>NC_067473.1:140941203-141254537 GCF_947179515.1 Apodemus sylvaticus | reverse complement strand
ATGATTAGAATCAATACACATCTTTCAACAGAAAAGGTGATCTTCGTGTCCCAATAAAGAGACACATAGTAGTAACTTGATGCACAAAACAAGATTCATCCTTTTATTTTTATTTTTATTTTTATTTTTTATTTTTCCTGCTGTGTAAGAAACACAATTCACCACCAAACATAGACATCACCTTAGGGTAAAAGAATAAAAAGAGTATTTCAAGCAGATGAAAATAAGAACTAGCAAACATAGGCTATTCTAATATCTAACAAAAAGCTATGAGAAAGAAAATAAAGATTAGATAAAGATGAATGCATATTACTGTAATCTATACATGTATACAGGAAATATTTGGGTAATTTTTATAAAGTAAATGCAACTAGAAATAAGCCATAGATTAATCCCAACACAACAGTAGTAGGTGACTTCAAAGATGCCACTCTTACTAATGGTCAAGTCATCCAGCTCTGAACCGTGCATGCTACAACACCAACTTACCACAGGAGATGTGTCTGTTGGTACAAGTGCAGCATGGCTGTTACAGGGTGACTAAACATTTTCTCTCAGATTTGAGTCCTACTATGCAAGAGAAAATTTTACGTCCAATATTGTAATCTTGCTCAAAAGCCCACTGCTATGGGGACTGGAGAGATAACTCAGCAGTTAAGAGCTCTTTTTGCTCTGCTGGAGACTCTGTTTTCATGTATGTGGCAGCTCACAACCCTCTATGTGCCTAATTTCAAGAGGTACAAGTCTTCTTCTGACCTCTGTGATGAACAAACATACACTCTGTTAAAACACCCAAACACATAAAAAGAATTAATGGTTGAAGAAGAGATCATAGGCTTTTGGGTAAAACCTTCTACAGCTGCCTTTGAATATTACTAATTTGATATGTTACCAAAATGAATTCTGAATATTATGCTGATGCTGTTACCCATAGACTTGGACTGTTCCCAACCTTGATCAGGGAAACTTCTTTGCTACAGGAGACAGCTGTCAATGGAGAGATGCAGAGCTGCTTACAGTGTGGTGAATGAGAGACTGGGCATTCAGCACTTAGCAGGATATCTAGATCACCTTTCCACCACCCAGGACCAAATTATATCACTGAAGAAGAAATGGAAAAAAATACGAGAAACTGAGGATGAGAAGAAGGGACATGAAATACTTGCTCCCTTGTGGACATGGCACAGCTATAACACTCATAAATTCACAGAATCTGTAATTATCTATACAATTGCACAGGAACAGGCAAGTCTAAATTCCCAGGGATACCTGAGATATCCAGGCTCCACCTCACACTAGGGGAGACCATACTTCTTGGAGTATATAAGCAATAGAAAAATCTTCATGCTCCAGTGGCTGTCCCCCACTCATGTACATGTGGTAATATTAGCTAGACTTAATGAGTTATTTAAAATATTGCAATTAAAAGGCATGAAGTTGGGACTATTATAGGTTTGAGAGATGTACAATGCATAGAAGCTGCAAATTTAAAATGCTATCTGATTAATTAAGCAAAAGGGACAAAAGAGAGAGACAAAAATACACAAAAGAGTTTCATTGCTAGTCATTCGGATACAAATAAAATCTAAAATATGTACTAATATGCAACTACTAGATCATTTGAAATTGTAAAGGCTGAACTTACATATTATTGGTAAAATATAAACTGCACTAGAAACTCAAATAAATTACTAGTGAGAATACAAAATTGCATGATTACTTTAGGAGAGAGCTTAGAGTTTTCTTTAAAAGACCATAAATATGAATTCATATCATGGAGAGCATTTATCTCCTCTCAAGTATTCAGTCAAGAACAGTAACAATGCTAGGTGTGCAAAGGCTTCTAATACGTATTCATATTATAGTAAAGGAAAGTTGAGAAAAATCCAACAGGTAGATGTATAAACAAACAACTTGAACATGATTGTGTACAGTAAAGTCAAAGAACACATACTTGTTGTCAGTAATGATTTTCTGTAAAGCAAAACTATTACTTAGAAAATTAAATTTAGGGTTTGAAGTGATTTCCCAGTGCTTAAAACTGCTTGCTGTACTTATATCTAAGGGACCTAAGTTCATTTCTCAGCAGTCACATCAGGTGACCAATTGTTAACATATAGTTTTTGTCTATTTCATGAAGTTCAAAAACAAGACAAAACTGATCTGTGAGAATAGAAATCAGAAGGACAATAATTTGTTGAGGGAATCACCGATGGGAAGGAGAATGAGGGCATTTTTCACAAAGGGCTTCTGAAAGAAGGCAAATGGCTTGATCTGATTGACAGCTACAGATCCATACAGAGAGCGAATATCTGTGAATCTGGTATTTAAATGTCTGTTTTCTCAGGCTTAAATGATGCTGCAATCTGAGAAAAAAACTGAAAGTTGTTATAAAACAAACTAATCATTTTCTATACACATTACTGATAGAGAAAATTAATATATTTGTTCAGGTATTCTACAAATTATTATCTCTCTTTTAATGCATGGAAAACAAGGTAAGAAAAGAATTGTAGGTGGCTGGCTGGAATCTGGCTACATGACCAGGGTTGGGCTACTCTGCCTACCTGTCCAGGATCAAAAATATAGTGAGGCAAAGAGAATATACAACAGTGTTAAGGCCACATGTAGTGGAATAGCCGCACAGCAGTTTTAGGTCCACATGTAATAAAAATGCCGTAGAGCAGTGTTAGGGCCTCACGTGCCCCTAGCATCTTTTCACCTGGGCTGAGTCTGAAAGCAAGCACTTCTCTGAACTTTGCTTTGAATATAACCCATTGGATACACTGTAGAGAAGATACGGTTTTTCAGAATAGCTTGTTAGGAATGCTTAGGAGTCCTGCTATTTCTAGCAAGCAGTGTGTGCCTAAAATTGGAAAAAATGATTATGTATTCAACCTATAGGAAAGTGACACTAGATTTTTTTTAAATCCTGGTTTATTTGTTTTGAAAAAATATTTTTAAGTAACATGTCATATTTTTTAAATATGTATGGGGCCTTAATAAGAGGTTTTTTTTTTCATGTTCTTAGCTTACTTTTAAAAACAAGAAGGGATGATGAGATAGTTCTATGGTTAAGAGGAATTACTACTCTTGCAGAGAACAAGAGTTAGACAAGACACATAGAGTGGTTCACAATCACCCAGAATTCCAGTTCCAGAGAATCAGACTCTCTTTTCTGCCCTCAGTGGGCACCAGGCTCTCCGATAATACACATACTTGCATTTAGGAAAATCACACATACACATTAAATAATAAATGTTTTAAAATAAGAAGTTACTATTTACTAAACATTTATTATACATTGAGTCATTTAATTCCCTCAATCACCTTGTGACTATTATAGGCTCACTAAAAATATACATAAGATTAGGTAATAAAAATATCAGGGCCAACTTTCAACCTTAGAAACTAAGTACTCTGTAAGAATTGTGTAGTGTGTGTGTGTATGTGTGTGTGTGTATATAAAACAATTCATAAAATAGAGGCTATGAATTTGAAAGGATATGTGTGTGTGTGTGTGTGAGAGAGAGAGAGAGAGAGAGAGAGAGAGAGAGAGAGACTGTGTGAGTCTCTCTCTCTCTCTCTTTATCGTTGACTTCCAAGATAAAAATCCAATATCTCTTTACAGTCCAGATCAAGCCCTAACCTCCAATTCTTAACACTATACTCTGAGATGTGTATGAAGAAATAGAAAGGCTATGTATTTCATTTCTTTTTCAAAGAATCATTTCATGCACATTGTTGCGTGTACTTCTACCTCCATGTTATTGAACAAAACTATGTTGTGTTATTACATAAAGAAGAGAGGCTAGAAATGCATTGTTTCTGGTAGACAAATTATTGTTAAGAAAACAATGGAGAATAAATATTGAAAGAAATGGAAATCCCATGGTTATACCATTAGTCCCTAATATGCATGAGATTGGGAATACATACTTGTTTTGAAATAAATATTTATAAATTTTTAGAAAGGCTTAAACTGCTTTGGGAACAGTTTCTACCCATAATCCCTGTGAAACCACATAATTCCACATTTAAACAGAAGGTTTTTGCGTAAACAATGAAAGCACAGTGTTTGAAATGTAGGAGAAATATGTGGCTTGCATAGCTTTTATTCTCTCATTTTATGTTGGTGTTTGGAGTTTTCAAAAGCTGGAGTTTAATGCAAAATAAATTTTTTGAAATCTTTGACAAAACTTAATGCTGTACCTATACTTGTGTGAGAACACTTTCTAAAACCTTAATTGTTGGGAGAGAGAAAAGAGATAGCTTGTCAGTTAAGATTAATTACTGATGTTGCAAATGTCCTGGATTTAGTTCCCAGCACCCACATGGCAGCTCACAAGCACCTGTGACTCCAGTTTCAAACAATCAAAGCCTGCTTCTGCCTCCATGGGCTCCTGGATGAACATAATGCTTAAAATCTCATAGAGGCATACACATATACACATAACAATAAATAAACAGTTAGATGATACATAATATATGACTGTCTACAAAACATCATTTCTCAAAGAAAACTTTGATTAACCTCTTGAAAGACTTGTAAGCCTCAATATCTGAAATTGTTACTTACAACTTAATGGATCCACTCACTAATAAAGCTTAAGATTTCATTTTTCAAGATACACTAATGTGTACAAAGTGTAATAATTCTCTCTCGTTTTTGTTCTTTTATTAACTTACTAGTGTGGATATGAAAACAAAGCCACACAAAGTATTTTACTATCTACATTTCTTTCCTAATTGCTACTATTATTTATGATAGCAGTAATAGTTTCTACTAAAATAATTATAATAGAAAGAAGTTATTAAAAATCATCTCTTTAAGCATATTTGCATCATTATTAGAAAATATCAAACTGGAAATATTTATTTTCTTTCAGGTGATTAAAAGTTCTGTGGGAGTTGAGGCACAGGAGTTGAGTGACAGGAGTTGGGGGGATGAAGGTGGGAAAGATATGTGGGCAAGGCAAGAGTTAATGGGCAGAGAAGTGGAGAGGATAACCTTTAGTATAAACTTTGCTAGAAAATGCTCAGATAATATTGAACAATTTGCATGCTATTTTGAAAAATAATAAAAATTTTGTATAATTCTTTGCTCCTTTGGCAGAATGATTTAAACAAAAAAGAAAAAAAGAAAGGAATTCCCACTTTAATTCTCATCTTTTTACTGAGTAGGTAATCTCTAGAATTCCATTTAATCTTGTTGATCCTTATATAGTCATAATTAAAATAATATAATTCCACTTACTAACCAGATTGTTAGACAATGCAAATGCTGTCAGGGTAAATGAAATCCTTAAAGGAATCACTTGCAAAGAACAAGGCATTACTGTTCTGTCATCTACTGAATCCTCTCCTGTTTCCTTATGGGTCTTATTCTGAAGCTTAGTTTCAACCATCTAATGTAGTGTGGCAGAAAAATAAGAATCTACAAATAAAATATAAATCATTAGCCCTTTCCAACTTGAAGCATGCTCCCATATTTGTGCTTTCCAGTGTGATGATTAAATAATATGGATCACCTGAACACAACTACTAGGAATTAGAAAATGGCAACAAAAGGAAAAAGAATTTAGAAGCCATAACATATGTACAAAACTAGAAGGCATCAGCATTAAATCGGACTAGTGGGAGGTTGGACACTGGGCTATCTATCCCTTTCTGCCATTTCTGTGTGACAGTTTGGGGAAATACTTTTTTTATTGGATGTTTTTATTTACATTTCAAATGCTATCCTCTTTCCCTGTTTGCCCCCTCCTGGGAACTCCCTATCCTATCCTTCTGCTCCCTGTTTCTATGAGGGTGTTCCTCTACCCACCCTACTTCCACCTCCACGCCTTCAATTCCCCTTCAGTGGGGCATCTATCAAGCCTTCGTAGGACCAAAGACCTCTCCTCCCATTGATGCCTGACAAGGTAATCCTCTGCTACATATGTAGCTGGAGCTATGTTTACTCCTTGGTTGATGGCTTAGTCCCTAGGAGCTCTGGGGTGATCTGGTTGGTTGATATTGTTGTTCTTCCTATGAGGTTGCAAACCCCTTCAGCTCCTTCAGTCCTTTATCTAACTCTTCTATTGAGGACCCCACATTCAGTCCAATGGTTGGCTGCAAGCATCTGCCTCTTTATGTGTAAGGCTCTGGCAGGGCCTCTCAGGAGACAGCCATATCAGGCTCCTTTCAGCAAGCATTTCTTGGCATCCACAATAGTGTCAGGATTCGGTGACTCTGTATGGGATAAATCCCCAGGTGGGACAGTCTCTGAATGGCCTTTCCTTCAGTCTCTGCTCTACACTTTATGTCCATATTTGCTCCTTTGAGTATTTTGTTCCCCTTCTCAGAAGAACTGACACACCCACACTTTGGTCTTCCTTTTTATTGAACATCATGTGGTCTGTGAATTGTATCTTGTGTATTCTGAGCTTTTGGGCTAATATCCACTTATCAGTGAATGCATACCATGTGTGTTCTTTTTTGAATTGATTATCTCACTCAGGATGATATTTTCTAGGTCCATCCATTTGCCTAAGCATTTCATGAATTCATCATTTTTACTCCATTGTGTAATTATACCAAATTTTCTGTATTCATTCCTCTGTAGAAGGATTTCTGGGTTGTTCCTAGCTTCTAGATATTACAAATAAGGCTGCTAAGAACATAGTAGAGTATGTATCCTTATTACATGTTAGAGCATCTTTCTGGGTGTATACCAAGGAGTGGTATAGGTGAGTCCTCAGGTAGTAAGTACTATGTCAAATTTAATGAGGCAAATATCCAATAAATACAGAAAATATTGGATATTTATTAATATCCAATAAAATACAAGAAGTTAAAGTCCAGAGAATAAAATAACCCTATTAAAAATGGGGTACAGAGCTGAACAAAGAATTTTCAACTGAGGAATATCAAATGGTCAAGAAGCACCTAAAGAAATGTTCAACATCCTTAGTTATCAGGGAAATGCAAATCAAAACAACCCTGAGATTCCATCTCACACCAATCAGAATGGCAAAAATCAAAAACTCAGGTGACAGCAGATGCTGGCAAGGATGTGGAGAAAGGGGAGATTCTTCTTGAAGCTTTGTCTATCACTTTTTACAATAGGCTATCATCTTATTTTACCTGTAGGATTGGGCATCCCTATTCTGTAAGTACAAAATGTAAAACGTTAACAGCAGCACAAATTTTTGAGCATTTGCAAGATATTGCAAAGGAAAACTGCATGCCTGGTGTCATGTGACAAATAACAATCAAACTGGAACACAGTGGGGTATAAAATCACCTGTAGCATATAAAATCACCTTTCACACATGTGTATGAAACAAACTTCAGGTTTAGACATCGCCCTAGTTTTATTTTTGTTGCTGTGATTAAAACACCGTGACAAACTGAAACGTAGAGGAGAGAGAACAGGGTTTCCTTGCTTACAGTTTAATCATGCAGGAAGTTCACACACTGGAACTTGAGACTGGTCATTCCACATCCTCAGTCAAGAACAGGAAGAAAGAATGTACCCATGATGTCTTCTGACTTGCTAGCATTCTTCACTCTTAAACACCTCAGGGTCCACACCATGAAATGGTACTGACAACATTCTGGATGGGTCCATAGACATGCCTCTACGCCAATCTGATATAGAAAATTTATCCTTAAGACTCTTTCTAAGGTGATTCTTGACTGTATCAAGTTGACAGAACCATGTGTTTCAGAGACAGGATATTGACAAACCTTACTATCTTTCTGAAAGTAGCTGGGATGGCTTGTTAGCTACAACTAAGTATGACACCCAACAAACGTAAGCTCCCACAGCTGTTGCTATTGTTAATTCAGAGGCAGGTTGCAGCCCTAAATGAGAAATTTCAGACAATTAATTTAAAAATGGAACAGGCTACCCGTGGCGATTGTAAATTAACCCTGGCAGAGGTTTCTGAGCTGTAAATGCATGAAGAGTTATGAAAGAGATTCCTCATAAAGCAAACTGCTTTTTGCTGTGACCCCTGAAACTTTTTCAAGGGCTGTGACCTAGTCATTGTATTTTCTGAAGTTCCTTCCTGTGAGGTCTGCAGGAGTTCCAAGGGGTGTGAATAATCTTACTCAAAGAAACAGTGAAAATGAATCCCTCCATCCCTTGCACTTCCAGCCCATTATAACACTGGCTGATGGGGTGTTCCAACTTTTACTTAGCAAGTACACTATCAGCCAAAGGAGCCAGACAATGACTCTTTAACAAACAAAATTCTTGTCTCTGTCTGGATTTTGGTTTGTTCTATTACTCGAAATGCTTTTTTAAATGGTTCCTACTTCACCACAAACCCTGTATTTTTAATTAAATCAATAAATTATATACAATGCAATATAATTAAATGGATTTAACCAATTTTTAATAAATGTTAACAGCTTTATGTAGGGAACACAACAACACAATCTTGTAAGCAGTGCGTTACAATAAATTAAAAATTGAGGAAATACACTAATGGGGAAATAATCTTAATAAAATACCAATTAACAAGTACATCCCTCATTAACTGAAATCCCATGTCATATCTCCTGTTGGAATAAAAGTTAAATCATATCAAGACAAACTCATACAGAATCTACCTGCAGTCTCAAGCTTGTGATGGCATGTGATTCAACTTATGGTCATGCCTAAATGATTGATATTTGTTGGAAATTACAATTTGAAATCTTGAGTTTTGATCTTTTCAGAGACTGGGTAGCAACATGTACTATGATACTTTCTTTAAACAATAGCAGTAAACCACACTCCCAATTAGCTGGAGGATCATTATTGCTAGCCATCAAATCCCAAGAGCAAAGTGGCAGTCTAGTATTTGGTTGGCTGGATGTGTAAAATGCACGTTTAGATATTTTTATTTGTATAAATGTTTTACTTATTAAAACTCTCTGTGTT
Source organism: Apodemus sylvaticus (assembly GCF_947179515.1). NCBI lineage: Eukaryota > Metazoa > Chordata > Mammalia > Rodentia > Muridae > Apodemus > Apodemus sylvaticus. The sequence continues at coordinate 141,245,620 of NC_067473.1, read as the reverse complement.
AGGTGTGGTATGTGTATGTGTACATGAATATGTGTGTGTAGTATGGTATGTGTGGTGGTGGTAGTAGTGGTGGTGGTGGTGGTGGTGGTGGTGGTGGTGGTGGTGTGTGTGTGTGTGTGTTCTATTTACAATCAAAATAAATTCCCACAGTCTCTCAGGGTTAAGCACATGTATTTTCAGAATACAGACAAATGGTCAGAGATACAGCCTGGAATCTATTGCAAACCAGTGTATTTAAATCAACATATAGCTATATTCACTATATAAGATTATGTTTCTATTTTCCATGTATAGGAAATTTGCTTACATTTCTGTTTGAGTACCACCTGAAAGCCTGGTGCCTACAGAGGCCAGAAGAGGACATTGGATCCCTGAAACTAGAGTTAGAGGAGGTTTATGATCTCCTATTGAGGTGTTGAAACTCAATCTAGATTCTGAGAAAGAACAGTGTTCTTAATGGCTGGCATTGGACACACATGGTATATACATGAAGGCAAACAACTTATTTACATAAAATAATTTTTATAACTTCTTACTTTTCTTTAATACTGCAAAATTCAAAACCAACACTAACGGTAGCATATATATGCTACAGTTAGTATATATATATATATATATATATATATATATATATATATATATATACTAACTCGTAACATAATGAATGCTTCTAATACTGAACCTGAAAAATCAACTGTCAAATATCTTCTATATAAGCATTTTAAAAAATGCTCAACATCATTAGTCATTAGGGAAATGCAAATCAAAACAACCCTGAGATTTCATCTTACACCAGTCAGAATGGCTAAGATTAAAAATTCAGGAGACAGCAGGTGTTGGAGAGGGTGTGGAGAAAGAGGAACACTCCTCCACTGCTGGTGGGGTTGCAAATTGGTACAACCACTCTGGAAAGCAGTCTGGCAGTTCCTCTGAAAACTGGGCACCTCACTTCCAGAAGATCCTGCTATTCCACTCCTGGGCATATACCCAGAGGATTCCCCACCATGTAATAAGGATACATGCTCTACTATGTTCATAGCAGCCCTATTTATAATTGCCAGATGCTGGAAAGAACCCAGGTATCCCTCAACAGAAGAGTGGATGCAAAAAATGTGGTATATCTACACAATGGAGTACTATTCAGCCATTAGAAACAATGAATTCATGAAATTCTTAGGCAAATGGATGGAGCTAGAGAACATCATACTAAGTGAGGTAACCCAGACTCAAAAGGTGAATCATGGTATGCACTCACTAATAAGTGGATATTAACGTAGAAAACTGGAATACCCAAAACATAATCCACACATCAAATGAGGTACAAGAAGAAAGGAGGAGTGGCTCCTTGCTCTGGAAAGACTCAGTGAAGCAGTATTCGGCAAAACCAGAACGGGGAAGTGGGAAGGGGTGGGTGGGAGGACAGGGGGAGAGAAGGGTGCTTACGGGACTTTCGGGGAGTAGGGGGCTAGAAAAGGGGAAATCATTTGCAATGTAAATAAGTTATATCGAATAAAAAAATTAAAAAAATATCTTCTATATAATTGGATTTTTCTTTTTACTATATAACTGTAGGAAAAAATATCATCCTCCCCAAATTGTAGTCGAAATATTTAAAGTTTATGTTTCTTTCATAAATGTATCAGCCAAAATAATTAGGGTAGTTTATAGTCATAGAAAGTGTTTCTGATATATAGATTTATATGTTCATAGTACTATCAATTCAACTTCAACATTATAACAATGCCTAAGCAATTATATGGTAAGAATCAATATATATGAATATATATATATACATATATATTTATGTATAGATATAGAGTAAGAGCACTGTCACTAACAAGAACATACTTGTTTTGTCAGCATTATGATCAAAACTTATTATAACTATTCTATTGGTTTGAACCAAATATATGTTTACTTTTTTATAAGCTAACAAAGCTATAAGAGATTCACTTCTTCTTGTATATTTTCAACTTGGCTACAAACCTAAAAGGGAAGCTTGGTCTAGAATCAGCCTGTTGCTGAAACTATCTCATAAGTCATTATCCTAATAACTTCTACAAAAGCTGCATCTAGTAGGCATCCATTCATAACTATTGTCTAAAGGAGCATCACACTGCCACCCTGCATGCACGGAAATATGAAGTGTATTTTGAGGATGCTGTGGCCATCCTCACTTCCATGCCAGTATGATGCCAATAGAAAAAAATAACAAAAAGCTTGATATATGCGAGGCTGAAAAATAACAGTTTGCACATTCTTAGCTCACCTAGACATGAACAGAGAAATAAATGAAGGACTAAGCAATGCAATAACAATTTAACTGCACCAAGAAAGTTAATTTAAGAAACATAATTGTATTCCCACCTTACACTTGCCTAAATGATGTCAGAAATATCTGTATAACTTGTTCACATCAGGATCCAAACATGATTTATTTGACTTGACAGTCACATAATGATACTGGATCAATCAACTGGACAAGAACTGTGGTTTACTTGTTCCTATACTGTCTTTTTCTACATCTACAGCTAGATAAATTATTCTACAGAACTTGCAAATATTCTTTTAGGTAAACCTTTTTTAGCAGGTCATGTGCAGATACAATATTCGTTGTTGAAAATCTTCCATTGCTCTCTTATCACGCTCCGCACCCCACATACTCCTCCATCCATAAGCCTTTCTCCCACTTTCCCGTCTTTTTAATGTCTTACTGGTTTTACTCATCGTTCTTTACTTGGGCCTGAGTAGTGGGTGATTTGAGTGCTGGACAAGTACCAGTGGATATATCACTGTCCACACTGATTCCCCCCCACCCCCCGAATATTTCACCTGTTTGTAGTTCTCCTAAGATGTGTATGACATTATGGGTCTCTCTTTTATCCATAATGGAATGTTGATGAGCCCAATCTTGTGCTGATGTTATGCAAGTAGTCACCACTGCTTTCATTTCATGTGTACATCAACCTTGTGTTGTCCAGAAGAGAGCATTTTACAGCTTTTTGTTTCCATCTTTCTTCTCTGATATTATATCTCACCATAGCTCATTTGGCTAACATTGTAAAATTCCTTTTATCACAAATGTTCTACTTACATGCACACATGTGTAAGAGGAAATCTGGATTCTGACTTCATCTTGTTATAACCGCATATCACCACTCCTCATCCTCAGAATTTTCTCTTCTGTCAAAAGAGTTTTCCCACTGCACACTGCTGTATTTCAAGCACAGGTGACTCCCACATAGTCACACAAGTCTATGACTTTTGGGACACTGATTTCTGCAACAGTCAGTCTGCCTTGAAAGCACACCATGTTGTGCTTGGTTTAGATGAAACTTGCAGTAGATTTGTTTCATATCTCTCACAAAAGATATCTCATAAAAACAGTTCTTCAATAATCCTTAAATCATTTTACATTTCTTACATTGCTTGAAGATAGTTTAGTTGTTGTTATTTTACATTTTAAAATGATTTTATATAATATGATACTTCTAACAGAATGGCATTTAATTCTGCTTCTAATACTAACACTGAAAAATCAATTGTCAAATGTCCTTTATAAATATTTGTTTTTCTTTTTCCTATATTGCTGTAGAAAACAACAGCATTCTAGCAAAATTGTGTTCTAAATACTTAAACTTCAAGTTCATTTCATAAATATATCATCACAAAAAGAGTAGGATAGTTTATGGTTATAGAAATTGTTTCTGAGACATACATTTCTGTGTTGATTATAATATCAACTAAATTTCAATATTATAACAATAAATATATAATTACATCATAGAATAATACTATTTTATTGCTGTATAATGAGGTTTCCATTATTTCTTATGCTTTTATGAATAAAGCATTTTTAAAAGAACAATGTGATTTTATTAAATGTTTCCACAAAGGAACATAAGTATGTTAACACATGAACGTAAGTAATGATTCCTGTGTCAGGGGTGTTAGCATATTTTAATCTACCCTCTCCAACAAAAGCAGCTTGTATACACCTGAAGTATATAGGACCAGAATCAATCAGCACTAATTGCAGTGAATGCTTCAATGAAAAGTTGTCTCTTTTCCCTGAGATATCAAGGATCCATCAATCAGAGTTTTGCCAAATATTTTTATAAACATTTTATAAAAAATGAAAAATTATATTACTTACACATTATAAAAGACCCCAACTATCAACAAGAAATGTACTATATTAACTATTTTTACAAAATTTTCAAGTTTATAACTCAATCTATAGGCTTATGGTAACCTAACATATAAAAATCAAGTTCTCAGGTATTGTAAAACACTTTTGGGAAACAAAATAACTTTATAATGTATTCATCTAACTAGTGTAATATAGCATGGGGACATCCTTGTGGAGACCAGGAGAGGAGGTATGGAACAGTGGCAAGGTAGTCCCAGAGAGGGATAAAATCTGGAGTGTAGAAAAAAATATTGAACTCAGGTTGATATCTTGTAGTTTTATCTAGTTGCCTGCAAAACTGAGGATGTCCTCGTTCTTAATAGCTGAGTAGTATTTCATTGTGTTAATGAACCACATTTTCTGCATCTATTCTTCTGTCATGGGACATGTTGGATGGTTCCAGAATCTGGATATCACAAAGAAGGCTGTTATGAACATAGTGGAACATTTTTGGGTATATTCCAAAGAGTGGTATTGCTGGGTCTTCAGATACATCAATTTCCAGTTTTCTAAGGAACCTCCAGATTGATTTCTAGAGTTGTTGTACCAGTTTGAAATCCCACAAGCAATGGAGAAATGATCCTGTTTCTCCACATCCTCACCAACATGTGTTGTCACCTAATGGTTTGATCTTAGCCATTGTGATGATTGGCTATAAGGTGGAATCTCAGAGTCAGTTGGATTTGCATTTCTCTGATCACTACGAACTTTGAACATTTCTTAGGTGCTTCTCAGCTATTCATGATTCCTCTGTTGTGAATTCTTGGTTTAGTTCTGTACCCCATTTTTTGATTGGGTTGTTTGGTTTTTGATGGTTAGCTTCTTGAGTTCTTTGTATATTTTGGATAGCAACCCTCTATCAGATGTGAGGTTAGTGAAGATTTTTTTTCCCAATCTGTAGGTTGCCAATTTATCTTATTGACTATATCCTTTGCCTTACAGAAGCTTTCCAGTTTAATAAGGTTCCATTTATCAATTCTTGATCTTAGAGCATGAGCCATTGAAGTTCTGTTTAGGACATTTTCCCCTGTGCCAATGAGTTCAAGGCTCTTTCCCACTTTCTCTTTTATTGGATTCAATTTATCTGCTTTTATGTTGAGGTTCTTGATCCACTTGGACTTAAACATTGTGCAAGGTGACAAATATGGATATATTTTCATTTTTCTACATCCAAACAGCCAGTTAAACAATCACCATTTATTGGAGGTGCTTTTTTTTCCATTGTATATTTTTGGATTCCTTGTCAAAGATGACGTGTGCATAAGTGTGTGGTTTTATATCTGGGTCTTCAAATTCTTTTCCATTGATCAACATGTCTGTCTCTGTACCAATACCATGCAGTTTTTTTTTTTATCACTATTGCTCTGTAGTAAAGATTGAGGTTAGGGATAGTGATTCCTCCAGTCATTCTTTTATTGTTAAGAATAAAAGTTGAGAATTGCTCTTGGCATGTCTTTGAATTGTGTTGGGATTTTGATGAGTTTTTCAGGCAAATGGATGGGAATAGAAAATGTCATCTTAAGTGAGGTAACTCTGACCCAAAAGTACATGCATGAACTGCAGGGATGGAAATGGAGAAAAGCCCGAGGGAAAGGAGGTCCAGCCACAGGCACAAAGTGGGATGCAGCTCAAGGGAAGTCCCAAGGCCTTGACACTTGACACTATTACTGAGGCTATGGAGCACTCACAAAAATAGACCTAGCATGTCTGCCCTCCAAAAGACCCAACAAGCATCTAAAAGAGTCAGATGCAGATATTTGCACCCAACCAATTGACAGAAGCAGCTAACCCCTGCTGTTGAATTAAGGAAGGCTGAATGAAGATGAGGGCAAACCTGTAGGAGGACCAGAAGTTTCAATTTGCCTGGACCCCTGAGATCTCTCAAACACTGGACTACCAACTGGGCAGTATATACCAGCTAATAGTGAAGCCCCCAACACACCTATAGCAAAAGACTCCCGGGTCTGGGTCCAGTCAGAGAAGATGCACCTAACCTTCAAGAGACAGTAAGCACCAGGGAGTTTAGGTCTGCTGGGGTGGGAATGGGTGATGGGAACATCCTCTTGGAGACAGAAGGGCAGAGAGAAGTTTTGGGATGTGGAAAGTTCGGAGGGTAGACAGGAGGGGTATGGTATCTGGAGTATAAATAAATAAATAAATAAATAAATAAATAAATAAATGATTAAATTTTTAAAAAAAGATTAAATAATTATTTAAAAAAGAACTTAAAAACAATAATTGAGAGCACTTGCTCTTCTTTTCTTCAAAAAAAATCCTTTTATTTATTTATGAATTTCACACCACACACACCAATTCCATTGATTGACCTGTCCCTTTATATCTTCTATCTGCCCTTGCAATCTACCCTACAAAAGAGAAAGACTATGTAATTGGGAAGCTATAGTGTGTCACAAGCATGTCACATAGTATACCCTATTGTCCAACATCTTTATTGGCAAATGTTCCTTGTAATTACTTGTTGGTCCAGTATGAAGCCACTGGCTTCTGCTACACTGTCCATACTGGATCCTCATTGGGACTCCTCTTGGATCTCCTGTTGTTGCCATATTTCATGGAGATCCTGCAGCTTTGGATCTGCAGGACTGGACCCTTCACCCAGAAGTTCATAGATAGGGTACATGTTGCCGTGTGCCAACACAAAGCCCTAGATCTGGGCCTGGGTGGTAGCTGACTTTTCTGGCCTGCCAGTTTGCCCAGTCCACATCTTCACCAGGAGGACAAGCTTTCCAACACTGCCCTGGCTAGCGCATGTGATGCTGCTGCTGGCTAGGGATAGGATTGTCTCCCCTGTCGTCATGTCCTTTAGTCTGGTTCACCTGCATCCCCAACACCACTATGAGCTCTATTGTCTTGCCTGGGTTAGGAACAGAGCCCATACTTCTAAGTGCTGTAGCCAGTGAGGGACAGGACAAGCTCTCCTGGTCTCACGACCATGAAGCCAGCTTTCCTGGTCTCATGACCATGGGGCCAGCTCTCCATCACACTGCAGCTGGTAATAGAAGTAGTTAGAGAATGTGTCTATCCCATGGCCATTCCACCACACAGCAGAGGAGTAGCAGGGCCAGATCTCTGGCACTCATGACTTCAGGCCAGCTTCCTCACACTCCTGGGCCCAGGATGAAATATACTGTGCTGTCGTGGTGAGGTGCAGCACCCACTCTTGTTTCCTGGGGCTGCATCTGGCAAGGGGTGGGGCCATCTGTTCCAAAGGTTGCCACCAGTGAGTGGTGGGGCCAACTCTGAGTACCCCTTGGACATCAACATGGTTCCAGGAGGCAGCACAGACCTGGAATATCTGAATGACTTTTGAGAGTAATATGGGCCAGGTGCTTCACAGGCCCCTATTGCTACATGGCCTTGGACCCAGACACGGCCCTCAGTGACATCACAGGCCATGAATTTACCATGGCCTCAGTTGGCATCATATGCTACTCAGACTAGGCTGTTCCTATCCACACTTATGTCTCTAGGTCTGCCTCTCTTTCTTTACCATATCTGCACCCTATACATGCAGAAAGCAGTGGCTTAACTGAGTACAAGCCATACAGTGGGAGGGATTTCTGGGTGTCTTCCTCCAACCTGCTCTCAGGGCAGTGGGTAGAGTTTATTTGTGTCTTCAAATGTTTTTCCAATCCAAAGATTCCAAAGGAAATAAGTCTCTGGCCAAGGTAAGACACAACACAGTAAAACTGTGATTCAACATAGAGTAGTCTAGTGTCATGGTTGAACCACCACCACAACAACCTAGAGAGAATGGCAGATAGGCTAGTGATGAGAGGTAAACACAGTAGGACATCTAAGTCTATTATCGGTCTCCATGCTGCAGACACTGCTCTTCTTCCTGGGTAGAAGCAGCTCATGGACTCACAATGACTCACATTGTGTTTTTTTTTTCAAAGGAAGAAGGCATAGTACTTGCATTTGTTATTGGTCTGTGATAGTCAGTGTAATTTCACTATTTCCCATGGAGTAAAAACAGCAACCATCTTACAATACAGGAAACAAGAGTCATCAAAATTAAGCAAGTACAGTGCTGTCAGGTGATTATGATTACTGTCTCCTGATTATGGCAGTTAAGGATGTGGGCATGAGAGTGAGGAAAGCAAAGCAAGTTTTATTAAGGGCATTAAATAAATATAAGCAGGGTCAAAGAGATAGATGCATGGCTACGAGCACTAGTTGTTCTTCTAGAGGACCTTGCTTGACTCCAAACCTATGTGGATGCTTAAAATTGTCCATAACTGAAGTTCAAGGGTATATAACACCCTCTTTTGGTCTGTATGGGCACTGAACGTATATAGTGAACAGAAAGATATGCAGGCAGTCATATATACAATAAAAGTACAAAGAAAACAAAAGTTCCCAGTTTCTCTCCATTGAAAATTATTTTTACTGCTCCGGCAGCTACCAGTTGCAAATAACTTCTTGGTTAGGGATGGGACTTTCTGCTTACTTCCCATTTTCCATTTTGGGATGTTGTCTGGCTTGCATGTGTTCAGGTCTTGTGCAAGCTTCCATTATTTCTGTGGGTTCATTTGAGAACAAGACTCTCTGTTTCTGGAAAATGTTATTTCCTTGGGGTTATCTACCACCCACATCTGGCACTTATAATCTTTCTGTCTTCTCATCGACACAGATCCCTGAACCTTGAGTAAAGAGGTTTGATCACATCCAAAGTCTCTGCCTCTCACTCCTCAACATTCTCAAGTTGTGGGTCTCTATATTACCATGAACTTGGTGAAGAAGCTTCTCTAATAAGATTAGAGTAATGCACTTATCTATAGCACTATGTTAATTAGAGTCATCTTAGTGTTACGCTCATGATGCAGACATTTTCTATACAGGGCCAAATGACAAATATTTTGTGTTTTGAGGGATTCTTGGCCATGGTATCTCTATTGCAACTCTGCAACACCACTACAAACAGCTTTAGATAATGCCTAGAAAAAAACAGGCATGGCTGTGCTCCAATCCTGCTCAGCAAAACAGACAGTTGGCATATGGTTCCATTGGCTAAGATTTTCCACAGACAAAAGCAAATTGTAAAAACAGCTAGAAAACAGAATACATCACATTCAATGAAGGAGCAATGAAATGAATTGCTGACTTCTGAAGAGATACAATGAAAGCCCAAAGACAATGAATGTGCATTTTTTCAATTTGATAAATGAAAATAAATGCCAAATTTCAAACCCAATTTGATAAATTAAGAAATACTTTTCTAAATAGAAGCAAAATGGTGATGTTTTCAGTGAAACACAATTCAGACGTGTCAGTAGAAGAATCTTGTGAACAGAAATACAAAATTCTTCAGGCAGAAGCGAGTGGTGAAGTGGGAAAATTACAGAAGCAGAGAAATGGCAAAGACAGAGCAACTACAGCATCCAGATTTATATAAACAGACTTCTAGTGTAATGCTTCACATTAGGTTTTACATGAGCTATCTACCATAGACAATTAGAATAGCATACAGGAAAACCATCCCAGAGTTTAAACGTCTCAATCTTAGCTTGAAAGTGGCCAAGCCATCACCACCACATCCTATATTATACTAAATTAAAGGAACTTGTTACTGTAATTATTGTATTTTTTCCTTTTTTTCTTTTTTATCTTTCTTTTATTTTTTTTTGAAACATGGTTTTTCTGTACAGCCCTGGCACTCACTCTGTAGACCAGGCTGGCCTTGAACTCAGAATTCCACCTACCTCTGCCTCCCAGGTGCTGGGATTAAAGGCATGAGCCACCATTGCTCGGTGTATTTTTTCTTAAATTATTTATTTGCTTTATATTTCTACTGAGCTACTTACTGGTTGTGGTATATACTCAAGATTTCCAGCTTTGACAAGGCTGCAATCAATACTGAGATATAGCTGTCTCTGAGTCATTTCTGTTCCTGTTAAAATCTCCTTACTCCTATTTGTGTGACTGCTTCTAATAAAATCCATTGGTTTATCAAGTTATACTTTGGAATTATCCTTAGTTTGGTCTGTGGTCAATTACCTACCTGAGGTGAGTAGACACTTGTTAACACCCCTCTGGGAAGAGTGTCAAAAAAAAAACAAACAAATAGGAAACAAAATGTTCTATCAAAAATCTGGACTATCAGAGTGCTTGTCTCTGGCTATTCACAGCTGATAGTTTAGCCACAGCTTTCCAGAAATCACATACTATCAATTCAAAATACTAAAAATAGCCCAAATAGTCTTTGCTTCCCTCTGAAACTTCACAAGCTAGATCTCCAATTCAGCATTTTCTTTGAAAACTCTTATCTCTTAAGATCTCACAGAACATTCTACTAAGCTTTGAACATTCAATGGCTTTTCCAGCCTGGAGTTCGAAACTCCTTGCAAAATTCTTCACAAAACATCACAATCTGCTCTGGCAAAACAATACCTCTTGGTTCAGTACCAATCTCTGTCTTAGTTTGCTTTCTACTGTTGTGATAAAACATGCTGAAAAAAAGCAACTTGGGGACAAATGGATTGATTTGACTTACAGTTTATATTACACAATGAAGGAAAATTGGAGCAGGAACTTAAGGTATAAATGTGGGGGCAAGAACTGAAGCAGGGACAATAGAGAAACAGTGCACACTGGCTTTCTCAGTCTGCTTTCTCATACACCCTGGGATCACATCCCCAGGAGTGGCATCACCAAAACTGTCTTTGCACTCTCATATCACAAATTAATCCCCCACAGATGCCTACACAGATTTTACTACAGAGAAATCTGGTGGAGACAATTTCTCAACTGAGAGTTCGTCTTTCAAAACAGCTATACCTTCTGTCTCAGTACAAAGATAACTGGTACATATAGGACAACAACCCAGTACTTAATTGGTGTGTCATTACTACATAGTGTGTTACTGTCATATTCCAGAAGGTTGTAAAGTTAACCATAAAAAATTTAAGAGGTAGATTTATTTCTTTCAGGTCAAAAAGCCATAGTGGCATAGTGGGCACATCAGAGTTTACTGTCAAGTAGAGAAAGACATAAAGAAAAAACCAAAGAGCAACTGAAGAGGCAAAAGAGCAACCAAACATTTTAGTATATATATATACTAAAACTAGGTATGTTGTGTCTAAATCTTTGTGCTGCAAGAGTATTATGGTGCAAACATCGAAGTCAGAAGATGTCAGGTGAGGTGCCTTTCTCCTACTCTCTACTTTATTTCCTTAGGATAGGTTCTCTCAATGAACAAAGATCTAAGCTGGTGACTGGAATCCAAACAGTTCTACCTATATCTCCCTCCCCTACAGGGCATAGTTACAGGTGTGCCACATAACCAGGCCTGGCTTTTTACATACATAATTAAGATTAAAACTCAAATATTTCTTCTTGTTCAGGAAGTAGTCTTGCCTGCTAAGCCATCTCTCCAGCTCCACTCTGAAATACCTTAAAGAGAACTAACTTATTTCCAATGTTCTGTTATTTTTGGTTTTTTAAAAATTTTTTTTTGTTTACATTCCAAATGATTTCCCCTTTCCCAGTTTCCCCTTCCCTATAAGTCCCATAAACCCTCTTCCTTCCGCCCATTCCATAATCTTCCCCCTCCCACTTCTCTGTTTTGGTAATCCCCTACATTGCTGCATCAAGCCTTTCCAGGATCAGGGCCCTCTCCTTCCTTCTTCTTGGGAATCATTTGATATGTGAATTATGTCTTAAGTATTCAGAGCTTCTGGGCTAATATCCACTTATCAGTGACTGCATTCCATGTGTGTTCGTTTGTGATTGGGTTACCTCACTTAGAATGATATTTTCCAGTTCCAACCATTTGCCTAAGAATTTCAACCCTACATCTGGCTGAGGCCTAATATCCAATATATACAAAGAACTAAAGAAGGTAGACTCCAGAGAGCCAAATAGCCCTATTAAAAGTGGGGTACAGAGCTAAACAAAGAATTTTCACCTAAAAAATTTCGAATGACTGAGAAGCACTTTAAGAAATGTTCAATATCATTAGTCATTAGGGAAATGCAAATCAAAACAACCCTGAGATTTCACCTCATACCAGTCAGAATGGCTAAGATTAAAAACTCAGGAGACAACAGGGTGAAATGGTGAGGATGTGGTGAAAGAGGAATACTCTTCCACTGCTGGTGGGATTCAAGCTGGTACAACCACTCTGGAAATCAGTCTGGCTGTTCCTCAGAAAACTGGGCATGACACTTCCAGAGGACTCTGTTATACCACTCCTGGGCATATACCCAGAGGATTCCCATGCATGCAATAAAAAAACATGTTCCACTATGTTCAAAACAGCAGTATTTATAATAGTCAGAAGCTGAAAAGAACCCAGATGTCCCTCAATGGAGGAATGGATACAGAAAATGTGGTGCACATAATAGAATACTGCTCAGCAATTAAAAACAATGAATTCATGGTGGGGTTTTTTGTTTTTGTTTTTTTTCCTTTTTCTTTTCTATATTCTTTGTTTACAATCCAAATTTTATTTATAGTGACTGAAGAATGTATATCCCATCATAACAAATGTGTCTCATCTTCTCATAGTTCCCACTCATTTTATTTATTTATTTATTTATTTATTTATTTATTTATTTATTTATTTATTTGAGACAGGGTTTCTCTGTATAGTCCTGGCTGTCCTGGAACCACTCTGTAGACCAGGCTGGCCTCCAACTCAGAAATCTGCCTGCTTCTGCTGGCATTAAAGATGTGCACCACCACTGCCAGGAACACACTTTAAAATCTAAAATGGATCAGTTGATACACATTAACTCAGACCCTACCAAGAAGCTGGTGGTAACAGAAGAGACATTTGATGTTTATTTTGCTCTCAGCACACTATCCACCTAGTAAAACTCTAATTCACTAAGAATGTCCATTTGCCCCAACTGAGATTTTTGCCAGAAAAGTATTCAAGCTGGTTCACTGTAGAGGGTACAAGAATTTTTCAAAGGTCACTAAAATTCTTTGATTTGGAAAAAAAAAGCACTCTTCTGTATTAATTTTGAACTACATAAGAGGAAAGTGAATACATTTGGCTTTAAAGCATATCATTGTGGTATCTTGGTAGGTACTGTTTGATTGAGTTAGTTTTAGATTCTAGATTGTGAGCAATTTATATCTGTCATATTTATATTGGCAAAATGTTAGATAAATATTATAACTGAAAAAGGTGAATACACAATAATCTTATGCTAAATGTATGTGTTACAGATATTGCTTTTGGTAGGAATGTCATTAGAGAAATAAGTTGTTAGAAATACATTGTAAGGTTTTTAGATTAAGGGACATTAAGACACTGCCAGTTTTCCTCAACATGTCTGACAACGTATGTCATGACTGCTTCCAAATCATTTATGTAGGAAAAGGAAGAACTTCTCTCAATCTTATTTCATAGAAAAGATTTTATGTGGGTCTAGGTGTGTAGGTCAGTAGTAAAGCAGTTGCCTAGAAAATACAAGGTCCAGAAAAGATTTAATACTTAATGTGTGAAGCATACATCACACTCATCAAAATATTAAAGGCATCAATAATTCCCAGATGGTGATTCTTTTTCTTTTTGTGGTTAGTCTGAACTATTATCTGTACAAATATTTTGAAGAGGTAGCATTCGGATATTGAAGATTCAGAAAGATAATGGTAGGTTATTCAATGTAAATCATTTCTGTCATGTGCAATCAGGTAGGTTGGGATAATTCACAGAATTAATGCTTAAAATACAAACAAAAAACCCATATATCCTTCAAAAAAGACATACTCCAAAATACAATATAAGTAGTTAAAAAGTAAAAAAAAAAAAAAAAAAAAGCGGGAAGATTTGCTATGCAAGAACTAAAACAAAACAACAAAGAAAGTAGATTTGATATCAAAAAGAACTACTTGAGATACACAAACAATGGCTAATGTAGAAACAGAACCACATATGAAATAAATCAGTAAGGAATTATTTGTACACAACTAATAAACAGATATAAAATAAAATAAATTAAAAAGATATAAAATAAATTTAACAAATCAATGGAGAAAGAGAATAGTTAATGAAAAACATGAGAGCTTTGATGTTGTTTCCCAATAATTGTTAGAAAAATATTAGTGCTAAGACTACATGAACATATGTAAGCAAATATAAATCAACTGACACAATACAAAGCCTTCCCATAATCACATGAATTATCCAGATATCTTTTAGAATATATGAAAATGTGCACTCCACTGTCAGCAAGCTGCTAGTACTGATTGTGTGTCTCAGTTGGTGTTCTATTTCTGTGAAGAGTCATCATAGCCAAGGCAGCTGTTATGAAAGAAAAGTATTTAGTTATGGGCTAACTTACCATTGTCATCATGATGGGGAGCATGGAAGCATGCAGGCAGATGCCTGAGCAGCAGCTGCACACTCTATCCTGCCAGAGACAGAGAGCAAGACTTTGGGCCTACTGTGAGCTTTTAAAGCCTCAAAGCGCACCCCCATTGACTCAAATAAGGTCTTACCGCCCAATCCTTTTCAAATAGTGCCTCTCTGTAATGACTAAGGATTCAAATATATAAGCTTATGAAGACCATTTTCATCCACTCCACCACATACCACTCCACAGTCCCCATGGGCTTATAGCCACACCAAAATACAAAAATTCATTCAGTCCATCAAAAGTACCAATAGTCTATCACAGTCTCAATATTGTTTAAAAAAAAAAAAAACCAAAGTTCAACAAAGTCTCTTCTGAAACTCATGGCACTCTCTTAACTATAATCTCCTGAAAAATCAAAATCAAAAATCAGATCACATATGAGAGAGAGAGATTTGATTAATTTCAAATGAGGCCTTTTTTAACCACATTGAAAAGAAGTCAGAATAAATATCTAAGATATATCTAGAAAATTCAAATTGCTTGAAAAAATAATGAATTTCAAAATAACCCAAGAGCAAAAAGTATATCTGAATGGAAATGAGAAAGTTAGCATTGTTAAGTTGAAGCTGAATGATGATGAACATGAAGCATGTTAAGACTTGTGATGAACTTGTAGAGAACTGATTGATTATAATGACATTTGTAACTTTAAATGAATATATTAAAATAATATCCTGAAATTTATTCATAGAATACCAATCTTAGGAAGCTAAATTAACCATCCAGGAAAATAGAATAACAGAAAAAACAAATATAAAAATGAATGCAATTTTTAAAGAATGATTTTGTTTGTGTGTCTGTGTATGTTTTTGTATGTGTGCACATATGTGCGTGCACACACATCTGTATGTATGTGTCCACGTAACCATGACCATGAGGAAGCCAAAAAACAGTGTTCAGGAATCTGTTCTCTCCTGCCAACATGTGAGTCCTAGACATCAAACATAGGTCATCATGCTTGGCAGCAAGTGACTTTAACATCTGATACATCTCTCTGTACCTGAACAGAATATTTAAATACAGATGTTCTTTCAATTTTGGTGGATTCAAAGCCTGACAATTCCATCCATAATTTAAAATAAGTGGAAAACACATTTGATACACCCAACTTCCAAATACCACAATATAACCTTGAACACCTTAAGCATTTTCAGGAAATAAAATTAGGAAATGTCATCTAACACAGGGTTGACCTCATAACAAAATATTTAGCATTTCATGCTTGTTGCTAAGAATTGTACTGTAAGTAGAAATTAGAATGGCCATATTAATGTTCCCTATTACTATACCAGCTGAGAGCACTTGACTTGAAAGATGTATGAAGCACTGAACTAAATGAGTTGCTGGATGATGGAGGCATTCAACAATGGATGTGTCCATCAGTGAGTGGTAGCTGCATTTCTTTTCCATGGTCAGCATCTCAAGTGCAATATGTTACACATAACTATCTAGGAAATAGATCAATTGCAAACATGTTTGTGCTATCATTAAATAAAACATTATAAATCAAGCTAGTATAAATTGGAGAAAAAAACACTATAGTAAATATAAATAACCCAGCACTTGGGAGGCAGAGGCAGGCGGATTTCTGAGCTCGAGGCCAGCCTGGTCTACAGAGTGAGTTCCAGGACAGCCAGGGATACACAGAGAAACCCTGTCTCAAAAAAACTATATATATATATTGTCTTTAAAAAGGAATTAAAAATGAACTAATCAAAGCATTTATACAAATCAGTTTGGAGAAGTAAGAAAAAATAACAACAAGAAGAGCATACATTTATAAAGAACTATAATCAATGTTTTATTTTAAAATCTGAATCTATAGAAGACACTGAAAGAAAAATCATATAAAATAATCTGCAACTTATATAAAATGAATAAAAATATGAACATTTATTTTAGATTAAAAGCTAATTTGTACAAATATTATTGACTCAAGGAGTTTTATCAGTAAAATGTTGTTCTGATTCGAACTCAGGGCAAAAAAATGTGGTATTCTTAACTGTTTTTTAAGGCAACAATAACTTTAATCAGAATCATTTTACTTTCTAACAAAATATCATCAATTCAAGCCTAAAAGCAAACAGAAGAACCAGGTTTTCAGAATTAAGTTAAGTTCACGTCATGATTTCAACATGGACATATATTTAAAAGTCAAATAGGCCTCTAGGAAGATGTAACAGATGCACTCTTCTATATTCATCCTTGTAAAAATAACCAAAAAGTCTACACATTATCTTTATGATAAAAATAAGAAAAAATTTAAAGGCTGGAAGCTTGGGACCCAAGAACTGCTATGAGGCTGATGCCTCCTCCCACCTCTTAAATTTGATACCTCTAAGGAAAACAAAATGAAAGAAACAGTTCTTCCAACAAAAGACTTGTAGACAAAGGCCCACCATCTACACATGAGGATGGATCATAAAATTACTACTCAATATAGAAAATTTTAGCCCCATCAGGCATTAATAGAAGTGTTCCTGTTGCTGGGGACAGATACAAAGAAAGCTCAGATTTGCACCATCACCAAACAATATGAAAGGTCTATCACTCACTGATATGACATAAAAATAGAGAATGGATATCCAAGACATTCCATATTTCCCAGCTATAATGAATCCACCCACCCCATGGGTTCAGTGCACAGCAAACAGACTGAACTAATAAGACCTTACTATTTTAGCTATACAAGAAGGCTTTGAAATGCATAAATACTCAGAAGCAGCATGATAATAAGGCAATTCCACTCTTTTGGCTTCCTTAGACACAGAGCTGAAAAAAATCACAATTTGTATCTCTAGCTGTCCTCTATGGTGGTGCTTTCTCCTTTTCTGATAGATCACATTGTCTTAAAAAAAATAGCAAAGACAAGAAAAACTTACATAAAGTCTAAAATCATGCATGCAATTACTCATCATGTTTAGAGTTTTCCAAAATGTCCCAAAGAGATAATATCTCAGAGAATAGCCAGATTGCTGGTGTATGCCTTTAATTTTATCACTCAGGAGGCAAAGGCAGGTAGATCTCTGTGAGTTTTTAAGACCAGCCTGATCTATATTGTAGGTTTAAAGACAGACACAGCAAAGATGTCAGAGGCCTATAACAATCTAATGATTTTAAAGAAATCATTATGAAAATGTTTAAACAACAATCAAAAATGTTCTTGAAACCAAAATGAAAATCTCAGAAAATAAATAAAAGTCTAATTAAATAAAAAATAAGATTCTAAGAAAAGTTAAACTTCTAGAGCTGAAATTATATGGTCAAAATTTAAAACCTCAATAAATTGGCTCAGCACTATGAAGTGGAGATATCTGGTTTCTTTGGACACTCAAGTGTGTCGTGTGATATTTTTCTGGAAATTGTCTTATGAAAGGATGTTTTTGCGAAAGCAGGCACGTGGGATGTTTTGCTGAGAACATGCATGTAGATTTTGTCTAGAAGCATCCTAGGAAAGTGGCATGTGATGTTTTGCTAAATCAGATGCTTGAGTAAACACATGATATTTGGAAAGGGTATAAATAGAACCTAAGAGACAGTGGACTATGCTGTGTGGTATCGGTTGACCTTGGCATTGTTTACTGCTCATCATTTGTCGTGACTTCATACAGAGAAATGCACTCCTGCTCATGTTCCGGCAGCTTCCTGCAGCTTTCTGGGACTTGGCCTGATGGTTTCTTCTAGATCAAACTGCTGTTGCTGAAACATGAATGTTGTTTGCGAGTGAAAGAAATGAATTCATGTGAACTGAACTGCTGATATCCTGATAACGCAGACTGGACTCACTCCAAACAACTATGTCTAAACAGGTCAACCAACCGCCTTCGCCATACTAACCTTTCATTTCTTCCACCTCTGGTAGCTGGTTGGCTAGAAGGGAGGTTAAATCATTTAACGATCCCTATTAAAATTAAGTTTTGGAAAGTCTAAGCCACAGCATGACAATTGGGTAACAAGCACAGTACACCAAAAATTATAATAAATGTAAACAGATAAATATGCCTCTTAACAGGTGCTTGGAAAGCACATGAAGAACAGACAAGGTGGTGGCTCTGATCCCTTTGAGTAGATTCAAACAAAGGTAACTAGATTGTAGAATTTTGGTGATAGTAGCTAAGAGTAGGAAAACTATAGCACAAGGTTAAAATGGTTAGGATCCAGAAGCCAAATCTAGATACCCAGGGAGTCTCAGAAGTTTTGGTCAGAGAGTAAGTATTTTTTAATCTTTTTTGTCTTGGTTTCTGTTTTAATTAAATTTTGCATTAAATTGGAGTGAACCAATTAAATTGGAGGGAACCAAAGATGAGATAAGAATATACTTACTGTGATGGAGCTAATGTTTGTACAGTAGCAATATTTTGAATAGCAAATTACTTATAGGATTTACTTCACATTCCAAGTTCAAAAGTCTTCCATAAAGTATTGAAGAACTAAACTGTATTTCTTCTAAAATACATTTATTTTCATATTTTTGTGCTTAAAACAGGCTAGCTACTCTAGCTTATAAAGTTTTATTTAAGATGCATGATTTTTAAAATGTTTATAACATAGTCTAAATGAGAGTTAGATTTTCATTTAATAAAATTTCTTTTTCTTTAGTTCAAATACAATCCAAGTCATTTGAAGGAATACCATGAGCTCTCAGAGAAAAATATGTTTTGGGATTTGTGGAACTGACAATATTCTCTCTACAGTGGCACACTTAAATCAAATCAAGCTGCTAACAGCGTAGAGCATAGATGGGGAACTTGCCATTTAGGGACTGCTTTTAGTTGTGATGGTCCAACCTGAGAAGTTTTTTGCTTGAACAAAAGCATAGACATATGGGCTATTCATCCACTGCTTATACAAATGTAGTCGGTGTTGTTGATTCTAATTCTGATAGTTGAAATCCAGAATTTTACGTTAAAACTCCAACTCCAGGAGCTAGAGAAATACATTGTCCTGAAAATAGACATTAGTTTTTCTGTGTAATAGCCAAAGGGTTTTTTCCTTTGGGGTACTTAATGTATAGGGAGTGGTAGCAAATAAAGGCTCACATGTCTTTTATGCAGGAATCAAAATTCCACAAGGTTTTAATTCTCATATGAAATTTAAAAAATAGATTAAAAATGTGCCATTGGTATAAGCTACAAGAAACAATTAAGATGTGCCATAGGCAGTATTTTGTATAGAAGGATGGAGATGCTATATAAAATAAAGATAAACAAAAAATCAGTAGGTAAGGATACTTGAAGGGTACCATGTTTGCTTTGTAAACACAAGGACTGAAGGACACCCCAAGAACCTCTTTCAAAATCCTCCCTGAGTGGTATTTTTTTCCATGAAGCCCTGGGTAGAAAAACAGACTCACAAGGTTCTCTCAGCAGTCAGCTTGTCCTACTTGGTGATTTCTATGCCAGTGATAGATGCTATTTCAAATGAAGTAGATTATCTTGGGTGAATAACACTTTAGGTGTCTCTGACCTCCATATATGTGCACATGCTATTTCATACTAATGAATGCACAATTAAAATAGGAGTGAGTATATTAATACAAAATGAAAAGAATTTTGGAGAAATTGTCAGAGGAAACATTGATTATGTAATAATAAAGAGAAAATCCAATAAAAGCATTTAGCAATATAAAAATCTATACATATGATACACAGAGAAAGTTAGAAAAAAAATAATGAACCATCCAAATACTTCATTCTGAATTGCAGGGAGAAAACTACAAATAGATTCATCAAGGGAGAAATCAATAGATCTATCAACTAATATGAGCTAATCAAAATTCATCCAACACTCCACTAACCAGGAGAATACACATTAGATTTTAAGTGCTCACAGAACATATATCAGGATAGAAATTGTCTTTGACCCTAGAACAAAGCTCATCCAATTTGAAAGCTCTTAAACCACACAAAATGTGTCCTTTGATACAATCAAATTGAACTAGAAATCAATAATGGAAAAAATAAGTGGGAAATGTCTAAATATTTGGGAACTCAAAAGCTCCAAACTAGCTGACATGTAGACTTCACTGTGGTGATTTGTGTCTGCAATTCTAGCACTCACAGAGTTGAAATAGAAAAATGGTAAGATTGAGGCCAGCCTAGAATAAAAAGTAAGTAAACCTCTGTCTCAAAAACCAAGACATAAAGCAAATGATATAACATACACAAGTGTCAATGAAAAATGGTAAATCACTGAAATAAATAAATATAAAACTTCAACAAATCACAAGTGTGCACCGACATGAATTTTCTGCCTGTACCTCTGTGTTCTTATGGAAGCCACAGGTCACTCTTGGGTGCCATTCTTCAGGATGCTATCCACAATGTTGTTTGAGATAGAGTTTCACAATTACAAGGGCATTAGTTGTGTCTGGTAACACCTCAATGAAACCCCAGAGAGGGCACCAGATTTTATCAATGTCCCATTAATGAATAAGGATAAAAAACTTTTTGGTTAGTTTGATCAAGAGTTTGCCCAAATTTGAATTCCCTACTTTTCAACTGTATCTTCCAGGTGTCTTCTCTCTGTGATTACTAACCTATCTGTACATTTTTGTATCTAATGTACGTCCCTGCTGCCTGAATGGTATGGCTGTATTTGTTCTGTGCCTATGACATTCTGTCAGAATGAACCTGTGCCTTCCCATAAAGAACGGTATTGCATTATCTTTATTGTACAGCACAGAAAACAGTGTAGAAAATAAAGTAGAAATTTTTACAGAATTTTTCAACAGAGTTTTATAAGGAAGAAATTACTCTGCTGACAGAGGAAAGCTTTCAAAACTCAAACAGACAAGACAGGTTATAGGCCAAAGGTTTTTGTGGTGAGGTTGGTGTCCCCATCCAACTACTGGAAGCTTTCTTCCAGTAAAATTATCAACCTATATCTACATGTTGCTTTTAGCATTTTTAGGCTGCTTTCAGCAAATGATTACCACAACACACACACACACATACAACATACACACACAACACACACACACACACACAGAGAGACAAAATTACAGGTCAAGGTCTTCAAAATATTTGAGTGTGAAAATTAAAGCTATGCATTAGCTTAGTTTGGAAAAGCTGATTATAAAGAAATCCAAGACAGTACGTTTGACTACATTGCTGTCTTAAAGGCAGATTAAACTTAAACACAGTAGGACAGTAAGAGAAAGACATATAAAGTGGTCTCGGTATATAATATTATTTTGGCTGCAAAGTCTGGTAAGCTTAGTTTTTTAGGAGTCAAGAGATACTTTCAGAAAAATGTATGAATATACTCATTATGTGCTGCTTCCTGCCTCAATCCCATCCATTGTTAGGGTTATAAGCATTCCCAGACTTAGTTTAAAGACAGAGCAACAAACAAAAACAAAACAAAGCATTAGTTCTGAGAAGCAAACTTGGTTCCTCATATCTATATAGCATCACTTTAGGAATAGAGATATCTTAGCCCAACATAATCATATCTATAGAATACAGCAAAAGTCGACTTAGAGTAAAATTAATAGCACTAGCTCCATACAATAGAAAGTAATAAACCCCTTCGAGCCACAGTCTGAGTTTTCATCCCAAAAAGTTAAAGGAAAACAAAATGAGACAAATCAAAACCAAGGAAAACAATGTGGGTAAGACCTGAAATCAATGAAACAGGTAAGTCCAGCAGACATCTGGGAAAGATGGAGTTAGTGTTTAAAAGTTATCAGCAAAGCCAGGGATACTCTGCATGACCGATGAAGAATGTCCAGTGGAAGGAAACACGTTTTATACAATGCCCTCCCAAAATACTAGATATAGTATTTTCTGATACTCGATTCAAAGTCAAAATCTAAACTATAGACTACTATTCAGATGCAAAGTCATTGAAAAAATAAGCAGAATTCAGTAACATATAAAGGGAACCCAGATGATGGACAGATGTTTATTTAAAGGCTGTAATATATAAATATCAGTCACCCATGTGGCGAAAGTTGGGGAAACACAGTGATATCAACTGACTCAGAAAAGAAAAAACATTTGAAACAATTCATAACACTCCAGAGTTTATCAAAACAAGACAAACAAGTAAAATCAGAAGAATGTCTATTTAATGAATTTTCAACAAGGTAAATATTCGCTCCTAATATCAAAAAGTGGAAGAGCAGGTTATTTGCTGTAACAGCCGTATTCAGTGTCACAGTCTAAGTTCTAGTCACCTGTATTCAATGGTATATACTTGTACAGAGGCACATACATGATAAAATACATTAAAATATTTAAAATTAGTAATCAGTAAAATAAAATGGTGTGCAGTTTTATGCCAATCAGAGTATACTAAGAATCTTAATGGACTGGGTGTTCACCAGGATACAGAAACCTGACAACTCATGGCCTTTAATCTAGGTGAAATATCCTAGAAAGTAGAGTGTTTATCTGCCAGCTAGACTATTAATATCTACAGGTTAAGACATTTCATTGCTAGAAGTATTTGCCTTGAAGAACTTCCATTCAAATAGCCATAGGAACATTAAGAGCTGTAGATGATGGCTTTATATTTTTCAAGGGAGTTCTAGGGAGATAGCTCAGTTGATAAAGTATTCAACACCCATGGCTACCTGACTCTGGATACAACATACACATAACAGGTAGGCATGATCACAAATGTCTTTAATCCCAGGACTGGTGAGGCATATACAGCCAGATGCCAGGGTTTCACTAATTAGCCAGTCTTTCTAAATCAGTACATGCATTCCAAATCCAGTGAAACAATCTGACTTTTAAAAAAATAAGGGGGAACTTAACTGCAGAAGACCCAGGGTGACCTCTGCAACCACATTACATATGTGTGCATGTTCCAACACATATAAACACACACATATTTGAACATGTACATTACACACCATGTATATATGTATGTTTGAGTATATACATACATGTGTTAAACAGTAAGTTCAATGAAAACTAAACTTTTGCATATGGTACATTCTCCTATTGGAACATGATATCTATACCAAGTGAAATGAACAAGATTGAACCTTTTTGCCCATAATCATTTTAAAGAAAAACACTTAGAGGTAAAATGCTATTCACCTGAACTCTAAAGCCAAACCATATTTAAATATTTTCTTTTTGATAGACAGAGGTATGTTATAAAAGGATAAAAGCATGCATGGGAGCAAGGGTTATTTCTGGGGAAGATATAGGAATAAGCCAGTTTTCAGGCTTAGTGTGAATTGTTTAATTTCTTAGAAGAAAATGGAAACTAAAAGGGAGCAACAAATGTTGTCTGATATAACTCAGCTCTGAAAACACTTGAGTATACAATTAAAGAGCACAGGTAGAATTAGAAGTCACAACATACTTGAGCAGACTCTTTTCAAGTTTGGAGATTCCCCATAAAGAGCTTTTAATCCTAGTATAGTATATATAATAAAAATATTAAGATTGTAACAGGAATTGAACGTTTATTTTCAATCAACGAATCTTATAGAAACTCAGTTTGTCTTTAATTTGCTTTTCTACATTCATCAGTCTTCTTCATAAAAGTAAACAATCACAGTAAATGAAATTAGAGCACTTTCCTCTCACCATAGCATCAACTGCTGCCCACTCTGCAGTGATGGAAAGGAAAATTCTGCTTGCACAGCTCTCTATACAAATTATAACCAGTACTCACTGCCTTGCTTCAAGGATTTCTAATGATAACTGATTGCACATAAATTTATCAATGTATTTAGCCATCTGTTGTAATTTAAGCTGCATTCAAAAAATACCTGTAACATATTAATACACATTCAATTGTGCTGGTGTGCAAACAGCACAAATATATCTCTGCCTGAAACCCAGCACTCCAAAGCCACCTTCCTATTCTCTCCTCCAGAGAAAAATCACTGTTACCAATCCAAGCAGGTGTTCTCCATCTCAGAAGTACTGACATGACTGGATGAGATAATTACTTGTTTGGGGCTGTTCTGAGGGCTGTTTAGTAGCAGCTTTGGATTCTACTACCTAGATGCCATGAGTACATTAATTGTCCCAACCTGAGACAACAAAAATATTTCTAAACATTAGCAATTATCTCCTCAGGGCAAGGATCTACTAAAATACATTGTCTAAGACCTTTTTACAGTAGGGCCATACAAAGTGTTTCATGGTTAAAAAACATAGGTGCATATATATGGCATAAATATAAATGATATGATACCAAATAGATTATCACATATCTTTGTTTCTTTCAGTTAATAATAGTAGCTAGAGGGGACTGGGGAGATGGCTCAGCGGTTAAGAGCACTGACTGCTCTTCCAAAGGTGCTGAGTTCAATTCCCAACAACCACATGGTTGCTCACAACCATCCATAACAAGATCTGACACCCTCTTCTGGAGTGTCTGAAGACAGCCACAGTGTACTCATATATAATAAATGAATAAATCTTTAAAAAAAATAGTAGCTAAAACATATGTCACAGAGTGCTAAAGATTCCAGGTCAGGTATGAGAAATGCCCTGTCCTTCATTCTAGTAACTGAGCCTCAGTTTCCCCATAAGCATGACAGGATATGAATAAGACTGCTTCTTACCAATCCTCAGTGGCATGCTATGAAGTTTCATAATGACTTTAAGGGTGGAAAGATGAAGGTTATACATAGGGTTTTTTTTGTTTGCTTGCTTTGATTTTTAAATTTGGCTGTCTGTAAATTACCATATTGAGTCTTTCTTTCTCAGACATTTTAGGTTGGAAAATCAGAGTTGGAGGATAGAACAGTTTACTAAGTCATCCTATCAGAGATTCTGGCCATGAGAAAAAACAACAACAAAATATTATGGCGGCTTACCTGGAATTGTTAACAACATTTAGTTTCACTTCAATATAGCCTTTGCCATCATTACTACCATTGATTATTCAAGATGTGCATTGTTCTTTATTCAATACCACATCTCTATGCATAAAATAATTAATGTTTTATAGCACAATTTAGTCTTCTTCAAATGACCAAAAAATTATGGCAGTTTACCTAGAATTGTTAACAACATTTAGCTTCACTTCAATATAGCCTTTGTCATCACTACTATCATTGATTATTCAAGATGTACATTATTCTTTATTCAATATCACTTCTCTATGCATAAAATAAAACAGATATTCTGTAAGTCATTTTGTGAAGAGTGAGGGTACAACTTCCTTGGAGACATTACAATCTACAGATATTCTTTTTTAAGAGCAAAAATAAAGCATATTAATAAGAGATTGTTAATGCCATAAACCCATCTTATCAAGATGAATAGACATTTTTTCAAGATAGGACATACTAACAACAATATTCTAACCCAGGGACACAATTCAGAGGAAAGTTGTTTCAAGGAAGTTCTTGGGGAGACGGTCATAATTTTGATTCTGTAATGCCAATTTTTGAGCTTTGTTGCTGTTGATTTAAGGTAAGTCTCTAACAAAAAACAGAAGAAACTAGTTCAAAAACTCCAAGGCTATACTACTCAATCTGCTATTAATTGACCTAAGGCAAACTTTGCTTATTATAATTTTACTGTAATGTTGAAATATCTACCACACCTCAGGCCGCTGTTTTCAAATGTGACATATGGAAAAAATAGACCATGCTCTTAAGTTCACCTCTGGATGTGACAATATCTTCCCAAATAAATAGAAATTTCTCAAGTGACCACTGACAGCCTAATGTTTTCTTCATTCAGGAAAGTATCTCATTTGAAAAGTATCCCCAGTGTTTTGTCTACTTGCTGCAAGTAACCTTTCTTCTCTCTTTTATCTCAGGGTTCTGCTCACCAGCTATGCCAAGGACAAAGGGTTAAACACATTGTGTTGTTATGAATTATGAGATCTGAAAGCAGTCAATCTATAGTCTGAGAAGTGATAAACGAGGAAAGCTGGATGGAGAGTCATTTTCATTGAGAATACTACTAGTTAATTACACTTACATGATCTTCACTTGTGTTTATTAGAAATGAAGACAGAAAAAAATCCTGTTGTAGTAACTGAAGGAAAAAGATGGACAGACTCTAGAAAGTATAATAATGTCATAGAATGCAGAAAAATTAAAACCAAAGATATGAGGTGATAGGAACACATGCCTTTAATCCCAGCGCTCAGAAGGCAGAGGCAGGTGTACCTTTGAGTTGGAGCCCAACCTGTTCTACAGAGCTAGAGACACTCACAAAACTCAAAAGATAGTTCCTTTGTTATAGAAAGAGTTAGGGACCCTTGCTGAAGAAAGATAACATCAGGGCAGGTGTTGCTCTTGTAGCCCCAAAAGGGCTAATTCTGAGATGAGGAAGTTCAGGACATAGAGTTAACTACATAACAGAAAAGCTAAAGTTTCTTTTGCCCTAACAAGAATTACACAAAGCTTCAGCTCTGCTCTACTTTGGAACTAAAATAACTAAAAATAAATATGCAGCTCTCAAGCTGTGGTTAATAGTTGGGATGGAAATCAACCTATGGTAGGAAGAAGTAAAAGAGAAGTCACCCCAGATTACCAGACGGCAGATATTGTCCTGCAAGGCTGCCCACACTAGGCATAAACAGTGGCAACTAAAGGCAATAGCTCAGGAATCCAATCTGGTATATATATATATATAAACAAGAAAAATTCATCCTTGTGTTCTGTAGTAGGGTCAGACAGATGTCATCTGCTGTTTTTGAAATATTTCCAAAGACTAGGAGCGTTTCTGATACATAGAAAAAATAGTTTCTAGAGAAGATAGAAATACTAGTCAGCTTAATCTATATGTCTCAAGCTATATCTTCACATATCATGCTTATATATATATATATATATATATATATATATATATATATATATATATATATATATTCAAGACTCTATAAAATGCAAAATTTAGAAGAAAATTATTCCTTAAATGTTTTGTACTTGAGAATCTAATTAACTACCAAAATTAAGTAAAACAAGAATGCCTTGGCAAGGTTATATACCTAATATAAGAATATATACATAATGTATATATGTGTGTATATATAATTATATATTTAAGTATTTTGTTAATTTCTTGATAATTTAAAATTTCATGCAATATATTTTGATCACATTTACCTTCATCTTCCTCTGTTTCTTACAATTCTGCCTGACCATCTTATCTACTTAACTTCCTGTTTTCTCTTTCTCTTTTTTTAAAACCCATTGAATGTGATTTATATTGCCTGAATACTCTTGGTTAGAAAACTTGCCCTGAAGTATGATTAACCTTTCATCAGGCAGACTCTTAAGGAAAACTGGCTCTCCTTCTCCAGTGGTTGTCAAATGTCAAATGCTCCTTAGCTAGGGGCGGGGCTTCATGCCCACATCCTCTCTCCAGGCTGAAATTTTTATCTGCTTGAGCTGTCTTGGTCAAAACAGATTTTGAACAGAATTATATTATGAAATTTGGAGATGGTGGAGGAAGGAAGATGAACTCTAAAATTCTGACAGTTTCAGATTAAGAAATTAAAAGACAGAATTATAATGAAATTTAAAATAATAGCAATAGTTCGCTGACCAGCCGGGCGGCAAGCAACTGCGGTTCTGCGGAGCCTTTCGCTGCACGGAAGCCACTTCAGAACTCGGCTGCCCGCCAGTCAGGAGAGACTCACCGCCATCTTGATCCCGGGCTCCAGAGATCAGTCAGACTGAGGTACACAAACATAATCCTAGGCCCAACACCGCAGGGGTCTGAGCCAGACGGGCGTTGGCCTGCACCCAGGCCCTGGGCTGTTCGAGTGGCCATCGGGGCACCAACCCAGCCAGGAGTTTTTTTTTTTTTTTGCCCCGGCCGGTGCACGCGCCGCCATTTTGCCTACAGGAGCCAGAGTGCTCGGGAGGGCAGAGACTGCTAACAAGCGTAGCCTGAGGCTAACAAAACGGGGGTCTAGGCCCCAAAAGGCACAGGACTGACCCCAAGAACTGGGCGGCTTGGTGGGCCATCTGTGTGTCAACCAGCCCAGGAGGTTATTAGCACAACAGACTCTCCCGGTGCTTTCGCGGAGCGCGGACGCGCACGCCCGCCATCCGGGTCACCTGGCGGACCCAAATAACAGACATAGCCCTAGGGGAACTTTGCTCGGACCTTGGCCTCCCAGGCGTTTGCCTGGACTCAGGGCCCAGGCGACAAGGCTAACCTAGTGTGCGCCAGCCCGGTTGGGGAAATCGGCTGCCCAGCGGAGTGAGCGGAGCACAGGGGAGGTCACAGCAACATTCACCTTCGGAGCTCCCTGGGGGTGCACACGGGTTCCACCTGGTCCACAGACACAATCTGGGGCAAGGCCTCAGGCAGAAGCCCCCAGCTCAAATCTCTCCGCTTCAGATCAGCCTGGGTGGCCGCCACATCTCCAGGTCCCTCAAGAGGCTAGTGGGGGCTTCCGGGCGGCCAGCTGGGAAAAGTCGGTGTGCTCCGATAAATCCTGCGGGCCCCAGCGGGAGCCTTCAGGTGCCTGCTTTGGGATCTGAACAGCCTGGAAAACAGCACCCTGTCTACAGGCAGTGCAGAGTGTAAGCTGTGCACCAGAGGCCAACGGGGAAGGGGCAGCTTGCACTGGTGAGTCCAGCACTGACAAGACCAAGTAACACCAGTGAGAGCTAGATGGCAAAAGGCAAACGCAGAAACGTCACTAACAGAAATCAAGGCAATATGGCAACATCTGAACCAAATTCTCCTCTACCAGCAAGTCCTGGATACCCCATCACACCAGTAAAACAAGATTTGGATTTAAAATCACTGGTCATGATGCTGGTACAGGAACACATGAAGGTCATTGAGGAGAAAATGGATCAAAAGTTAGAAGCCCTTGCAAGGGAAACACAAAAATCATTGAAAGAAATCCAGGAGAATACAAAAGCCAACAAGGAGGAAATGCAAAAAACACTTAAAGAAATACAGGAGAACTTTGCTCAACAGGCTGAGGTCATGAAAGACGAAACACAAAAATCTCTTAAAGAAATACAGGAGAACTTTGGTCAACAGGCTGAGCTCATGAAAGAGGAAACACAAAAATCTCTTAAAGAATTACAGGAAAACACAAACATGCAAGGGAAGGAGCTAAGCAAAACCATCCAGGATCTAAAATCAGAAGTAGAAACAACTAAGAAAACTCAAAGGGAGACAACTTTGGAGATAGAAAGCCTTGGGAAGAAATCAGGGGACAGAGATGCAAATATCAACAACAGAATACAAGAGATAGAAGAAAGAATCTCAGATGCTGAAGATTCCATAGAAACCATGGACTCAACAGTTAAAGAAAATGCAAAGTGCAAAAAGCTTGTAACCCAAAATATCCAGGAAATCCAGGACACAATGAGAAGACCAAACCTAAGGATTATAGGCATAGATGAGAGTGAAGATTTACAACTTAAAGGGCCAGCAAATATCTTCAATAAAATTATGGAAGAAAACTTCCCTAACCTAAAGAGAGAGATGCCCATGAATATACAAGAAGCCTACAGAACTCCAAACAGACTGGACCAGAACAGAAATACTTCCCGTCACATAATAATCAAAACACCAAATGTTCTAAACAAAGAAAGAATACTAAAGGCAGTAAGAGAAAAAGGCCAAGTAACATATAAAGGAAGACCTATCAGAATCACAGCAGACTTTTCACCTGAGACTATGAAGGCTAGAAGGTCCTGGGCAGATCTCATGCAGACTCTAAGAGAACACAAATGCCAACCAAAACTACTATATCCAGCAAAACTCTCAATCACCATAGATGGAGAAACTAAGATATTTCACGACAAAACCAAGTTCACCCAATATCTATCCACAAACCCAGCCCTAAAAAGGATAATAGGAGGACAACACCAATACAAGGAGGGAAACTCCACCCTGAAAAAAGCAAGATAGTAACCTTTCATCAAACCCAAATAAGTTAAGCAATCAAATTTAAAAAATAACGTCAAAAATGATAGGAAGTAACAATCACTATTCCTTAATATCTCTTAACATCAATGGACTCAATGCCCCAATAAAAAGACACAGACTAACTGACTGGATACGTAAACAGGACCCTACATTTTGCTGCTTACAGGAAACACACCTAAGGGTCAAAGACAAACACTACCTTAGAGTAAAAGGCTGGAAGACAATTTTACAAGCAAATGGTCTCAGGAAACAAGCTGGAGTAGCCATTTTAATATCAGATAAAATTGACTTTCAACCCAAAGTCATCAAAAGAGACTCTGAGGGACACTTCTTGCTGGTCAAAGGAAAAATACAACAAGAAGAACTCTCAATCCTGAACATCTATGCTCCAAATGCAAGGGCACCCTCTTTCATAAAAGAAACTTTATTAAAACTCAAAGCACACATTGCACCTAACACAATAATTGTTGGTGACTTCAACACTGCACTTTCCTCAATGGACCGATCAGGAAAACAGAAACTAAACAAGGACACAATGAAACTAATTGAAGCTTTGGACCAATTAGATTTAACTGATATATATAGAACATTCTATCCTAAAACAAAAGAATATACCTTTTTTTCAGCACCTCATGGTACCTTCTCCAAAATCGACCATATAATTGGTCACAAGACAGACCTCAACAAATATAAAAAGATAGAACTAATCCCATGCCTCCTATCTGATCACTATGGAATAAAAGTGGTCTTCAATAGCAACAGAAACAACAGAAAACCCACAAACACGTGGAGATTGAACAATACTCTACTCAATGACACCTTGGTCAAGGAAGAAATAAAGAAAGAAATTAAAGACTTTTTAGAACACAATGAAAATGAAAACACAACATACCCAAATCTATGGGACACAATGAAAGCAGTGCTAAGAGGAAAACTCATAGCCCTGAGTGCCTCCAAAAAGAAAATGGAGAGAGCATACATTACCAACTTAATGACACACCTGAAAGCCCTAGAACAAAAAGAAGCTATTTCACCCAGGAGGAGTAGAAGGCAGGAAATCATCAAACTCAGGGCCAAAATCAATCAAGTAGAAACAAAGAGAACCATACAAAAAATCAACAAAACTAGGAGCTGGTTCTTTGAGAAAATCAACAAGATAGATAAACCCTTAGCCAGACTGACCAAAGGGCACAGAGAAAGTATCCAAATTAACAAACTTAGAAATGAAAAGGGAGACATAACAACGGAAACTGAGGAAATCCAAAAAATCATCAGATCCTACTACAAGAGCCTGTACTCAACACAACTGGAGAATCTGGAGGAAATGGACAATTTCCTTGACAGATACCAAATACCAAAATTAAATCAGGACCAACTAGACCATCTAAACAGTCCCATAAAGCCTAAAGAAATAGAAGGAGTCATAGAAAGTCTTCCAACCAAAAAAAGCACAGGACCAGATGGTTTCAGTGCAGAATTCTACCAGACCTTCAAAGAAGAGTTAACACCAATACTCTTCAAACTATTCCACAAAATAGAAACAGAAGGAACACTACCCAATTCCTTCTACGAAGCCACAATTACGCTGATACCAAAGCCACACAAAGATCCAACAAAGAAAGAGAACTTCAGACCAATTTCCCTTATGAACATCGATGCAAAAATACTCAACAAAATTCTTGCCAACCGAATCCAAGAACACATCAAAACGATCATCCACCATGATCAAGTAGGCTTTATCCCGGGAATGCAGGGTTGGTTCAATATACGGAAATCCATCAATACAATCCACTACATAAACAAACTCAAAGAACAAAATCATATGGTCATTTCATTGGATGCTGAAAAAGCATTTGACAAAATTCAGCATCCTTTCATGCTTAAAGTCTTGGAGAGAACAGGAATTCAAGGCCCATACCTAAACATAGTAAAAGCAATATACAGCAAACCGGTAGCCAGCATCAAACTAAACGGAGAGAAACTTGAAGCAATCCCACTGAAATCAGGGACCAGACAAGGCTGCCCCCTTTCTCCTTATCTTTTCAATATTGTACTTGAGGTACTAGCTCGGGCAATTCGACAACATAAGGAGGTCAAAGGGATACAAATTGGAAAGGAGGAAGTCAAACTATCATTATTTGCAGACGACATGATCGTCTACCTAAGTGACCCAAAGAACTCCACTAGAGAGCTCCTACAGCTGATAAACAACTTCAGCAAAGTGGCAGGTTACAAAATCAACTCAAGCAAATCAGTGGCCTTCCTATACTCAAAGGATAAGCAGGCTGAGAAAGAAATTAGGGAAATGACCCCCTTCACAATAGCCACAAACAGTATAAAGTATCTTGGGGTGACTCTTACCAAACATGCGAAAGATCTGTATGGCAAGAACTTCAAGACTCTGAAGAAGGAAATGGAAGAAGACCTCAAAAAATGGGAAAACCTCCCATGCTCATGGATCGGTAGAATCAATATAGTTAAAATGGCCATTTTGCCTAAAGCACTATACAGATTCAATGCAATACCCATCAAAATCCCAACTCAATTCTTCACAGAGTTAGAAAGAGCAATTATCAAATTCATCTGGAACAACAAAAAACCCAGGATAGCTAAAACTATTCTCAGCAACAAAAGAAAATCTGGGGGAATCAGTATCCCTGACCTCAAGCAATACTACAGAGCAATAGTGTTAAAAACTGCATGGTATTGGTACAGTGACAGGCAGGAGGATCAATGGAACAGGATTGAAGATCCAGAAATGAACCCACACACCTATGGCCACTTGATCCTCGACAAAGAGGCTGAAAACATCCAATGGAAAAAAGATAGCCTTTTCAACAAATGGTGCTGGTTCAACTGGAGGTCAGCATGCAGAAGAATGTGAATTGATCCATCCTTGTCTCCTTGTACTAAGCTCAAATCCAAATGGATCAAGGACCTCCACATAAAGCCAGACACTCTGAAGCTAATAGAAAAGAAACTGGGGAAGACCCTTGAGGACATCGGTACAGGGAGAAAGTTTCTGAACAGAACACCAATAGCGTATGCTCTAAGAGCAAGAATTGACAAATGGGACCTCATAAGGTTACAGAGTTTCTGTAAGGCAAAGGACACCGTCAAGAGGACAGATCGGCAACCAACAAATTGGGAAAAGATCTTCACCAATCCTACATCAGATAGAGGGCTAATATCCAATATATATAAAGAACTCAAGAAGTTAGACTCCAGAAAACCGAACAACCCTATTAAAAAATGGGGTACAGAGTTAAACAAAGAATTCTCACCTGAAGAACTTCGGATGGCGGAGAAGCATCTTAAAAAATGCTCCACTTCATTAGTCATTAGGGAAATGCAAATCAAAACAACCCTAAGATTTCATCTTACACCAGTCAGAACGGCTAAGATTAAAAATTCAGGAGACAGCAGGTGTTGGAGAGGGTGCGGAGAAAGAGGAACACTCCTCCACTGCTGGTGGGGTTGCAAATTGGTACAACCACTCTGGAAAGCAGTCTGGCGGTTCCTCCGAAAACTGGGCACCTCACTTCCAGAAGATCCTGCTATACCACTCCTGGGCATATACCCAGAGGATTCCCCACCATGTAATAAGGATACATGCTCTACTATGTTCATAGCAGCCCTATTTATAATTGCCAGATGCTGGAAAGAACCCAGGTATCCCTCAACAGAAGAGTGGATACAAAAAATGTGGTATATCTACACAATGGAGTACTATTCAGCCATTAGAAACAATGAATTCATGAAATTCTTAGGCAAATGGATGGAGCTAGAGAACATCATACTAAGTGAGGTAACCCAGACTCAAAAGGTGAATCATGGTATGCACTCACTAATAAGTGGTTATTAACCTAGAAAACTGGAATACCCAAAACATAATCCACACATCAAATGAGATACAAGAAGAAAGCAGGAGTGGTCCCTGGTTCTGGAAAGACTCAGTGAAACAGTATTTGGCAAAACCAGAACGGGGAACTGGGAAGGGGTGGGAGGGAGGACAGGGGAAGAGAAGGGGGCTTACGGGACTTTCGGGGAGTGGGGGGGGGCTAGAAAAGGGGAAATCATTTGAAATGTAAATAAATTATATCGAATAAAAAAAAATCATGAGAAAAAAAAAAAAAAAGACAGTCAACCGCTCTTGCCTGGTTTTCTCCACTTCTACATAGTGATAACAACAGTACCTTCTTTATAAGATTGATGAGAAAAATCCAAGTAACTCACAGTACATTTAAAGTGACATATGTATATAAACAAAAGTTGCATATAAACAAAAGTTTATATCATATACACATTTGAACTAAAGTTATGATGAAGATAGTATCCAAGAATTAACTTAAAACTCATAACACATAACTATGAGGCCACATGAGTACATGAGAGTGTATTAATTCATTAATGATGGAATCAGCAAATTGGGGTAATTTATCCTAAGAAGATAAGAGGATACTTTGCTGAAACTAAAGTATTGAGTATTGTAAGGTAGTGGGGTGCCTCAGCAGATAAAGATGTTCACTACCAAGATTAACAGTCTGAATTTAATCCCCATGTTCCACAGGGAGAAAATAGGAAACTGATGACCTCAAGTTATCCTCTGACATCTACACACACATAATGTGAAGCATGTACACACATGCATGTGTACAAGCACATGCACACACTACATATAGCTTTAGTCAGATATTCATAGCTATTGTTATTTATGTCTAATAAGTAATGTACATTATAAAAAATAAAGCACTAAAAATTAGCCACCATAAATTGTGAGTCACAGTAATTGTTTTCCCTAAATGGCCTTCTGTTGAGGGTTCACAACAATGAGAAAACAATAGCTCTAATTCATATTAATTAATAAATGAGATAGGGCCTATATTTACAAATTGTGTAAAATCTAGACTGTGACTGGATAGAACATCACCTTTCTTCTGAGATATTAGAGAGTTTATTCCTCATTTGAGGCTTCAATTATTTCAGATTATATAATTAGTAAATATGTAAAACAAAGTACCTAGCAAATAATAAACACAAAGTAAATATCAGTTAGTATCATTATTTCTTCAGAACAATATTAAAAATTACTTAACTGGGTCTGTTAGGGCTTCTCTTGATGCATAGAAAATCCATGATTAAAATGCAAGTTGTGAGGGTTTGATGTAGGGCTTATCTGACTTAGAGTTTCACTGTTCATCATTAAAACAAGTCACAACAGGAACTCAAACAGGGCGTGAAGCAGGAGGCCATAGAAGTGTGCTACTTACTGGTTTGCTCCTTATGGCTTACTCAGGTTGCTTTCTTCTAAAACCTAAGACCTCCAACAATCGACTAGGTGATTGCACATCTATTTAAAATGCCCAAAGGCTCGGCATACAGCCTGATCTTATAGAGGCATTTTGTTTTTGAGGTTCCCACTTCTCAGATTACTTTAGGTCATGTCAAGTTGATATAAAACTATCCAGCACACTGGATCAAAGAAAAAAATTCCTGATACTAAAATTCTTACAGACATACAAAAATGTGACAAATGGAGGATAGACAGTTATATAATCAGTAATGGATGGATCAAGGCTGAACTCACCATATCAGCAAATGAAGCAATCTATCTTCCTTTTTCTGTACCTGGAAACTTTCTGGTGTAGACAGGGTTTGATAGAGTGAACATTACTATGGCCATTTTTGTTTCTATATCCTTGTTTTCACATAGGTTTCAACAGTTAGTGGAGCCATGAACTTGGCATCTTATGACTTGCAAAACATTATTCAAAATTGAATCCAAAACAAATTACTGCACTG
Source organism: Apodemus sylvaticus (assembly GCF_947179515.1). Classification (NCBI taxonomy): domain Eukaryota; kingdom Metazoa; phylum Chordata; class Mammalia; order Rodentia; family Muridae; genus Apodemus; species Apodemus sylvaticus. Next base: position 141,209,384 of record NC_067473.1, on the reverse strand, counting down.
AGGCTTAATTATAAGAAATAGAGATACTGACTAAAATTGCTCTCTAAATGTTGTTTACTTCTGAGCCCATTGTTTGTTTATAACCTTCTTATCCTTCTTCCAATTATCAGCAGAAACCAGATTCCCTCAAACAAACCATTTAGCTGTGAATCCACAGAAGCCAAGACTGAGGCATTTATGCTGCTCTAAGCAGCCCTGTGTGCTGTTATAAATGCTCCCCAGACAGTGGAGAATTGTCCTTCTTTTCCACACCATTCTTCTACCTCTGAAGGTTCTCTAAACCATATACCATCCACTGCAATGTTAAGGCTGAGTGGTTAGGATGAAAAGAACACTGCTTTTGAGTCAGAGCACATTAGAGCTTGATGTTCAGAAAAGATAATTCACATTTTTGCCATTTAGGGTTTTTCTCATAACATCTACACAAAGTACCTCTATCTGGCCTTCTGATCTGAATGCTATAATGGAAAAGAAGTCTGAGTTTATTTTTAGAATGACCACCCATCTGATACTATTTCTCATTGCCACTAGATCTCAAAACTGCCAGTATTGTGTCATGAAATTGATTTTGTGATCATTGTTTTTTTTCATTGTAGGTGAGAGTATCAAAACTTACTTTTTTTGTTATGTCTGATCTTAGACTGGATATTTAGTAGTTTTTACTTATGCTACACAAAACTCTTCCTGACCTCTCGCTAAATCATGTCATCTAGGACCAATCTGCACTGTATGCCACAGGCACAGTCAGGGCTTGCCCAACTTTTGGGTGGCCTTAGGATGCTTTCAATGACTAACATTCTATTTATGTCTCTTGGTGCTTTTGGAGACCTCACATTTTAAACATTTTATTGTATTTTTCATATTATAATATAATTGCATCATTTTCACTTCCTTTTCCTCCTTCCTAACTCTCCCATATCACCCTCCTTATTCTGTCATATTCATGGCCAGTTTCTTCATTAATTGTTTTTGTATGTATATATGTATACAAAAATGATAGATACATAGATAATAGATAGATGGATAGATAGATACCATAGATGATAGATAGAGAGATAGATACCATAGATGATAGATAGATAGATAGATAGATAGATAGATAGATAGATAGATAGATAGATAAACACAAAGAGAGATGGGGACATAGACATAGATGAAATAGATATTGATGATGTAGATAAAGAATTATATAACTAGCATGGCCTGTATACTCCTTTTATTTTTATTTTCAATAATGACCTCTGTTATTTGGTAACCACATGATGTGTACTTCCCTGTGGAAGACTATCTCTCTCACTAGCATTCTTTATTTCCCTGTAGTTTTTTGTCGGGTTAGGGCCTCATGGGATTTCCCTACCCCATCCCTTGTTCATTTTGCTGTATCTACTGTTTTTAATTTCTGTTCAGCTCATGTATAGATGTGAGATTTTTATGGATATAGCTTCTGACACTCTTGAAAGACACAATCTTACAGCAAACTCCCTGACATTCTGAGTTTTACAAATCTTTTATCCCTCTCTTCCCTAAGCCTGAGATTGTTGTGTAGATACATCCCTTGGACATAGGTTTCATAATTCTGCTTTTTGATTGGTTGTGGAATTTTTATGGTCTCTGACTGTTGCAAAATAAAGTTTATTTGATGACGTGTGAGGACTATATTACTCTGTGGGCATAAGGACAAATATGTAGAGTGTAGTTAGGGATTATGTTAATTTAGTAAAGTAATGGTTATACTTTCTTCTCCTACCTTGAGTAGTTGGCTAGGTTTCCAGTACTAGGCATGATTTCCCTCTTGTTGAGTGGACAACACACCCCTTCAATGTAACCAATAGCTCTCAAATTGCCCTACTTACCTTTTAACAATTCATCAAATACTGCTCTGCCTGGCATATCTTCCCCCTCCTTGATTGCCCCAAATGATTACAATGATGTTACCCTTGAGTACCCATGCAATGCCTTGAGACACTTAGTGTGAAATGATAATGGATTCAATTGCTACCTTCTCCCTCCCTCCCCATTCTTCTATTTTTCTACTTTTTCCCTAGTCCCTGTTTTTTTTTTAAATATTTTTATTTTCTATATTCTTTGTTTACATTCCAAATGATTTCCCCTTTCCCGGATTCCCCCTCCCCATATGTCTCATAAACCTTCTTCTCTCCATCCATTCTCCAATCACCTCTCTCCTTTTTTTTCCTCTGTCCTTATATTCCCCTCCAATACTAGATCAATCCTTTCCAGGATCAGGACCTTCTCCATACTTCTTCACGGGAGTCATTTGTTATGCGATTTGTGCCTTGGGTATTCAGGGCTTCTGGGCTAATTAATATCCACTTATCAGAGATTGCATTCCACGTGTATTCTTTTGTGACTGGATTACCTCACTTAGGTTGATATTTTCCAGATCAACCCATTTGCCTAAAAATTTTGTGAATTCATTGTTTCTAATTGCTGAGTAGTATTCCATTGTGTAAATATATCACATTTTCTGTATCCATTCCTCCTTTGAGGGGCATCTGGGTTCTTTCTAGCTTCTGGCTATTATAAATAAGGCTGCTATGAACATAATGGAGCATGTGTCTTTATTGCATGCTGGGGAATCCTTTAGGTATATGCCCTGGAGAGGTATAGCAGGGTCCTCCAGAAGTGGCATGTCCAGTTTTCTGAGGAACCGCCAGACTAATTTCCAAAGTGGTTGTACCAACTTACAGCCCCACCAGCAGTGGAGGAGTGTTCCTCTTTCTCCACATCCTCGCCAACACCTGCTGTCTCCTGAGTTTTTGACCTTAGCCATTCTGACTGGTGTAAGGTGAAATCTCAGGGTTGTTTTGATTTGCATTTCCCTAATGACTAATGATGTTGAGCACTTCTTAAGGTGCCTCTCTGCTATCCGAATTTCTTCAGGTGGAAATTCTTTGTTTAGATCTGTACCCCATTTTTAATAGGGTTATTTGGTTCCCTGGGGTCTAACTTCTTGAGTTCTTTGTATATATTGGATATTAGCCCTCTATCAGATGTAGGGTTGGTGAATATCCTTTCCCAATTTGATGGTTGCCGTTTTGTCCTTGTAACAGTGTCCTTTACCTTACAGTAACTTTGTAATTTTATGAGGTCCCATTTGTCAATTTTTTATCTTAGAGCATAAGCTATTGGTGATCTGTCCCTGTTTTTTGCACATTCCACAATGTTTCATGAAATGCACATAAAAAGAGCTCAAATAATTTCTTAAAACAGCTTGCTTATAAACCAGGGTTTTGCTCCAACTTCAATGCAAATTGCTTTGTGTCAAAAATACAAATCACTAGACAATTTAATCATGGCCAGAAAGCCATCTGCATTCCTTCTGCTTTCACAATCTTAAAAAACTAGTAACTCTTTTTAAAATGTTAGTTTGAGGCTCAAGACCAATACAAAACTAAAAATAGCGATTTTTTTTTTTTTTTTTTTTTACTTTTTTTTTTTTTTGTCTTTTTTTTTTATTTGATATAATTTATTTACATTTCAAATGATTTCCCCTTTTCTAGCCCCCCCCCACTCCCCGAAAGTCCCGTAAGCCCCCTTCTCTTCCCCTGTCCTCCCTCCCACCCCTTCCCAGTTCCCCGTTCTGGTTTTGCCAAATACTGTTTCACTGAGTCTTTCCAGAACCAGGGACCACTCCTGCTTTCTTCTTGTATCTCATTTGATGTGTGGATTATGTTTTGGGTATTCCAGTTTTCTAGGTTAATAACCACTTATTAGTGAGTGCATACCATGATTCACCTTTTGAGTCTGGGTTACCTCACTTAGTATGATGTTCTCTAGCTCCATCCATTTGCCTAAGAATTTCATGAATTCATTGTTTCTAATGGCTGAATAGTACTCCATTGTGTAGATATACCACATTTTTTGTATCCACTCTTCTGTTGAGGGATACCTGGGTTCTTTCCAGCATCTGGCAATTATAAATAGGGCTGCTATGAACATAGTAGAGCATGTATCCTTATTACATGGTGGGGAATCCTCTGGGTATATGCCCAGGAGTGGTATAGCAGGATCTTCTGGAAGTGAGGTGCCCAGTTTTCGGAGGAACCGCCAGACTGCTTTCCAGAGTGGTTGTACCAATTTGCAACCCCACCAGCAGTGGAGGAGTGTTCCTCTTTCTCCGCACCCTCTCCAACACCTGCTGTCTCCTGAATTTTTAATCTTAGCCGTTCTGACTGGTGTAAGATGAAATCTTAGGGTTGTTTTGATTTGCATTTCCCTAATGACTAATGAAGTGGAGCATTTTTTAAGATGCTTCTCCGCCATCCGAAGTTCTTCAGGTGAGAATTCTTTGTTTAACTCTGTACCCCATTTTTTAATAGGGTTGTTCGGTTTTCTGGAGTCTAACTTCTTGAGTTCTTTATATATATTGGATATTAGCCCTCTATCTGATGTAGGATTGGTGAAGATCTTTTCCCAATTTGTTGGTTGCCGATCTGTCCTCTTGACGGTGTCCTTTGCCTTACAGAAACTCTGTAACCTTATGAGGTCCCATTTGTCAATTCTTGCTCTTAGAGCATACGCTATTGGTGTTCTGTTCAGAAACTTTCTCCCTGTACCGATGTCCTCAAGGGTCTTCCCCAGTTTCTTTTCTATTAGCTTCAGAGTGTCTGGCTTTATGTGGAGGTCCTTGATCCATTTGGATTTGAGCTTAGTACAAGGAGACAAGGATGGATCAATTCACATTCTTCTGCATGCTGACCTCCAGTTGAACCAGCACCATTTGTTGAAAAGGCTATCTTTTTTCCATTGGATGTTTTCAGCCTCTTTGTCGAGGATCAAGTGGCCATAGGTGTGTGGGTTCATTTCTGGATCTTCAATCCTGTTCCATTGATCCTCCTGCCTGTCACTGTACCAATACCATGCAGTTTTTAACACTATTGCTCTGTAGTATTGCTTGAGGTCAGGGATACTGATTCCCCCAGATTTTCTTTTGTTGCTGAGAATAGTTTTAGCTATCCTGGGTTTTTTGTTGTTCCAGATGAATTTGATAATTGCTCTTTCTAACTCTGTGAAGAATTGAGTTGGGATTTTGATGGGTATTGCATTGAATCTGTATAGTGCTTTAGGCAAAATGGCCATTTTAACTATATTGATTCTACCGATCCATGAGCATGGGAGGTTTTCCCATTTTTTGAGGTCTTCTTCCATTTCCTTCTTCAGAGTCTTGAAGTTCTTGCCATACAGATCTTTCGCATGTTTGGTAAGAGTCACCCCAAGATACTTTATACTGTTTGTGGCTATTGTGAAGGGGGTCATTTCCCTAATTTCTTTCTCAGCCTGCTTATCCTTTGAGTATAGGAAGGCCACTGATTTGCTTGAGTTGATTTTGTAACCTGCCACTTTGCTGAAGTTGTTTATCAGCTGTAGGAGCTCTCTAGTGGAGTTCTTTGGGTCACTTAGGTAGACGATCATGTCGTCTGCAAATAATGATAGTTTGACTTCCTCCTTTCCAATTTGTATCCCTTTGACCTCCTTATGTTGTCGAATTGCCCGAGCTAGTACCTCAAGTACAATATTGAAAAGATAAGGAGAAAGGGGGCAGCCTTGTCTGGTCCCTGATTTCAGTGGGATTGCTTCAAGTTTTTCTCCGTTTAGTTTGATGCTGGCTACCGGTTTGCTGTATATTGCTTTTACTATGTTTAGGTATGGGCCTTGAATTCCTGTTCTCTCCAAGACTTTAAGCATGAAAGGATGCTGAATTTTGTCAAATGCTTTTTCAGCATCCAATGAAATGACCATATGATTTTGTTCTTTGAGTTTGTTTATGTAGTGGATTGTATTGATGGATTTCCGTATATTGAACCAACCCTGCATTCCCGGGATAAAGCCTACTTGATCATGGTGGATGATCGTTTTGATGTGTTCTTGGATTCGGTTGGCAAGAATTTTGTTGAGTATTTTTGCATCGATGTTCATAAGGGAAATTGGTCTGAAGTTCTCTTTCTTTGTTGGATCTTTGTGTGGCTTTGGTATCAGCGTAATTGTGGCTTCGTAGAAGGAATTGGGTAGTGTTCCTTCTGTTTCTATTTTGTGGAATAGTTTGAAGAGTATTGGTGTTAACTCTTCTTTGAAGGTCTGGTAGAATTCTGCACTGAAACCATCTGGTCCTGTGCTTTTTTTGGTTGGAAGACTTTCTATGACTCCTTCTATTTCTTTAGGCTTTATGGGACTGTTTAGATGGTCTAGTTGGTCCTGATTTAATTTTGGTATTTGGTATCTGTCAAGGAAATTGTCCATTTCCTCCAGATTCTCCAGTTGTGTTGAGTACAGGCTCTTGTAGTAGGATCTGATGATTTTTTGGATTTCCTCAGTTTCCGTTGTTATGTCTCCCTTTTCATTTCTAAGTTTGTTAATTTGGATACTTTCTCTGTGCCCTTTGGTCAGTCTGGCTAAGGGTTTATCTATCTTGTTGATTTTCTCAAAGAACCAGCTCCTAGTTTTGTTGATTTTTTGTATGGTTCTCTTTGTTTCTACTTGATTGATTTCGGCCCTGAGTTTGATGATTTCCTGCCTTCTACTCCTCCTGGGTGAAATAGCTTCTTTTTGTTCTAGGGCTTTCAGGTGTGTCATTAAGTTGGTAATGTATGCTCTCTCCATTTTCTTTTTGGAGGCACTCAGGGCTATGAGTTTTCCTCTTAGCACTGCTTTCATTGTGTCCCATAGATTTGGGTATGTTGTGTTTTCATTTTCATTGTGTTCTAAAAAGTCTTTAATTTCTTTCTTTATTTCTTCCTTGACCAAGGTGTCATTGAGTAGAGTATTGTTCAATCTCCACGTGTTTGTGGGTTTTCTGTTGTTTCTGTTGCTATTGAAGACCACTTTTATTCCATAGTGATCAGATAGGAGGCATGGGATTAGTTCTATCTTTTTATATTTGTTGAGGTCTGTCTTGTGACCAATTATATGGTCGATTTTGGAGAAGGTACCATGAGGTGCTGAAAAAAAGGTATATTCTTTTGTTTTAGGATAGAATGTTCTATATATATCAGTTAAATCTAATTGGTCCAAAGCTTCAATTAGTTTCATTGTGTCCTTGTTTAGTTTCTGTTTTCCTGATCGGTCCATTGAGGAAAGTGCAGTGTTGAAGTCACCAACAATTATTGTGTTAGGTGCAATGTGTGCTTTGAGTTTTAATAAAGTTTCTTTTATGAAAGAGGGTGCCCTTGCATTTGGAGCATAGATGTTCAGGATTGAGAGTTCTTCTTGTTGTATTTTTCCTTTGACCAGCAAGAAGTGTCCCTCAGAGTCTCTTTTGATGACTTTGGGTTGAAAGTCAATTTTATCTGATATTAAAATGGCTACTCCAGCTTGTTTCCTGAGACCATTTGCTTGTAAAATTGTCTTCCAGCCTTTTACTCTAAGGTAGTGTTTGTCTTTGACCCTTAGGTGTGTTTCCTGTAAGCAGCAAAATGTAGGGTCCTGTTTACGTATCCAGTCAGTTAGTCTGTGTCTTTTTATTGGGGCATTGAGTCCATTGATGTTAAGAGATATTAAGGAATAGTGATTGTTACTTCCTATCATTTTTGACGTTATTTTTTAAATTTGATTGCTTAACTTATTTGGGTTTGATGAAAGGTTACTATCTTGCTTTTTTCAGGGTGGAGTTTCCCTCCTTGTATTGGTGTTGTCCTCCTATTATCCTTTTTAGGGCTGGGTTTGTGGATAGATATTGGGTGAACTTGGTTTTGTCGTGAAATATCTTAGTTTCTCCATCTATGGTGATTGAGAGTTTTGCTGGATATAGTAGTTTTGGTTGGCATTTGTGTTCTCTTAGAGTCTGCATGAGATCTGCCCAGGACCTTCTAGCCTTCATAGTCTCAGGTGAAAAGTCTGCTGTGATTCTGATAGGTCTTCCTTTATATGTTACTTGGCCTTTTTCTCTTACTGCCTTTAGTATTCTTTCTTTGTTTAGAACATTTGGTGTTTTGATTATTATGTGACGGGAAGTATTTCTGTTCTGGTCCAGTCTGTTTGGAGTTCTGTAGGCTTCTTGTATATTCATGGGCATCTCTCTCTTTAGGTTAGGGAAGTTTTCTTCCATAATTTTATTGAAGATATTTGCTGGCCCTTTAAGTTGTAAATCTTCACTCTCATCTATGCCTATAATCCTTAGGTTTGGTCTTCTCATTGTGTCCTGGATTTCCTGGATATTTTGGGTTACAAGCTTTTTGCATTTTGCATTTTCTTTAACTGTTGAGTCCATGGTTTCTATGGAATCTTCAGCATCTGAGATTCTTTCTTCTATCTCTTGTATTCTGTTGTTGATATTTGCATCTCTGTCCCCTGATTTCTTCCCAAGGCTTTCTATCTCCAAAGTTGTCTCCCTTTGAGTTTTCTTAGTTGTTTCTACTTCTGATTTTAGATCCTGGATGGTTTTGCTTAGCTCCTTCCCTTGCATGTTTGTGTTTTCCTGTAATTCTTTAAGAGATTTTTGTGTTTCCTCTTTCATGAGCTCAGCCTGTTGACCAAAGTTCTCCTGTATTTCTTTAAGAGATTTTTGTGTTTCGTCTTTCATGACCTCAGCCTGTTGAGCAAAGTTCTCCTGTATTTCTTTAAGTGTTTTTTGCATTTCCTCCTTGTTGGCTTTTGTATTCTCCTGGATTTCTTTCAATGATTTTTGTGTTTCCCTTGCAAGGGCTTCTAACTTTTGATCCATTTTCTCCTCAATGACCTTCATGTGTTCCTGTACCAGCATCATGACCAGTGATTTTAAATCCAAATCTTGTTTTACTGGTGTGATGGGGTATCCAGGATTTGCTGGTAGAGGAGAATTTGGTTCAGATGTTGCCATATTGCCTTGATTTCTGTTAGTGACGTTTCTGCGTTTGCCTTTTGCCATCTAGCTCTCACTGGTGTTACTTGGTCTTGTCAGTGCTGGACTCACCAGTGCAAGCTGCCCCTTCCCCGTTGGCCTCTGGTGCACAGCTTACACTCTGCACTGCCTATAGACAGGGTGCTGTTTTCCAGGCTGTTCAGATCCCAAAGCAGGCACCTGAAGGCTCCCGCTGGGGCCCGCAGGATTTATCGGAGCACACCGACTTTTCCCAGCTGGCCGCCCGGAAGCCCCCACTAGCCTCTTGAGGGACCTGGAGATGTGGCGGCCACCCAGGCTGATCTGAAGCGGAGAGATTTGAGCTGGGGGCTTCTGCCTGAGGCCTTGCCCCAGATTGTGTCTGTGGACCAGGTGGAACCCGTGTGCACCCCCAGGGAGCTCCGAAGGTGAATGTTGCTGTGACCTCCCCTGTGCTCCGCTCACTCCGCTGGGCAGCCGATTTCCCCAACCGGGCTGGCGCACACTAGGTTAGCCTTGTCGCCTGGGCCCTGAGTCCAGGCAAACGCCTGGGAGGCCAAGGTCCGAGCAAAGTTCCCCTAGGGCTATGTCTGTTATTTGGGTCCGCCAGGTGACCCGGATGGCGGGCGTGCGCGTCCGCGCTCCGCGAAAGCACCGGGAGAGTCTGTTGTGCTAATAACCTCCTGGGCTGGTTGACACACAGATGGCCCACCAAGCCGCCCAGTTCTTGGGGTCAGTCCTGTGCCTTTTGGGGCCTAGACCCCCGTTTTGTTAGCCTCAGGCTACGCTTGTTAGCAGTCTCTGCCCTCCCGAGCACTCTGGCTCCTGTAGGCAAAATGGCGGCGCGTGCACCGGCCGGGGCAAAAAAAAAAAAAACTCCTGGCTGGGTTGGCGCCCCGATGGCCACTCGAACAGCCCAGGGCCTGGGTGCAGGCCAACGCCCGTCTGGCTCAGACCCCTGCGGTGTTGGGCCTAGGATTATGTTTGTGTACCTCAGTCTGACCGATCTCTGGAGCCCGGGATCAAGATGGCGGTGAGTCTCTCCTGACTGGCGGGCAGCCGAGTTCTGAAGTGGCTTCCGTGCAGCGAAAGGTTCCGCAGAACCGCAGTTGCTTGCCGCCCGGCTGGTCAGCGAAGGTCAGTGGTCGTGGGCGCAGGGCCTAACTGGACCCTGTGTCGCCTTGGTTCCACTGCTGATGGCCCTTCAGCTGGAGCAGCCACTGCTACCGCCGCCGCCGCCGCCGCCCGGTGAAAATAGCGATTTTTAAGTGTTCTTTCTTTTCCCTCCTATATAGATTACTTCATTACTAAGTTCTAGTTAACCTAAAAGAAGCTGCTTCCTTCTCTTTGTTTTGTTTTTTAATTTTTTTCTTTCAAAGTTTTAATTTAGGAGAATACTGTTCATCCTTAGGTTGAAAGAAAGAAAATGACACTAAGGTGCTTCCTAAAAGAGGAGGAAATTAGTTGACAAATCCTCTGTCCTGAAATCTTTCTTAGCTCTTAATCTACCTATGAAATCATTCTACATGACTTTTCCTACTCTATCTTCTCTGAAATTTGAAAATTATGATTCTAATTGTCCTAAAAGCAAACTAAACACCATGACAGATATTTGACTATGGAAGATCTGAAAGGATAAGAGATAGAAAGAAAGAAGGAAATGGAGGAAGAGGTGGGAGGGGAGCCAGAGAAAGAAGGAAAGCAGAACATAGAAGGAAAGTAAAAGAATGCTCAGTTGACTGGAGTAAGTGTAATGTCTAGAGATTCTTCTAAAGGGGTTATTTTAGACCATATAAATAATTTGAAAATAACTACATATCAGGGAATCTTGTTGCTCTATCCTATAAGCAATGTATGATAGTTCCATGCCATGGGTCTTAAAAATAGGAGACATCTTCCAGGAAGACACTAGTCTGGACCACAGTAGGTACCCCTGCTGTACCCCTGCATGGAAATAAAAGGATAAAATCACCATCACTTTTCTCAAAGTAGAAGACAAGCCATGCAACATTTAAATATGAACTCATAAATGCAGAGTCAGGTTTAGATGCAAATAAACCCTTCAAGGGCAGAATGCTGCTGCTAAAGTTGTCATGATAGAACTTGGCTGCTTTGATTTACACACACCATCTTTCCTCCAACGATAAGATCAAGCACACAGTAATGTATCCGATTTAATGTCAACATCTCTAAACCTGAATATTCCAGGTTACCTGTGTAATGAAGACAGGTGCGAGGTGATGGTCTCTCAAATGGAAAACACTGATCTAAAACTGAGTGTGTCTCCCAATGGTGAAAATTATGGCAAATGAGAGCCTGGAATTAGAGGGGTATATATGGTTGAAGAGGTCACTGGGAAAGAAGGAGGAACTTGAAGATGAAAATGGAGAAGGGAGTTCATTTCTCCTCAGAGAAGAAGCAGTCAGAAGAATGTGCAGAGCAGAAACACAAGAGAGAAAAGACCAGCGTGATCAACAATGGAAGGAAACACATCATAGGGAAGGGAACACAATGCTATAAAGAATGAATGATGGATAATCAACTACATCTGAACAAATTTAGATCAGCTAGCATCTGATTCCACCATGTGTCATTTGGTTTCTGTGCTTGGGACAAGTTCAGACTCTCATGAGACTGAAGTGGGAAAGGAGGAGATGCACGCCTTTTCTCCCTCATCTGAAGGACTAAAATCTTTTAGCTTTGTTTTCTTGGTCCCAGATTAGCCAGAGTCCAGCATGGTTCATTTTGATGGATTAAAATTATTTAAAATTAAATGACCAAGTTTCCACTGAGAAAGCAGATGGTGTTGAGTTGGTTCCCTTCAGGGGAAATGGAACAATAATTTAAATAAGATAGTGATTCACAAATACTTATCTCTAACTAAGGCTTTGAGTGTGACCATATGACCCCAATGATTTAATACAGGTTATGTAAATAGTAAACTAAATTATATTAACCTGTTTCATTATTTTTTTTTGTTCCAAGACAGATTCTTCTCCATGCCAGGTTGGTCTCCAACTCAATATGTACTAGAGAATGACCTTGGACTTCTGATCTTCTTGCTTCTTCTTCACAAGTTTTGGGGTTATTGGCATGGTTTTATAATAATTATATAGACTGAATATATGGCTTCCTGCATACTGCACAATTACTTTACCACTGAGGTATAACCCCAGGCCCAACAACTTATTTTAATTCAAAGCAAGTGTTCTTTGACCCTTGATTATTACACTTAGACACAGTATTGTATATAGATGCTGGATGTAGAACATCAGGAAAATAGAAAAGAAATGGTTGCATCAAAAATGAGGACAAACAAGTCTGCACAAGGTTATACTCATCTTTAAAACCAGCACTCAGGAGGCAGAAGTACACAGATCTCTGCCAGTATAAGACCAAGTCTAGTCTACAGAGTAAGTTCCAGGCTAGCCAGGAGTACACAGTATAAACCTGTCTACCAGAAGAGAAGGCAGGGGAATAATAACAATTGAATATGTATAATCCAAAGATGCTTTATGGGTAAGGAAAAAACTGAAAAAAAATCTAGTTAAAGGACCTTCAAAACTGAATACCAGGGCAGTTTCAAATGTGAACAGCCTGAAAATCTGCCCAGGGCCAGTGCTTGGGAAATATCAATGTCTGTTTCAATATTAGCTTTTGCTAATGTGCCTGACAGAATATAAGATGCACAGAAAATAGAAATTTGGTTGTTGTTATTGCTTATGCTGAATGTGAGGCACAGAGAAATATCGCTATCTTGCAGGATGGTTGTAAATATAATATGTTCATTTACAACTGTGTTATTCCCAAGTTAAGAGATTGTGGCTGCAATTTGTACAAAATATGATCCCAGCTATAAGGTCAATCTTCCTTACTCCATGGAATCTACTTGCAACATTCAAGAAGTCTCTTTTTGTTCCTTTCACCTTCCTCATGGCACAGACACATTCTGACTCAAGAGATTCTCAAACCACAACTACTGCCCTGATAACCTACCACAAGCATCTATGTCTCTATCTTCATCTTATTGTGTGGCACATTATCTTTGGTTGAAGTGAGAAGTACCTATTTTAAAGATACTGTTATTTTTTATTTGTTTTCTTAATGAAGTTAAGACTGGCCTCCACTCCTGAAAACAAACCCAAACTATTTCCGTGGCAACATGTATTTACATTCACCTTGAATTCACTCATCTAAGAACCAAAGCCATCAAAAGGGTCCCAGGGTTCAAATCTTTTATGCCTTGCTCAAGACCCCACAGACACATACTTTCTTTCTCCCCAAATAGGCTGGAGTTCATTCGATTCTTATCTAGTTGCAAGGGTTCCAGGAGACACGGTTGCATCTCTAAAATACTTAAGGTACAATAATAAAAATTCAGCTCTTTGATTTGAGGAAGGATTCACCCAGCAGGCAACAAAAAATAATGGTGGAAATATTGAAAAGAAACTGAAAGCATGTTGCAGGAAAAATAAAAAAAAAGAATAAGTATATTATTATTTCAGCTTTGCCATATTTTTATATAACAACTCTTAGAAAAGAATCCTAACATTCAAGAGTGAAAGTCTCTCAACAATTTCAGGTGTTTATTATTCTTTCTGGAATGCTTGTACTATGGAAATTACTTTTGATTACATGGCTTTGTTAGGATCAACTTTTTGATTTTGGGTTGAAACTTATACCATATTAAAAAACTAGTGAGACAAGGGATAAGAACACAAAAAAATTATGAAGGTGTTTAGGAATAATGTGCTAAACTAAAAGTTAGTTAAATACAAACAACATAACATTTTCAAGGTCTGTGTTGGAACAGCATTCTCCAGGTAACAGATAAGTTTTGCCCTATTTTCACATAGGAAGAGATATAATAGCTAGTAAAAAAAAAAAAGAAAGAAAGAAAGAAAAGTACTCCCCTCCCCCAATACTGGGCCTATTACCATTTCCTAGAGAATTTCTTACTTGCTACCTCCTATGCATATCCCTAAACATGGTCTCAAGGAACTAGAAGGATGTAGGAGGTAAAAATCCAGCTGAAGGAAGTTTTAAAAATGCTTCATCCATACTGGAATGAGACTTCTTAGTTATGAAGTTGTTTGGGGTTCACTTGCACTACTATAAATAACTCCTCATCCACATTCTTACAGGTTCTTACGGGACTTAACCAACATATTGGGCTACCTTCTGGTTAGTCAAAATGGACTAGGATATGATTATGTATCTGGTCTTTTGTAGTGTCCTATCTGGAACAAAAGGACAATTGTTCATATTACCACCTTCAAATTGAGATTAGGGCCAACTATGTTCGACATAGATAGATACCAACCCTGCCCTCACCCATTGTTAGTTTTGATGTCAAATGCCACAAATTAGAATCACTGAAACAGGGATCCTCAACTGAAAAGCTTCCATAAATGCCTTAATTGTTATGGGAAGACCTGTCACAAGTATAATAGCACCTTCTCGTGAGAGGCCAAATAGAATAAGACACAGCAGAAGTATGACCGTTCACCTTCTGATGGCATGGTATTCCTTCTTGCTTTGAATGTGATTTATCCTAGTGCTACCACTGCTGATTCCTTCACTGATACTAGAAATGTACCCAGCTTTCATTGATGACAAAGGGCCAAGAACCATAAAATTCTCACTGTTTGGTAAAGACTGCTGAGGCACGTAGCATTCTTGGACAGGGCAATTACTGGGATGTCAGCCTCTCCAGTATGGCATTGGGGAACTACTACAACTACTGAGGCATCCAGCATAAAGGATTAAAGGACTGTTGGGTCTCAGGCGTGAGATAACAGCACCTTGTACTAATTTAATCAATCAAGTAGATACACAGGTGTATACACCACACACACACACACACATTCTTTCCCTAAGTTTTGCTACTCTAGAGAGTCCTGTTACCTACCAATACTCTGCTCTCTCTACTATAATATTACAAAAGTGTTTAAACTCAAGATCATTGCCAATTGAAATACAAAGTCCCATGGGACAAAAATTACTATATAGTTTTTGTGCTCCTAATTTCACTGCACAATTTTCCTTATTGCCCTGTTTAACTAAACATTGTCTTTTCTCAAAATCATGTCCAGCATCAAAAGTGAAAGGAATACTTTCTGCCAATTTCATTTGCTCAGAGATGTGTCAAGTGTCACTTTAGACAACAAACGTCTCTGGGCTGTTTGGGAGTCATAGACTTCTGTGATATTTGACTGCAGTTATTAACTCTGTTCTTCATATTTATTTTAGCTGTACATATTTTATCTGTACATACTTATTTATAGATTAAAATAATAAAATTTAAATATTTCTTTGCCTCCTCAAGGAACACAAAAATGTGGTTTAGGGCCAGTTCCCTTCCTCTAGAATAGTTCAAATGATGATGAGAATCTTTTCAAGAATAAAAGGTTTCTAATTTGATAGTGAACAATGCCATCTTTGAAATATGTTCACGTTCCACAGACCTAACAGTTCATCTTTTTAAATTAAGCTATATTTCCTTTCAAATCATTTCAGAAGTAAACTACACAAGGCTAGGGAGATGGTTCCATTAAGAGACTTGTGTTCTGGAATAGGAGCTTTTTAGGTTCACTTGCCAGCTTCCAAATGGAGGCTCACAACTACCTACACTGCAAATCCAGGGTATCAGATACCATTATTCAAACTCTGGGCTACTAGGTGATACCCCTAAATACATGCAGCCAAAATATTTATATATCAAATAAAATTAAATAAATAAATAAATAAATAAATAAATAAATAAATAAATAAATAAATAAATAAAAGGAACTGATCTGTAGATTGGAAGAAGAAAGGAATAAATTGGAATGATAGCTCCATTCTTCTCTGGAAAGCCAGAAGGAATTGAACTGTGCATCCAAACTAGATGGTGAGTCTGGGATCTTACAACTCTGTAGAGTGAGTAATAAGTTCACACAAAGAATCTAAAGAAACTGAGTTCTATGGAAAGGCAGAGCTAGAAAGATCAAAGAGAAGGGGCTTGGAGAAAATTGTTGGGTTTGTACCTGGGGAATATCAGGCCAGACTTTCTACAACAGCCCCTTTCTTATAGCCAATGAGCAGAGAGTGACAGACTCCCTATGGTGAACGTGATTATGAACTTCTGAACAGCAGATTCCATAGGTAGCCTAATTGCAGAAGGAATGGAAGGAATGGCAGGAACCATTCTATCTCCCCAAAGATGTTTACAGACCCCAGGTTACCAGAGCACCAACTAGCTTCATATAATACCACACTCTCATCTCTAAAACTCGAATGCCTTAACTAAACATGCTTCTCTACCTCATTCCCCACATATACAGGAAGATACACATTATCTAAATTTCTTCTTCCCTTTCGGACAATACAAGACATATCCTCCTTATTCTGCCACTTTGCAGGGAATCAGAGATAGGATGACTATAATTATTACTACTCAACAGTTACTTGACATGAAATGTCCCTTACTTTAGAAACCTATAAGGGACTTCTACTCTGCCACTGGGGCCTAAACTCTTCTTTGAACCCTTACTGTGCTGTCTATCTATATGGTGTTGGCATCAGAACCTTTCTCTGACTTCACACTATACTCCTATCTGTATTTCTGTCCATGGTATTAATAACTGTCTCAATAAAACTCTTTCCAAAAAGGAAAATTAATTTTGCCAATTTGATGGAGTCTTGCAGACATTAGCCTTGTAGTTGCCATGTGAGTGTTTAAGAGGATTCTTACAAGTTGTCAGCATATGTATATCACATGATACTCCCTACTGAAAGTAGGCCTGGTCTGACCAGCTCAACTTCTACATTAACCAAAAAAGCAAATCCTTTATGACAGGAGCTCCTCAAACCTCACTACCTTGATGGAGGACACAGGCCATTTCTTGCCTATAGATCTTAACTGAACTCTTAGCTCCTTCAGTCCTATGAGGCTGGCTGCTTCTGAAAGGGAATTTGAGTCATCAACTCTCATGGTATTGAGCTTGCCAATCAATATACTAATCTAATCTTGAGACCTACTAATTTCTATAATCATGCAAATCAATTTCTTATTTAAAAAAAACTCAAATGTAAGTACAGTACACATGTGGAAGAAACCCTGTTTATTTTCCTGTGTTTCTGACAATGCTAATGCATCCCTCCTTTGAATGGTAAAAAACCAAGTACCATCTAAATAAGGGGAATTGCTATTAAAATCTTAACTTGATATTGCAATTGAGTATCCTAGGATAGAGGGCACAAAGGACCTAAATCAATTATCATTTTCCTCAAAATCTTTCTAAAATGCTGAAGTCAGAGTTTTCAAAAAAAAAAAAATCTATCTCAAATGCTTTTGGTCTTGTGAGTCTTCTGGTCTAGACATCAGAGTATTAGACATTGACCCAATCAAGCAATAATCAAAAGTAAAGATATAAGATAGATACAAGGTACAAAGTATAATAGTATGGAAAATGTTTAAAGCATATCTTTTTGGTTAAATGAATTCTAATATCAAATTTCAAACAATAAAATTGGCAGTTACCTGGCAGTTAATCACTAGCCTGGGAGAGATTTCTGAACAACTTCTGTGCAGTTTGCAAACTATAGTTTGGGTTTAGAAACATTTCTGAGATGCCTGTTTTATAAGTATAGAGTCCTGTTGCATGTATATAGGTGATAACTCAGTATCTTGAGAGGCAAGACCCAGGCACCTCTATTTCCAACCAGATGCGTCAGCTGTCTGGTATGTATTCTCATTTGGAACTACAACAAACAGCCTTCCTAATGCTCTTCCACATACTCAGAACCATCACTGTTAAAGAGACAATTGTTCCCCTCTTCGATCTCAGACAATTTTTATTAGCTTCAAGTTGCTGTATTAAAACCAGATGGCTTCTAATTTGTACCATTATTCCCCCTGGGCTTAACATGCTTAAGTCGTTAACAGGCAAGTAATAGAATTACTTGCAAAATTTTTCCAGCTCTTGCCTCTTTCCTTTCCACCTTCAAAGTGTTCCACCTGGTTCTTTCAAATGATGCTTACTCTTTTGAGAGATTAAGAGAGGCCAAAGAAGTTTCTTGAAGGCTTCCTCTCTCTTACAAAGGAGAAGCTGTCTAGAGAGTCTAGAGCTTCAGATAAGTCACTAATCCAGGTCTTGATGTCAGGCAATCACACCATAAAATTGTACACTGAAAACTAAAGAAAGATAATACATACCAAAAAAGTGTAAAATTTCTGGTATATAATACGCATTCAATAAAGTATAGTTACCACCATTATTATAACATGAAGATCCTCCAGAGAAGATTCTCTCTCTCTTTCCAATGTGCTTAGCACTAACTCCCAGTCAGACCACAGTCCTGTAGAACTCCACCCATTCCGGACTCTGCTTCATCATTCCAACTCTATGCACAGCAGCCTTGGTGCAACCTCAGAAGGAGAAAGTGAGAGAACTTGAAACTATAGTAGGACCCCAAAGCATATACTACAGAAATAACTTAAATACCTTTCAACTGATTACTGGGTGATGAAAATGTAGTAATTTGCATAATAGAATTCTACTTGGCTATAAGAAAAAATGATATTATAAAAAAACGTTCAGGTAAATGGATGGAACTATAAAATATTATCCTGGAGGAAGAAACCCCAGTCCAGAAAGACCATCTTCTCTCTTGTTGGTGGTTTCCAACTCCAAAAGTTAAAATATAAATATACAACCTAGAGTAACTGTACAAATCAAGAAAGTAAAAGCAAGCCATGGGAAGCAGAAGATGAAAAACTCTAGAGACAGAGAAACGAGGACATCTGTGCTATGAAGTGGGGAAATGGGAAAATGAGTTTGGATTTTATCCATGGAGTAGGGAGGGAAGAGAAACAAATAACACTAAAGACAACTGAAAAAGATATACAAAATATTATTTTATCTTTACCTAAATTTGACAAAATATAGAAGAACATGTATACACACACAGACATACACAGACATACACACACAAACACACACACACACACACACACACACACACACACACAGACTCTCTTTACTTAAAGTTACCCCAATAGCAGAGATAATTAGTCCCAAAATTGGTATAGATTATCTAACAAAAACCTCAGCATCTCTCATGAGAAACTTGTTTCAATTTGTTTGGAGCCTTTAGGAGACTCCACAAAACAAGACAGGCTATTGTCTATTGCTTTTGGTTGTCTCCTATGATTTGAAGGTAGGTTCTTCTTGCTGAAGACTCCACACACTTCAGCTACAGGACTTGAAAAAGTCAAGCAAAAAGAGAACTGAAAGCCTCCTGACTGAGACTAGTGGTCATAATCCTAGAAGGTATCATACAAGGTGCCAAGGGAGAAAAAATAATCAATGACCATACCCAGCCATGATGCCCAGAAACCACAAGAATGTCCAGCATGAAAGTTATTATGAAAGATGTCATGGCAACACTTATAGCCTGGGGCTAATCAACAGTCTTTAGTTAGACGCAAGGCCTGGCTACATAGTAGAAGGGAATTCATGTCTGATTCTGTCATTCTAGCCAACCATATGTGACTAGTGAAGTCATGGATCTTAGAGGAGAACCTATTATTGCCGTGTCCCTAAGCCAGTGACACTTGTAACTGCATTCTAAATATTCTCATACCACAGATAAGTATAATTCTAACTTTCTCACTTCTCATCAAAGAACCCTCTTTTGGCAGGAGATGAAGACTATCATCCCTCCCCCTCGAAAAGCTAATCAAAATGCAAAGAACAGATGATTGTGGGATGGCCAGTCCCAAATAATAAACCAAGGACACAACCCCTACACCTAAGTATGGCTCACAGGGTGTTGTACAAGAGAAGGTCAAAAGGCCATAAGAGCTAGCACATCAGGATGCCTGTTGCAAGGTTGTATCATTAATATGTGACTGGGATACTCTACCCATGAGATCTCAGCAATCTGGCTGCCTAAATAAAACCTGAAAAATAGTGATACCAGTTGACATGCAGTATGGAAGGGGGAAACCACACAAGGCCGTGTTGCTTGATGTGAGAAATTATCTATGGGATAAAAACTATGGGAAATAAATGAGTGATGAGAGGGTCTGGTCCAAACATGAGTCCTGTGATTCGTTAGCCAATATCAAGTGATCATGGCTGAAAATACATACACATGAGCAATATTTAATAAATACACATGCATGTACACACACATACACACACACATATATACATGTATATACTTTATATTTATATATTTATATGCACAATGATAATTAAAGAAAAAGAGGGGAACAACAGATGATAGAATATTGGCTCATGATATAAGGAAGAGAGATACAATGCCTCTTGGTATCTTCCAGGAAAACCCCAGGACAGGGAGCACATCTACTGTACGCTCTGGACACAGATACCACACTGACCAGCTTTTGATGAGCCAGTATTGTGATGACTAGGGAGTGACAGAATTTCCCAAATGACAGGTTCAGCAGAAGCGTAAGTGATAGACAGCTTCTTGGTGGAAATAATACTTAGCAAAACTGTGTGTTAACTATATAGGTTGAACAGCCAGCCTGGAAAGAGGAGAATGACAGAGACGGCAACCCTGATGGTGATGCATTCAAGCCTGCAGGATTGGATCCCTGTTGAGACATCATGCCACAAAGGAAGGAATAGAAAACTGATTTCTCACTAGTTTGATGATGCCATGTTTCTGTTAACTTTACCTCTGAGACTCTGCTGCCTCCCGCAATTCTGTATTATTCTCTCACTATTTCCAGTTAACTCATAAGCCTTCATCAGAGAAAAGACGCTTGCTGTGTGTTATTAAAGAAGCACATGGTAGAACAGGAAGAAAAATGAAACTGAACTTAAAGAGAACAAATAAGGTTTCTGAACTGTTTACCTACAAATGAATCCAACAAAAAAGTATACTTTCTGATCAATATTGAGGTGGATTCCAAAGTTAAGTAAAATATAAATGTAATTAGAAAATTTGACAATAAAAATTCAAATGCAAGGTACCATTTGAGGACAGAGAGAATTCAGGGTCTTGTTATATAAAGCAGGCTGGGCATGAACTTAAGATCTCCTACCTCAGCATCATCAGTATTTGGTTTGCTAATGTTTATCACAATACTGAGTGAAAAGTAATATCACTACATGGATGATTTTTGTAGGCTATATTTCACAGTAAAGATGGAGATGTGTGTTGTAACATTGTAAAATAGGAGCTGCATTGTTGCCTAGTTTACCTCTTTCTGACTACCTATTATTATACTGGTCACCTCTTTCTCTGCTTAAACAATGTTTCTCAATCTGGGTGATATAGGGACATTGTATGAGAAGCTTTGGGACACTGTTCTCTAGGATCATCCAAAATATGTGCTTAAATTGCACGGGCTTGGAGCCCAGGCAACTGTATGTTAAGTCTCCCTAGGAGATTCTAATATGCAACCAGCACTGAGAAGAACAGACCTCAGCTCCCTGTAGCCTCAGTACCCAAGTGCTTTTCTTTTGGCTCCTACAGATAGACTTGTCTTGGTTGACTTCAGGTAAGTAACTTAAGCTCAGGTCTTGTACATGTTGCTTCTTTCCTGAAGTGAGCATTTCCTCCCTCAAGACCATTGCAGGCCACTTTTATAACAGAATTTTATAACAGTATCTCATCTCACATAGAAATTATCTTCCAAATGTGTCTTTCTCACAGAGATCCAAAGAAAGAACATAAAGCAAAATCAATTTAACTGTCTAGATAAATTGATGGCATACACAAGAGGAATATTTTTACTCTAAGGTCTATAGTTATTAAAAGTTGACTATTGCTCCTAAATGCTTAGCAAATTGTGAGACACACACACACACATACACACACACACATACAGAGAGAGAGAGAGACAGAGACAGAGACAGAGAGAGACAGAGACAGAGAGAGACAGAGAGAGAGAGAGACAGAGACAGAGACAGAGAGACAGAGAGAGAGACAGAGAGGAGAGAAAGAGCGCCTGGGATGATAATTTAATTCAATATGAAAACTGCATTATAAGTTCTAATCAGAGATGTATTCTTAATTTACCAAATATTCTTTACAAAATATAAATTCTATAGGGTACTAGGAGAAAGACTGTCTTTGTTGCTGTGTTTCATTGGTTGAAATATGTACTGTGCTCTGTATAAAGAAAGCATTGTTGCTAGAGCAAGTGGAATTTGATGAAGGTAGGCAGAAGTGGGAAGACAAAGCCAAGCACTGAGCCTTGCGTACCCACTGACAAGGTACTGGGATTAATGTGGAGCAAGTTTCTAAATCTTGTCACTGTTGACATTTGGGCTAGGTACCTCTGTGCTGAGGAATGGGAAAAGATGTATTATTCACTGGAGATGTCAGCAGCATCTCTGATCTCTACTCTCTAGATGCCAGTCCTGCACATTTCCAAATTTTAACAACTGATATCTCTCTGCATAGATTTTTCCAACTACCAGTTAAATAAATAAAACTGGGGCTGGAGAGATGGCTCAGTGGCTAAGGTGTTGCTGTACATGTGTGAGAACCTAAGTTCAGATCCCTAGAATCTACATAAAAGCCAGACTGATTGGGCACATCTGGAATCCCTGTACCTCTACAGCAAGATGGAACATAATTTATGAGGATCCCTGGAGGCTCATGTGTCAGATAACTTTGAATACAATGTGCTATTCAAAAGGAAACCCTATCCTAGACAGGTAGAAAGTGAACAACACCACTCAGGATTGTTCTATCATCTGTATGCTGTGGTCCAGGTATGCCTGTACTCACATCCATGATTTGTGCATACACACATCATTAGATGATAGATAGATAGATAGATAGATAGATAGATAGATAGATAGATAGAGATAGATGATAGATAGATAGATAGATAGATAGATAGATAGATAGATAGATAGACAGATAAATTTTAAAAAGGAAAGAAATCACCCTAATCATAATCTCTTGAAACACAGTGACCACCTAAGGACATAGCCAATTTAGGAAGCTTTATTCAAAAAGCTAATATTAAATATATTAATAATGATGGGAATTAATTTCAATTTTCCATCACTGCGTAGCAAAGAATACAAAAACCATTTGTGGGCCCATCTAATTCTCATAACTCAACTAGTTCATGCATGATTCATTCTGATTATAGTTAACATGGCTTGGATTTGATTTCACAACTACTCTCTGGATTCTTTTTTTCTACTGCTATTATTGTAAAAAAAAATCAGAAACTGGAATTGGCAAGATATATAAACCAAAGCAAAGTATCTCAATGTGTTTCAGTGATGAGGCATGAATGTTCTCATATCTTATAGAAATTCTGGTTTAAAAGACTAATGCAGGGCTGGGGAAATGTGAAAAATGCTGTGTAACTGCTGGGGTTGGAGTTTAGAGTTCTAACATCCATTTAAATTCTGAGTAAGTTGATGGCCTTCCAATACCAGTGTTCAGGAAGCAGAGAGAATCCGTACAACAAGTTGATTTGCTTACACATGCCAATGGTGAGCTCTGAATTCAAGTGAGAGACCCTACTTTACAATTTAGTTTTTTTTCTTTCTTTTTCTTTTTTTTCATTTTTTTTCTTATTTTTTAAATTTTATTCGATATATTTTTTATTTACATTTCAAATGATTTCCCCTTTTCTGGTTCCCCACTCCCCGAAAGTCACATAAGCCCCTTCCCTCCCTCTGTTCTCCCACCCATCCCTTCCCACTTCCCTGTTCTGGTTTTGTCTTATACTGCTACACTGGATCTTTCCAGAACCAGGGGCCACTCCTCCGTTCTTCTTGTACCTCATTTGAAGTATGGATTATGTTTTGCATATTCCAGTTTTCCAAGCTAATATTCACTTATTAGTGAGTGCATACCATGATTCATCTTTTGAGACTGGGTTACCTCACTTAGTATGATGTTCTCCAGCTCCATCCATTTGCCTAAAAATTTCATGAATTCATTGTTTCTAATGGCTGAATAGTACTCCATTGTGTAGATATACCACATTTTTTTCATCCATTCTTCTGTTGAGGGATACCTGTGTTCTTTCCAGCTTCTGGCTATTATAAATAGGGCTGCTATGAACATAGTGGAACATGTATCCTTATTACATGCTGGGGAATCCTCTGGGTATATGCATGGAGAACAACAGAGGAAAGCAAGCTTTGGTTTATGTGTGCATACTTATCTGCATGTAAGTGTGCATGAAGTTGTGCTTACACATTTGTGAACCACATAACATATGCTCACACACAGACATACACACACATACATACATACACACACACACACACAGTTTTAGATACCATGTTTCCTTTTGTTCAGCTTACTCTTTATAAGAAATTTTCAACATGTTTAAAAAGACACCCATCTGGGCACAAGTGGAGAGCAGATATTGACATGAAAATGTCTTCCTCAGTCACTCCTCTGCCTTATTTTCTGAGATGTCTCTCAAGGGATATAGGCCTTGTCATGTCAGATAGACTGACTACCCAGAAAGCTCCAGGACCTATGTATCTATGTATCTGTGTATTCTCATTGTTAGAGTTACAGGTACCACTGCAATTGGCTTTTCTTTTTCTTACATGGCTTCTAGAGATCTTAACTTCCATATTCATGCTTTCAAAGCAAGCACCTGAAGCAATTTGCCCACTAAGACATCTCCCCTGAACCCAACCTGACTTCTCTAAATTTGCCTATAATTGTCCAAGAGTGTCACTGATTAATTGAAAGAACTTATTTTTAAGTTATAGAAATTAAATATTTGCAGGGATCTTAGGTTGACAATGTATGTGACTAAATAGATTCTCAATAAATAAAATATGGTGCATGTAATCTCAGGTGTGTGTAATATCAGCACTTCTGAACAGAATCCTAGAAGATCAGAAATTCAAGATAGTCCTTGGCTATAATAAATAAAGTGAAAGACCAGTGTGACATTGTCTCAAAAATTAACAGGAGTTAGAGAAATGGCTCAGTGATTAAGAGCACGTACTGCCCTTCTAGAGGATCCAAACTTGGTCTCAGCATTCATGTTTGGCAGCTGAGGATCACCTATACCTCTAGCTCTAGCAATAAGGGATCTAATGCCCTCTTCTGGCTTCTGCGGACACCCTAATCATGTATGCATTCACACACACACACACACACACACACACACACACACAAAATTAAAAAATAAAATATTTAGAAATGATTGTTAAGAAAACAAAGCCAAATCATGATAGATCACACATTTATTTTAAAAATTACTGGCAGTTTCATATGGGTCAGATGATGCTAAATGTCAGATATAAAATACAAGAGGAGAATGATAGAACATTGCAGTATGTTTCCCCTTAAAATAGGGTGTTGGGGCAAGCCTGCCATTGATGGGACATCATCTGTGAGAATTCAGCAATATGAAGATCTGTACTGAGAATATTCAAAGTAGGGAAGCAGCAAGAATGACTGTCCTGAAGCTGCAGCAAGCTGTTAGTATCACAAAAGGCAAGACCTGTGAGGTGGATAGAAGCAGATCCTATGAATGTGGACATTTGGAAGGAAGAACCAAAATGCACAAGATTTAGAGGTTGAAATGATGAGTGGTTTCCTAAGGGTGATAGGAAGTCAATGGAAATTTTAAGTTCATAAATGTAACGAATACTTTAGGAAGCTATTGGCCACAAAGAATGCTGTATTGAGGCTGAGAGTCAGAAAAGAATGACAGAATAGGGACTAGTTTCATTAGCCAAGTCAAGAAATAATAGCTCAAGAGAGGATGATAAGTGTATTTGAAGGAATTAAAAGGATGAATCAAATATTCAATACAAGAGTATAGGGGAATTCCAGAACAGGGGAATGGGAAGGGGTGGATGGAAGAACAGGGGGACGGAAGAGGGCTTATGGGACTTGCGGGGAGTGGGGACCCAGAAAAGGGTAAATCATTTGAAATGTAAATAAAAATATATCAATTAAAAAAAATAAAAGGATGAATCAAAGAACTCAAAACTGTTTGGAATTTTGGCTGTATAGGTAGTGCCATTTTTTTTTTTCAAATGAGAAAATTTAGGAAAGATGTAAAGAGGGTAGGTAAGAGGTATACAGAAATGTATAAATATCAATGGACTCTATTATAATTTTAATGCAGAGCTGATAGTAACAATCTTAAGTAGACAGCTGTGTCCCAGATCGAAAATATGGCAAGGCTAGAAACAGAAATTAGGGGAAAATTTAGTGATTACCTTGTTGCCATGAGAGCTGATCAACTCAGGAAAAGAACAGTGATAAACTCTAAAAGAAAAACAGAAAAAGAAAAAAGAAACACAGAAAGAAAAATGTCTAGATTATCCTAGTGTTCACAGTTTAAAAAAAACAGAAAATGAGACAAGGGAAAAGAATTTGTTGAGATTAAAGAAAAGAAAGCAAAAGGAGTCAAGTGTGGCAGCAACCACCTGCCATCTACTGAGGGCTGCAATGTGAGAGCATCCTGAGTTTGAACCAGTCTGAGCTACACAGCAGGACTTTCTCCAAAAGAACAAGAGAAAATACAGTGCTCTAAAAGCTAAATGATAATAAATATTATCCCAATTGAGAAATTTGTAGTCCAATTTGTAGTCCTCTCAACTATCCTCTTCGGTTGCTTTTCTGATTAAAAAAGGTTGGTTTGACAATGGATCAAATATATGAGCAACAAGGAGAAAGTGAAATGACCTCAAAGGAGGCAGCTTTCACAGCCTAGGAGGTCAAGGATTAATGAGTGTATGAATGATAAATGAATGGCTTATCTTGGAAGCTGATCAAAACTGAGTGATGAATCCTGCATACAGAAGGCCTTGGACAGGGACTATGTACATCAAAGAAAGATGGCTGACATAGGCTCCTCTATATAAACTGAGCAATGAAGTCTGGGAAATGGCTGGTCCTACTGTCATCTAACTCAGTTTCCAGTTTTACACTAGCTTCTTAATTGTGACTGCATTGTTTCTATCTGGAACTCTAGAAAGCACAACAGATAAACAGATACGTTGACACAGAAAAGCATAGCAATATATTGAAAGTAATGATAGCAAGCATAAAAATTTCAAGACTTTACTTCATCTAACACTGTGTTAGGAAATTCATGAACAAGGAGTTCTTCCTGGCAACAGTAGAGAAACAACTAACTGTGTTATCCTAATAAGTTAATCAATTTATATAGAATATAATTCACTTTAAAAATGAGTGTTTCTTTTCCAGTATGTCTTTCTTGAGATGTTATTATCCAAACTCTCCTGATATTTTACTTTACTCAGTAAACTTTATTAATACATATCTATAAGTCATATTATATATGCATATATACATACATACATACATATAACTGAGAATTTTTGTCAAGAATTTTAATAAGCTTTGGATATTTATAAGGCATTCTGTGTTTAGTTGTCTTTTTTCTTTTCCCTCTTGACTGTGGTCAAAGATTATATATGAGTTTAACTAAAATCAGTAAATGAAAAAAATTACTGAAATAGGAAATTTTTAAATAGATTTTAAAAATCTAATTAATATGCCATTTTACAAATTCTGAAATGAAAAGAAAGCTCAGAAACAGGACTTGTGGTTCTACTTTCTGCTTAGAAATTTTAAAAAGTAGATTCAACAATGAAGATGAACAGTTTTCAAAGGTGAACTCCTAACTGATAATGAATAAAACTTTTATTTTGTCGTTTTCTTATCAAGCATATTATAATCAGCTTGAAAACCAGTTGTTACATAATGAAAAGACAGTTAAGCCCAAGTTTCTTAGCTTAGTTTTTAAAAATAGAGGTCTTTTTTATAAGTCTCTTTAAGAGTAAATTTACATTTCATTTATTTTTGTTTTATTTTTTACATTCCAAATTTTGCCCCACAACCCAGTCCTCCCTCCATGAGTTCTTCACCACATCCTCCCTCTGCAGTGCCTCTGAGAGGATGCCCACCCATCCTCCCCCACCTCACTACCACCACCTTCCCTCCTGCATCCCTCTTCCCTGAAGCAATAAGTCTCTGCAGGATTGGACACATCCTCTCCCACTGAGGACAAACAAGGCAGTCTTCTGCTGTATATGTGTCAGGGATCACGGGCCAGCTCTCAGATTCCTCTTCGGTTGGTGGCTTAGTGTCTGGGATCTCCCACCGGTCTGACTCAGTTGATATTGTTGGTCTTCCTATGGGGTTTCCATGTCCTTCAGCTCCTTCAGTCCTTCCCCTAACTCTCCCATAGGGCTCCTCCACCTCAGTCCAATGGTTGGCTGTAAATATCTGCATCTGTCTCAGTCAGGTGCTGGTAAATCCTCTCAGAATACAGCAATGCTAGGTTCCTGTCTACAATCACAACATGGCATCAGTAATAGTGTCGGGGTTTGGTTTCTGCCCAAAGGATGGATCCCAAATTGAGCATGTCACTGAATGGCCTTTTTTTTTTTCAATCTCTGCTCAATTTTTGTCCCTGAATATCCTTTAAACAAGAACAATTTTGGGTCAAAAATTGTGAAAGTAAGTTGGTGACCCCATCCCAACACTGGGTTTCTTGCCTGTCTACTAGAAGTGGTCTCTACAGGTTCCACCTTCCCACTGTTGGGCATTTTTGGCTAATATCATCCCCATCGAGTCCTGGAACTTCTCATATCCCAGGTCTCTAAGACATTCTAGAAGTTCTACCACCCTCCATGTCCAGCAGGGGCATATTCACATTCATTCTCCTGGCTTTCTGGGCTTCTCTCCTATCTACCCCATACTTGATCCTTTCTCCCTTTTTATCCTTTCCACTCCCCTATAATCCAAGGGCCCTTCCTCCCTCTGCCTCTCTGATTAATTTTTTTTCCTTTAAGTGGGATTGAAGCATCCTCACTTGCACCTTCATTCTTTTTAAACTTCTTCTGCTCTGTGTGTTATTTCATGGCTATTCTGTACTTTTTGGTTAATATCAACTTATCAGTAATTTCATGCCATGCATGTCCTTTTGTGCTTACCTCTATCAGGATAATGCTTTCTTAGTTCTACCTATTTGCTTGCCAAATTCATGATATGCTTGATTTTAATAGCTGAATAGTATTCCATTGTGCAAATGAACCACATTTTCTCTATCCATTATTCATTTGAGGGATGTCTGGATTGTTTCTAGGCTCTGGCTATTATGAATAGAGCTGCCGTGAGCATAGTGAAGCATGTGTCCTTTTGTTATGTTGGAGCATCATTTGGGTATATTCCCAGGAGTGGTAAAGCTATGTCTTTAGGTAAAACTTTTTCCAATTTTCTGAAGAAACTCCAGATTGATTTCCAGAGTAGTTGTACCAGTGTACAATCCCACCAGCAATGGAGGAGTGTTCCTCTTTCTCCACACTGCCACACTGATACCACCATGTGTTATCACTTGAGGTTTTTTTATTCGATATATTTTTATTTACATTTCAAATGATTTTCCCTTTCCTGGCTCCCCACTCCCTGAAAGTCCCATAAGCCCTCTCCCTCCCCTGTTTCCCCATCCATCCCTTCCCAATTCCCTGTTCTGGTATTGCCCTATACTGCTGCACTGAGCCTTTCCAGAACCAGGGGACTCTCCTCCGGTTCTTCTTGGACATCATTTGATATGTGGATTATGACTTGGGTAATCCAAATTTCTAGGCTAATATCTGCTTATCAGTGAGTGCATATTATGATTGATCTTTTGAGACTGGGTTACCTCACTTAGTATGATGTTCTCCAGCTCCATCCATTTGTCTAAGAATTTCATGAATTCATTATTTCTAATGGCTGAATAGTACTTTATTGTGTATATATACCACATTTTTTTGTATCCATTCCTCTGTTAAGAGACACCTGGGTTCTTTCCAGCTTCGGCTATTATAAATAGGGTTGCTGTGAACATAGTGGAGCATGTATCCCTGTTACTTGCTGGAGAATCCTCTGGGTATATGCCCTGGTGTGGTATAGCAGAATCCTCCAGACGTGACAAGTCCAGTTTTCTGAGGAACTGCCAGACTGATTTTTCAGAGTGGTTGTACCAATTTGCAACCCCACTAGCAGTGGAGGAGTGTTCCTCTTTCTCCAGATCCTCGCCAGCACCTGTTTTCTCCTGAGTTTTTTATCTTAGCATTATGATTTGTGTAAGGTGGAATCTCAGGGTCATTTTGATTTGCATATCACTGATGGCTAAGGATGTTGAACATTTCTTCTTGGCCATTCACTATTCCTCTGTTGAGAATTTTCTGTTTAGTTCTTTACCATGTTTTTAATTGGATTATTTGGTTTGTTGAAGTATAACTTGTGGCATTCTTTCACATTCTTATGGATATTTGATCTTTGACAAGGAAGGCAAAAATACACTGTTGAAAAAATGAAAGCATTGTCAACAAATGGTGCTTGTCTAACTGGCAGTCTGCATGTAGAAGAATGCAAATTGATCCACATTTACCTTACACAAAGCTCAAGTCCAAGTGGATCAAGGACCTCAACATAAAATCAGATCTGCTGAATCTAATAGAAGAGAAAGTGGGAAAGAGCCTTGAACACAAGGGCTCGGGGGATAATTTCCTGAGCAAAACACCAATGGCTCCGACTCTTAGATCAACAATTGACAAATGGGACCTCATGAAACTGAAAAGCTTTTTTAATGCAAATAACACTGTCAATATGATAATATTGCAACCTATAGCTTCGTAAATCTACTGTTTTAGGGATATTTTATAAATCCATTGTTTCCAGGAATGATTTTAATCAGTGGACTTTATATAAGGAATCTGGCATCTTGACTGTCATAAATTGTAGTCTCTATGAGGGGGAGGGGATCCCTAAACCACCATGGATACCAAATACAAGTGTATTGTAATTGTTCATGAAAACCAGGCAGTGATGGCACACGCCTTTAATCCCAGCACTTGGGAGGCAGAGGCAAGCAGATTTCTGAGCTCGAGGCCAGCTTAGTCTACAGAATGAGTTCCAGGACAGCCAGGGCTACACAGAGAAACCATGTCTCGGAAAAAAAAAAAAAGAACAAAAACAAAAAAAAAATAATTGTTCATGAAGGTGATTTCAACTCTAGATTCTTCTGTTTATAGAACATGCACTGCTCATCTGATACTCTTGTAGCTCCTGGTTTATTACATACAGTTCTACATGAAAAGAAATTATAGGCCCTACTGCATCCATTGTTTCACTTATGTTTTTCTTTCATTCTGGTTGTTTTACTCTGAAGAAAAAAGGACAGTTTTATCTTTCCAATTTCTCACATATGCATCTGCATAATATCCTTAGGACTAAAAAATGTTGGAGAACAACAGAGTTTGGGTCACCTACAGCCCTCTCTCTCTCTCTCTCTCTCTCTCTCTCTCTCTCTCTCTCTCTCTGTGTGTGTGTGTGTGTGTGTGTGTGTGTGTGTGTGTGTGTGTGTGTTTGCCAATCAGAGCTGATAATCCCGAGGTTATCATGAACAGTGGTGCCATCTCTATGTTCAAGGGCTGACAGACTCAGGAAGAAGGAGTTAAGTTTTTGCCACTGATGTCTTTGTTTCCACACAGGGCTATAGATATGTGTGAGAAAAGAAGGTATAGGCCCTAGAAAAGAGGGGTTTTATCCACACATCATTGATGTGGTCAGGGGCTTGGATGACCTAGAAATCACAAATGGTTCTTATGCTGAACTTCCCCCACAATGAAAGCTACATCAGGAGATATATTTTTACTTTAATGAAATGTGTTTGCCCATGATGTTTCACTAAACAAACCAATCAATGCAACTAAGTAAGTTGTTTAAAAAGGACAACACTTCCAGACATTGAACACACCAGCTCCGAATTTCCATGCCTCCCTTGTGATCTCTTTGTAATAATGTGTGGCTATTTCACATTTGTCTTTTTTTTTATTTAACATGTTTTCAAGGCTTCAATGTGATCTTTCTCTTCAATATTTAAAAGCATCTTGGCTATTTTAAATCCTGCCATTTATAGAAAATAGCTCAATGAATATACTCAGTGACTATACATGGGTTTTGAAATAATATTTTAGACTCTAAGAATATAATAGTTGGGCCAAAGAGACTCAACACTGTTAGGGTTGTGATTCAAAAATAAGATACTGTTTTCCAAAGTGTCTGATCATTTACTCTTCCACGAAGAAGCAGGTATCACACAAAGGTTACATTGAGAGCTAAGGAAAAAAATAAGCTTTTAGAATGGTGAACTTTTGGAGCATATCTACACTTATGAAAGAGTCTGTATTTGAAGCAAAGACAAAGCAGTAGCAATTCTAACTTCATGCTCAGTGGAGATCATAATCTCTAATGCTTTGTACTATTAGACAGAGGGTATGAATCAATTAAGAAACATGGTAATGTCCTTAAAGACATACCAAAACAAAAGAGATATATGCTTTGACCTAAGGAGTGGTTTCTACTCTACTTTCCTGAAAAGTTCCAATTTCAAAATATCATCCAGGAATTGAAATTCAATATGTACAATGTATATCAGACAGAAGGAAGAAATGGGAGAAGGGAGGGGCCAAACAGTCAGTTTGCAATCTTTACATGCAGACTTTTATAAGGTACTGTTTGCAATGATCTTTCCTTTATGGGAACAGGACAAATGACAGTGAAAAGATGCACCATAAAGCTGATTACTGGGATTAGTACTGATGGGGAAGAAACGAAAGTGCTAAGCGACCAGCTCCATCCAAAAGAAATGTCACTTGTAATGTTGTGCAGTATGCATGCTTGAAAAGCAGAATTAGATGCTGGGCTTCAGCAGATGTAATTATATAGCGTGATAAAGTGTAGCACAAAGGAAACTGAACATCGTTTTCCAAATTACAAAGCTGTAAAGCATTCAGCAGTCAAGTTGTAAAAAAGGGAGGGCACAAAGTATTTTACTCCTTTAATTTGAAAAAAATCTATCTCCTGCCCTGTAACAATATGCCTTAGGATGAGTAATGCCTTCAGGAGCTAGTGAGCAGCTACAGGCCCTCTCTACTCAAGCTCCAAGTGATTTCAGTTCCTCCATAAGGTCAGCTATGCAGCACAGCAAGAAGCACCAGTCAATATCTATGTTCCTAGATTTGACTGTGACATTTACAGTATGTGTGACAAGAAGGGGATAATCCTAAATCAGGGCAAGATACTGGCAAGGGTGAGAAAATACAAGCTACTTGTAGTGTGTTCTTTCTCATTTCTCAGCCCCCTATAGAGCACATCTCTGTCCACACAGTCAATGGCAGGGCATATTTGAAACACAAAAACCCCTGACATTGTCCACAAGGCTATCTACTGCCAAGAGTGTAAGTGCAGTTACAGTGAGATAAAAGGATTTGGAGAAACAAGGTGTGGGGGGTCACAAAGGCCATAAGGAAGGTGTTTGGTGTCAAAAGATAGGCATCTGCTGTCTAGAGATATTTCCAAGCTAATGGAAGTGAAAAGGATAAAAAACAATAGCTATGCAAATTGCCTACACTAAGATAATAGAAATTCAGAATTGGCAGAAAGACAATGAATACACAAATGAAGTCATTGTTCCCTGTTTACTCTGTAGGTTTGGCAGAGCCCTGCATGCCACCCTTTGGCAGTTCTAAGTATTCTTATCTCAGTGACTCCACATGGATGTCATAGAGAAAGCACAGGTTTTAAATGCTATATTGGGGTCAAAAATGCAAGCAATAAAAGTCCATTAATCTTGAATGTAAAGTAGATTTTGAGATGCCTTCGTCTTTCAGTGTGGTTTTCCTCATGGTTATTGTTTTTATTTTAACTTCTTTCCTTACTACTATGTTCAAGACAAAGGAATGGGACTCCATCAGGCTGCCTAGAAATACAAAATGTTCTGCTGCACAATTCTCCATGTCAATCATTCCTTATAGCTGACCATTATCCTCCTCTTTTACCACCATCTCTTGATCTGAAAGTGTCTTGTCCCTCATTCACTCTGCCTAGGCAATTTAAAATTGCATCTTCCCTCCTAATCTGGCTTCGGATTCAGGCCAACCTATGCTGCAGTGGGGCAAAGCAATCTACCCAACGCCAGGCCTGAAATTCAGAAACAACCTGTACAATGGAGATAAATTATCTCTCAAGACACCTGAAATCTTGTGAGAAGTGGTCTCATTAGGACTTTCATTAATTATATGCTTGCTATAGACCAGAAATTGCAATCAAACTTTGGTTAGCATGCATTATCTCCATAATGATAGCAAACTAGTGCATTTAGGACTTATTTTGTCACTGATGGCACAGTGAAAATACCAAAGATAAGAGATAGGGACACATTTATCCAGGCTGTGTCCTCTTGGGGACAGAATGAAGACAAAAATCATAAGTCTGACACAAACCCTATATTCTTAGCTGTTACATAAATGACAATAGAGAGTGAAATAAGTTGATATCATTTGCTGCACAGGTTTTTTTCTGTTTTAAACAAACAGTGAAGCACTTGATAGAAAATATATGATTTTTTTCAACTACAACAATCACTATGGGAGGTCAACCAAGTTATCACTATCCATTAAAAGATGTGAAGTCTTTTGATGTTGTCTTATTTGATGAGATGAGTCCTTATACTACACAAGAGTAGATTTTTATCTGGCAAATATCACATGAGTCTCTAGATTTTGAAAAATTAAAGGAACCAAGGGAAATTATATAGCCAAACACTAGAGACAACTCAATTTACAACATAATGGTAGTTGTGTGGGAATAACTAAACAATGAATATACATTATACAAATATATAAAAAGCATATATAACCATGAAACCATTTTAATAAAATAAACACAAAGGGTGATGATTAATTAGCATTGGTTATCTGATAAACATTATTAAGAACCTATTGTGTACTAGGTACTCTGCTTAACCTGCTGAGGGAGACAAAGATGTAAAAAGACATATGAATCATTGTGCCAATAAACGTTAATTGGGAGAGTCATTCTGCTGAGGATAAGCATCTTGTCTCATCTAGAATTTGTTACCCACTTCCTGTTTTTAATTTGCAAAACAATTAATGACCTTGTTAGCAAATTGTAAACAATGGCTATTAAATATGTAAATATACTCATTCAACTACTTTTCATTTGCCAATAAAATAAACCTTCTTTATTAATAAACTTCAATAAACAAAAGGACTATGTTGATGAACTACAGTTAGACATGACAAAAGCCCTGAATGTGTAAAGGCAGAAATAAAAGACACTGGAAAATTAATAATATTCTTTCTGATCTAACTGCCTGCAGCCTTTATAGCAGCATTTATTAAAGAATTAAAAGTGCATTTGTTTTCAAGACTTTGGTAGTAAAAATAGCAGCTTCACTAGACCTTTAGAAATTACATCTTCAATTATATTACTTAGGACTTTGTTTTTATGTTTTCAATAGGCACTGTTTCTACTCATTCAACTACTACCTATAAAAATCACAAAGAAACATAGAGTTTAAGTTATGGTGAAAGAACATTAAAATCATATTGCTGAAAATGGAGAGAGGAGAGCATTATATTCCTATTGCCTTCTCTAAGTAACTGTCCAACATTCTGCTCTGCTGTGGCCAGTACATAATGACTATAAATGCCTTGTATTTGTAGGGCACTTGGGTTTTTATCTGCAGTAGTTATGCAGATGAGGATCCCCAGCCAAAACAACTAAAACTGGAGTATATTATTTTTCTTTATTGAGTTCTACCATATACACAGTAAACCATGTACAACACACTAATCCCACTTGCATGTCCTGCTAGATAAATTTTACATCCATGTAACTGCACAAGTTAAAAATCTAGGACATTTCTAGAGCCTCACAATTTTCCTTTTATCCCTTTAATCAATAAAAAGCAATCTCCTTCTCACTTTCCCAACTCAGAGCAAACATGTATCACAGCTTTTTCTGCCTGTTTCTGATTATCATGTAAGTAAAATGAGCAATGTCTATATTTTCTGTCCATTTTCCCCATTAGCGATATATTATTTAACTAGGATGCTATGCCTGATGTTGTATTCTATTAATTGCACGAACACAACACAGTTTGTTTATACATTTCTCTCCTGTTTGACATTTGAATTGTGTCTAGCTTTGTATATAATGTGAATAAAGCTAGCTTAAATAAAGCTTCTTAGGAGGTTGCAGAAATGGCCAAATGGCACCAAGCTATTGCCATGAAAGACTACAGACCTGAGTTTGGATTTAACCATTGATGTAAAAACTAAGTGTGGAAACCCCAGCACTGTGAATAAAGTCTAATAAGAAATTTACTGCTGTTGGATACCCAGGAACTGAACTGAGGGTTAGGGAGAGACCATGTCTCAAAAGGAAAAGGAGAAACATCCTCTTCAGACCTCCCCTGTATGCACAAATGAACATACTATGTATCACTCTCTCCCCCATCTCTCTCTCTCTCTCTCTCTCTCTCTCTCCAGTATCAACAACTAAATAATAACCAAATAAATAATACACAAAAGGCAAAATTGTAAGTAAAATCATAGCATGAAGGTGGTTTAATATTGTGGGTGTTTGCTTCCTCTTGTGAGCCTACAATTTAAATGTCATAGAGTCTCAATTTCTACAGGAAAGAACAAGCTTGCCACAAGTAGCCAGAGGAAAAGGAATCTAATAAGAAGCTTTTGCATTAAAGTAGAGCCCTCATTTTAGTGTTAAATCAGAAATAACTCCAGACCTGCAGAGGATGCAAAGAAACATACTCATTTTTAAAGGAAGTACCAAATGTAGAAGAAAAAGAAATGAAGCATGAAAATCCTTTATCCTCAAATTGGGCTCTGCAGATTTGAACTTCTGGTTAATCCTAAGAACCTTTACTTTAAACTTTTGTTTAAAGTTTGGTGTTGTTACCTTTATTGGAAGAAACCATGCAAATTTTCTCTCATAGAATCTATTTTCAGTTAAAGACTCAGAGCACAAAATGTTTAAAATTCATAAAATACATAGGAAGTAAAGATACATCAAAAACTAACAGAAATAAAGCAATTCATAAAACATGGATAAGAGGAATGAAACAGAAGATTATACAAAAATCGGCTATTCTAAATAAAGTCAAATGATGAAGAATCTTAGTCTCAATGACATTAAATATTTGGGAGGTGAGATATAACTCAGAAGTTCAAACTACAAAAGAATAATAACTAAGCACAGAATAAACGTAGGATTTAATATATAACGTCCTTTCAACCACCATTCCAAAGCAAAGAAAGAATAAACAAATAGAAGGAAAGCTGCAATTAGATTATAATATAGAACTTTCCATAAGATATGAACATCACTTCTCATATACAAATCCAGCAAAAATAAAAGGAAAAATATTAAAAGAATCAATATATATCTTACATCAAATATTTACAACAAGAGTTCTAGCCTATCAGTTACATGATCGAGCTGGAAGCATGACTCACCGATTATGAACATTTGTGGCTCTTTCATAGGCTACAACTTTGGCTCCTACCACACACATTGGGAAGCTTGTATACACCTGTAATAGCTACTCAAGAAAAGCTAACATTTTCATCAACCATCCATGTACAACTCCATACACATATACATATACACACATAGAGATTCAAACACATATACAAAAATAAAAAGAAAATATATCTAAAATATAATTGAAAAAGCCAATTACATATCAGGGCCTTCTTTCAAACACAGAAGGGGCTGATATTTATCTCAAAAGAAGTGGAAACAACAGTAATATCTTGCATGCAGTCTGAGTGATTCAACTAACTTAGAATTATATAATCACTTAAATATATAATGTGAAACATAAGTGAAATCAGGAGCTTTTAAAATTAATAGAAGCAGAGAACTTCTTCCAGAAAATATATAATCAGAGAAGTTTGGAATATGCTAGAAAAGACAAAGGGGAAGACATTCAGTATAAAGTATAAGATATAAGAACAGCTAAATGTTGATGAGTTTTATAAATATTCAAGTAAGTCTCAACACATATTAACTGTACAATGGTTCTGACAATATTGAACAGAGGTAGTAATTGAAACTGAACAGAAAATGAAGTGTTTTAAGATTTTCATGTTTAGGAAACAAAAAATACCAACATTGCCTTGCTTGAATATTGTCTTAAATTTTGTAACTAAACAGATAAACTAAACTTATAGGTGGGATAGCAAGATGGCCCAACAGTTCATAGCTCTTGTTAGTCTTCTAGAAGACCTGATTTGGTGCCTAGCACCCCTATCAGGTAGCTCAAACTACCTGAAATCTCAGTTTCAGGAGATCCAGAGACCTATTATGTCTTCCTTGGGCATCTGCATGAATATAAGCATAGTAACAGACAGACATGTCAACACAGATACATTAATAAAAGTAAATATAAAAAGGGGAGATAAAAGGGTAACTAAAATAATGTAAAATTTAAAATACAAAGGAATTCTGAATAAGAAAAGAAAATACGAAATGAAAGAAGGCAAGGCACCAAAATAGAGGAGATAGAAAGGGTGAGATAGACAGACAAAATAGATTACAGATGCCAGCCCCAAAACAATAGTCGTTTTTCAATTAATTGAATGCTTTAATTTAAAGATACAAATTGTCAATACCAACTCATAAAAATTTTAGCAATATGTTGCTATGGGCAGATCTAAAATAATAACTCAAATGAAGAATGAAAGAGAAAATATTTATTATAAAGAATGAATTTTAATAAATTAAAAGAGAAATATCTATAACAATATTAATATATAATGACGTATATATACATAGTTACAAAATTATAATCAAGATTAAGAAAGTAACTATGATAAAGAAATAAAAACCAAATAAAGAGGAAAATAATTACACACACAAAAGACAGAGATTCACTAGGCTGCCCAGGTTGTATACCTATAGACTATAACTTGAAATTTTCAAGAAACTATGTCTGAACATAATTTTTAAATATTTGCTCTATCTAGCAGCAATCTCACTAAAAAATAAAAATATTTGTAGTCCATACAAGTGATGAGTTATGGGTCTCAGTTACCCAGAATATATTTTTTTTTAGAGTTTGAAAACTCAATAGTAAAGCTCAAAAAATCTAATTAAAACACAAAAAGATAACACGAGCAGATATTTCACTGCAATGTTACACAAATAGCAAAAGACACATAAAAGATGCTCAGCATGACTAGACATTAGAGAAATGTGTAGAAAACTCATTCTGAAATATTATGCTCTATTTTCAGAACAAAATTGTACAAAGCAACTAAATTTAAAATGTATAGATTTGATAACACCAGATGTTAGCAAGAATACCAGGAAAGTGGGCCTTGCATTCATTGTTCATTGCTGGTAGACTAAAAAATAGTTCAGCTACACAGAAAACAGCTCAGTAATTTGTTTAATAACTGAACCATGTCCATACCATATGATTCAATAATTGTTTGGGGGTTATTTACCCTGAACAGGGAAACATATGTTGATTTAACACCTGCATGAAAATATCTGAAGAGCCTTTTTATAGCCCAAACTTGAAACAGTCCCCTTCGTAAGTAGAAGATTAAGCTAATTATGGCATAACCATACCCTATATAATAACATTGTGTTATAAGGCAACAGGACTGTTAATAGACTCATCTTAAAGGTGTCTGTGAATCATTCTGGGAATAAAATGTCTGCCTCCATAAAAGATGTGAATCGAGCTATACAAGTATCTCAAAGGGACAAAATTACAGAGATAGAATACAGCTTAGTGGTCACTTGGAGTGAAGGATAGTGACAGCGAGCTAATGAATGTGGCTATAAAATAGTGACAGGACAGAGGTCTCAGTGATAACCAAATGATTTTGGACCTCAACTGTAGTGAGATCAGCACTGCAGAAACCAAAAGCTGTGATTAAAGAACAATGGTCTGTGTACACATTCCACCATTGGAAACTCCCTGACTTGTATCATGTACTGTAATATATGAACAATATGTTGACTGGGTGATATTGACAATTCCCTTATTTGTCATTTGAATATTTTCTACAAGTTTTTTATTTCTTTGACTAGGTTTTTTCAAAGTCACATCTCTCCTCAAGAAGAAAATGACAAACATTGGGAAAATAAATAAGGGCAAATGCTGGCACAGATTCTGGACAAAAGAGGGCCCTCATACAATGCTGGTAAGATGGCAAACCTCCTAGCTACTATAAAATGGAGTATAAGGAGTCCACAAGAAGCTAACATCAAATGTACCATGTGATCCAGTTATATGACTCCTCGATCTTTATGTAATGGCTTAATAATGAATGTATTATGGGAATATTTGCTCATAGATGTTTACTGCATGACATTTTATAAGAGCTAAGTTATGGAAACAAATAAGGTGTCCATCAACAACAGAAATTAGTGATCTATAAAGCAATTATACTATTCTCTCAACAGAGACAAAAGTTTCTATACAAAGACTAATTACAAGGACAAATCTTTACAGACTCTTGGGCCAGGGGAATAAAGAGAATTAGTAGAAACAATGAAATCATAGTATAACTTAAAACTATAGAAACTTCAGGCAATATTGAATACTATGAGAAGTACCATGATTCCTCTATGCCAATAAATGCCATTAAGAAGCCTGGAATAATATACCAAGCACAAATAGTCCTAACAACAAGAAGAATACTTCCTTTACCAACATTTTAGATTTGTTATATTTTATGTGTTTATATGGTCTGTTTGTGTCTTCATTACTTTCCTATTGTCATAATAAAACACACCATGACCAAGACAAATTATAAAATAAAGCACTGGATTTTGAGAATACAGTTTCATAGAGTCTATGACTATCATTGCAGGAAGCATTGCAACAGGCAGACAGGCAGGCATAGCGTGGCACTGGAGCAATAGTTGAGACCTCTTCATACAGTGCCATTTTCTAGCACCTACATAGCAACTCAGAACTAACAGTAACTCCAGGGACATGGTGCCCAACACCTTCTTCTGCCTTCCATATATGCACTAAATCATAATCATGGTACACACATGTACATGGAGACCCTACTGCACACATTAACATAAATAAATCTTTTAACGGGTTGTTAACTAAAGGTATAGATACATAGTTATGAGTCTCTTATTCCTTTCTGGCTAGCTCCAACAGAAAAGTGCCAGAGAAGACTTCAATACTTGCAGCTTTGAATAACTATAAAATCCCTCTATCAATCACTAGGGTAGCATGGCATAATGCATTACATGGACAGCTTCTTGACATCATTTTCTCTGGCTGGATTTTGAGATTGTTGCCCAGGGTTCAACTGTTATTGACACTATCAGTAGAAAAGACATCACTCAAAGGGATCAACAAGCAAAGGGTAATTATCCTGTTATTCAAATATTTATATACGAATCATCATCAACATTCAAATACTAGTTGTAGTACTAGATGATAAAATTGATATGCAGTAATAGACAGAAGACATCCATAGGTCCTCACACGAACAGCTGGACAGGTGGCTTGTCTGTTAGCTGCCTGACTGAAGAATAGTAGAAAATATCATGCTTTAGAAACTTGGCACTGAGGTAGTAAAGACATTTGAAGAAACCATCTATAAGGTAATGAAATAATCTAAATTTAATTGAAATTTCACTTCAACCTCTAGCATTTCTTTATACAAAATCAATTCTTTTAAAAATCAATTTGTTCCTTTAAAATTGTGCAATAATTGGAGGGAAAAAGCCAGCACAAAATTATCTGATGAAATCTAAGACTCACATCAGAAAACTTGAAACAACACACTGTTTGAGACTACTGAATCATGTTTATTACCCAATCATTAGTCTGCAGTTCTTTTGGAATCCTTACATTTCCTAAGATACCAGGATATTCCAGTCAATATTTGAACAAGGGCCAGGACTCCTGCAGCATCGCATCAAGCAGGAGACAGAGACCATAAACAAGGGGTCAGCTTATGACAAGGAAAAATCCATAGGGCCCATAAAATTATGCTTTGTTTCTTAGCTATTTATTTCTCTCGACAGCCAGTTGATTTCATAGCACTATCTTTTATTTATCATTTATTTGCCCACCTTACAACCTTAAGGAACTTCAAATTTCAACACATGAGCCTCCTCACACAACTAAAGCAAATGTCATGGTAGGCTTCTTTGAAGTCAAGGTTCCATCATTCTTTCCCCAAAGAGCCTGAGCTCTTTGAGCCATACAAGCATTTTCTATTTCTTATACCTCTATGTCCCACTGATATTGGAAGAGGCTTTCCAATCTATTCATGTTGAGAAAGACATACTTGAACTAAATAAATGTTGGATATTCCAGCAAATGCATTTTCTAGATACTATATTAACAAATATATCAACATAAATACTATAATGTTTACAATGATATCTAGATAATTTCTAAAATTCAATAATTCACTGCTACTTTATTCTCTTCTTAAGATACTATAATCCATTTTGGCCATATACAACAAATGAGTGGAAATTAGCTTTGTTTTTTACCAAATTCCACAAAAGAACTTAAATTGTGTACTTTTATTTCCCAACCTGTAAAATGTGATCTTCTTGACTTTATTAAATGAGTTAGTACAAGCCAGTCTCTCTGAAGCATTTAGAATGGAGCTTTATTCTGATGACTGTTTTAGTTCAGATGCTCCAAGAAGTATTATCCATGGAACTTTAACTCTTCAGAATAATGGCATTTCATTTGGCACATGAAAGCTCAGAATAGGAAGAGAGGGCTACAAAAAAAACTAAAACAAAACGAAATAGCAAGACAAAGAAAAAAGAAAGTGATGTGAACTGATGTTTCCACTTTGGCGCCATTTTACAGCAAACTACCAAGAGACCCATCAGAGACTCAACAGATTCTCTGGATGTCACATAGGACTTTTCCAGCAGGACTCTAATGGAAAAACAGATCTTGGAGTAGTACACAGGAGACATGGAAGAAGAAGGAAAAAAAAGAAATCTATAATCTTTCTCCTCCTAGTTTCACAGGGCAAATTTCATTGTTCACATCCTTGTAGAGTGCTATCTCTGGCTCCTCTGAGAGCCTGCAGAAAACCTGATCCCACCCATTGCAGCTGCTGTATTCTAATCATTTTCTGTCGCATTCTACTTGCTATCAATCAAGCTATAGCCTGGAAACCAAAACCAGCACCAAGGTTGCCTTTGAATCAAATCTCCTTTTCACAGTTCTCAGTGTCGTTGATCAAAGCAGGCCTGTGGAATGAGACAAGTGATTTTGAGTCCTGGACCTGTGACATTCTAGCTATGGAAGGTATTTAAGCTGCCTGAGTCTTGGTATAAAATAGAAATGTTAATACCTACCTCACAGAGCTGTTATAAAGGATGAATGAGCAGTAAAGTAATTAGAGCTGTGATTGGCACATAAATGTTCAATAAATGTTTACTACGACCATAATCATCGCTGCATACAAATGAGAAGACTGGGAAAGGCCATTCAGAGCACTAACTGTGAGTCTGCCAGGAATGCACTGAAGGAACAAATGACAGCCCAGCGACAGTGGCAGAGGAGAAGTAAAGCTGAATTATGATCATGATGGATTGCATCAACATAGGAAACCTGAACTAATAGCTCAAAACCCAAATTGCATATTTCTCTTATTGCCTGAATTATCCAGGAAATTGCCAAGCTCCCCAGACCCTCAAGATATTAGTGTTGTTTAGTATAGCATATTTCTAATAACACGCCATTGAATGACAGCAGTCTTACAGAATTACTCATGGACACCCACATAAGAATTCTTGAAATTTTTTTAAATACTCATCTTCCTGTAGATTGGGACATTAAGTCCCTCCTCATTCATTCAGGGCTTCGATTCAGCTATTTTATGTGACACTAAAATAATCATACTGTACAATGGATTTATTTTACATCAAGGCAAAATAAAAGACCTGTAATTTTTTAACAATATGTGACTTACTTTAGGCAAAAAAGATAAATTCCCTCAGACATTTTCATATACATAGGTATTTTACTACATTTTAGTCTTTTGCCTTT
Source organism: Apodemus sylvaticus (assembly GCF_947179515.1). Classification (NCBI taxonomy): domain Eukaryota; kingdom Metazoa; phylum Chordata; class Mammalia; order Rodentia; family Muridae; genus Apodemus; species Apodemus sylvaticus. The sequence continues at coordinate 141,165,663 of NC_067473.1, read as the reverse complement.
GAAGACCTTCAAAAATTGAATGCAATGAAATCATACTTTAAACAATAATATCAGGAATAAAATTTCTGCAATGATTTTCTTTTTATTATAATTAATTACAATACAAAGAGTCTGAGCTCAAGTATCAGATACTAACTTATAAAAGAATGTTAAGAATAAACAAACTGAAGTTTATGCTTTAGCCTAGACCATAGTTATCAATTCTGGTAGGTTCACAAATCATAGACCATGGTCTTAATGTTTTCAGAGTCTCACTTCATGTGCCCACCTTATGATTTCCGTTTAGGAGATCTGGAGTGGAAAGTGATCATTTTGAAGCCAGTTATCCCTGGACTATAATTTGAGCAAGTAAATAAACATGGAGAAGTTATGTTAAGAAAAGAAGCAATTCTTTTCTAACCATTTGTATCCCCCAGAACACATGTGAAATGCAGATTTTTGGGGGGGAAAATAAGAGAACTGAATTTCAAGTAATTGATGGTTTATTGTTTGAGTCCATTTAAGCTAATTCCTGGCTGAAGTGAAATGAACATAATCTGGCTAGCATATACAATAATCTAGACTACACCATGTTTACAAATTGCATAATGCATAATCCATAATGCATAATTCCAAAAAGTATCCAACATAGAAATCTAGGAATATATAACCAATATTCAATAAAAAAGACAACCAATCACCCCTACAAAATATCTAACTTTTGATTAAATTTTATAACTATGTTAAGTTATAAGAAAGAATAGAAAAATAAGAATAGAAAATTCTAAAGAATAGAAAATTTAAGAATAGAAAAATCTAAAGATAACACAAAACACACAGTAGAAACTCTAAAACTGAATTATGAGAATGGGTGGAAGGAAGAGAACTTAAGGAACTTATGGGGAGGAGGGACTGGGAAAGGAAAAATCATTTGGAATATAAACAAAGAATATAGAACATAAAAAATTATAATAAAAAAATAGTTTAAAGAAAGATGTGAGTCTCCAGAATACACTTTACTACCTACTGTTTCACATTTTACTTGAGTTTAGAAACTTGAGCTTGTTTTCCACTGAAGAAGGAATAATCCCACAATGGAAAGAAACAGGCTTGAAGATGGCACTTTATACTAGTCTATGGTATACCAAAATGAGGTGAGATTTAGCACAGTAATTTATCAGTTTTCTCTGTTTCTAGTTAAAAGACAGGAGGTATTAATAGTACTACTATCTGACTTTGAAAACACAAGTCCTGTAAAGAAAGTTGCTCAATAAATGTTATTTATGGTGAAATCTAATTGTATGGAAATAATTTTCTCAGTGGTGTTTGTGCTACTGTACACACGACAGAGTATTCACATGAAAGTACTAGAAAAAACAGACATGCCAGTAAAATCTTCTATCTTCTACTTTGTTTTGGGGTCTCTTGTTGTTTTCCATTGTTTGGTTGGCCATCAAGGTTCCAATAAGTCAGTATACACCTCCTACCTTGCCAAAGAAATTTTGGGATAATGGAATCAAATTATTGTGTCCACCTTTGTATGGGTTTAGGGAATCCCAACTCAAAAAGAGTAAAACAGTTGCATGTCAAGTGTTTTGCCCAATAAGCCATCTATTCAGCCCAGAAATCTGCCCTTTGAAAAATGAAGGTGTTCTGTAGATAGCATATGCTAAATGGATTTGGGAGCTTCCTAACAGAACAGAAGCCAGAAGCAGATAAAGGTAACTTTAAGGAAGGTTGCTGAAGGTTGTCTCTAATCCCAAAACTCAACTCATAAACCTATGTAGAATTTTACACTGCTAATTATCTTCCGGTATGTGTGTCTCTCCTCTCAATTTAATAGTCTTTCTCAGATGTTGCTGTTAATGGGTCTTGTTAACACTAAAATTATAGTGAACTGATTAACTTCTAGGTGCTGACTTTAATATCATTAATCTTGTTGGATCATTTGGAATTAATGTGACTGTCATGTGTACTTAAAACGAAAAACAGTTTTCTCTTTAGCTCTGTCATGTCACAGAACCTAAAGTCTAGAGAAATGTGGGGGCTTCCCTCCTGAGAAGCATATGCTACATCTTTGATACTTACTGAGAGCCCTTGTAATTACAATATGGAGGAAGGTGAAGAAATGAACCTCAGCTGCTTATCAAGCACTCTTCCCCAGCCTTCCTCCTTGACAGGAACTGACAGACTTCTGCAGAATGTAAATTATAATCATTTCTTGAGACTAACCTTAAGGCTCTGTTTTAAGACAAAGCAAATGCAGGAAATATTTAGAATAAAGCACTGCATGAAAACATGTTTCTTGTTATTGTGGCGTTTTGAGGTTCTTTGTTTTGTTTTTTTTTCTCTCACTCTCACTGTTCTGTAAGCAACAAAGACTGGAAGAATTGAAGGTACAGGGAACAGAGGACACACACACACATTAAATACCAAACACACACACACACACACACACACACAGACACATTAAATACCAAATACACACACACATACCACATATGCATACACTACACACATATACCAAACACATATTCCAAATACCAAAATGACACACCACATATACACATGCCAAACATTAACCACATACACACACTACATATACACACAACACTCACAGCAAACATGCAGACATACACACACCAAATGCAAAACACTCACATAAACACAAACCACATATGTACAGACCACACAAACATACCACACACATTTACATACCAAACACCAGACATACCACATATACACATATTAAATACTAAACATATACACACACTACCTATGCACAACAGGCACGTTCCAAAGAAGCATGTGTTTATGCCCACATATACACACTTACCCACCTGAAAAACATCACACACACAAACACAGAAATAGCTTTGTTTTGTGTTTCTTGTTGGTGGAGTCATGATTTTTGCCAAAAATGTCAAAACTATTTTGAAAGGACCTGACAATAGTCTGTCTTCTAAGAAGTATCTTAAACAAAGGTTTGAAAGCTTTCTTCCGGTTCCAATCTCTACCTGCAACACAGAGGCCTCTAGCCATTAGGGATCACCTGGTTAGACTCCTACCCCAAGTCCTTGCCTGGTAGCCTCACTAGACAAACCCATCAGCGGCAAGTTATGCCTTGTCCACTCTGCACTCCATTTGTTGGGCCACAGAGTTCCTGCATCCGTGGAGGCCTGCTGCTGCCTAAGCCAGCAAGATGAGATCCTCAACCCCCAAACCCCTGTCCACTAGGTCCCCCCCCCCCCCAGCAATCCTATCAGCTGTGAGGTAGTCCTTGTCCCCTCTGAACTCCATCTTCTGGGTCATATCTCTAGCCACAACCCCAGAGGCCTGCAGCCATCAGGGGCTACCAGATAAGACCTCCTACACTCTAGGTGAAAGAAGCAATAGTGAGTTCCTTTCTACTCCAGCGGCACTCCATTTCCCCGGGCCACAGCTCTACCTGCATCCCTGAAGGGCTGCTGCCACAGTGAACAACCAGTTGCCTGAAACGAGGAGGGACTACCAGCTCTACCTACAGCCACAAAGGCCTGTTCTCATCAGAAACTACCAGGCCTGTCAACACTAGGGACAACCAGATGACTAAAGGCCAGCGTAAGAACAAAAGCCGCAAACACCAGGGCAATACAGAATCCAGCTACAACAAGCCCTGGAAGTCCTAATGATACTGAATTGAAAGATGACCTTAAATCTAATTTTATGATGATGATGATGATGATAGTGGCCTATAAAGATGAAATGGAGAAATCCCTTAAGTACAGGAAAATATAATCAAACAGGCAAAGGAAAGGAATAAGAAATCTGAAAATGGAAATAGAAGCAAAAACACAAACTGGGGAAATCATGGAGATGAAAACCTAGGAAAGAGAAGAGGTTGGTAAAAGGAATATTACTAAAGCTTAAAACACACATTGAATCCAATGCATTAATAATGGGAGACTTAAATGCCTCACTCTTACCGATGGACAGGACAGGAACGGAACAGAGAAATAATGGAAGCAGTTGATGTTTTGACTTCAGCTAATAAACACCTTTAGCAAAATGTTAACTCAAAAGAAAGCTGTATCCCTCCTTCATACAAATGAATATCAGGATGAGAATGAATTTAGAAAGATAACACCCTTAACAGTAGCCTCAAACAATATAAAATATCTTAGAGTAATTCAAAACAAGCAAGTAAAAGACCTGAATGACAAGAATATCAACTCTCTGTAGAAAGAAATTGAAGAAGATATCAGAAGACGGAAAGATTGCCCATGCTCATGGATTGGTAGGATTGATATAGTGAAAATGGCCATCATACCAAAAACAATCTACATCAAAATTCCAACACAATTCTTTATTGATCTTGAAAAAGCATTCTCAGCTTCTTATGGAAAAAGCAAAAAACTGAGACAGCTAAAACAATCCAGTACAATAAACAAACTTCTGGAGGTATCACAGTACCTGACCTCAAGCAGTAACACAGAACAATAGTAATAGAAACTGCATAGGATTGGTATAGAAACAGATAGGAATTGAATCAAAGACCAAGAAATAAACCCATACAGCTAAGGACACTTGATTTTGACAAAGAAACCTAGCAATGGAAAAGGGTGAGTATCTTCAGTAAATGGTGCTAATCTAACTGGATGACTACAGATAGAAAAATGCGAATAGATCCATACCTATCATCCTGCACAAAACTCAGGTCCATTCTTTGTCTGGCCTCCAAGTAAGAGGATGCACCTAATCCTAAAGGAACACGATGTGCTAGAGTGAGGTGAAACTCTGGAATGGGGGCTCCCCTTCTAAGAAGAGTAGGAGAAGGAGGATGGGGAAGGGGCTGTGTGAGGAGGGAACAGAGGAGCTACAATAGGAATATAAAGTGAATAAATAAGTAAATTAATGAAAGAAAAGTTTGAAAGCTCATATGTAAACCATTCTCAATGCTGAGGTGAGTGTCACAAACCTGTGTGATCTTTGTCCTTATTCTTGTGCCTCTCTCATCTGTAAAGCTGAATGATAGACCTCACGAACCTTGTAAAATTTCATCCACAGAAGGAAATTCTCTTAAAAGAAGTATATAACTTAGGTTGTAGAATTTTACTTACTTTTCTACACTTTTGTAATTTGTAAACTTGGTCATATTTACATTATTTATATGATATAGTTTCAAAAATCATAAAATCATGTAGAAACCTTTTTGAGACTGTTAAGTGTGTCTTTTCCTTAATGCCCATACTCTGATTGCTGTGTACAACCCTTTCATTAGTAAAGAGTGTATTGCCTCTGTCGATTTTCATGAAATTCTTTCTGCAGCTGAAGCCAACAGCCCAACTACATCTGAGTGGCAGCAGCAGGTGTGCCTCCTGATGTCACTAGTCAATAAAACTTCTGAAGACTGAATGCTCTGAGATTAGTCACAGAATATGTACTAGTCAAGTTATGCCTATATATAAGTAGATATGCAAACAGCCTGGCATATAAGAGTGAGGCATATTAATAAAAAGCGTCCATGCCTAGCAAGAAAAAGGAATTAAGATTTTGAAATTCTTGAGCTAACTATCTTCTATGATATATGCAAAACTTTTAATTAATCCTCCTAAGCACCCACATAAGATAGTTATTAACTTTTTCATTTCAAACTGGGGCAACTGAGTATTGGAAGCAAAGTGTCTCAGTTTAAAAACTAAATTATTGCTGAAGCCCAGTAGAAAGATAATCACCTGGATTTGGAAAATGGCAGTCAGGTCTTAGTATACTCTTAATAAGGTATTCCATGATAACTGTGAAGAATTGCTAGAAAAATAATAGTTAAAAGGAACCTCAAGAGTTCAGTAACTAATTGACACACAGAGAGAGATGTGAGAACAAGTGTAGATACATCAGGAGCCTTGGTATTTCTATACAAAACCCTGAGAATTAGGGGACTATATTATTCCTCACACTTCAGCAAGCTATAAAAATGCATGATTGCTAGGTACTCTGGTGCTGTGGTCAGAGTATATACCTTTATATACCTATATATACCTTTATAATCCATGTTTGCCTGGAATCTTCAAATAGAAGCCAGTTATTAAAATAAAGCTTTGAAGTGTGCAATTATTTGATTACAAGAAACAACTGCCGTCTTTTATGTTACTGCTCCTCATGAGTTATGCACTACAACCAGAATTGTGCAAACCAACTTTTGTAATGTGATATGAGTGGAAGCACCAAAAGAAAGAGATTACTATTCATTACAGATTCTACCTTAGATTAAATCTAATCATTAGAGTCTCTACACTTGAAGGGTATGAAGCTCAGAGACATGAGATCGTTCTCCAACCTCAGAGAGGCAGCAGGTAATAATGCTAGAGTCGACGTTCCTAACCACAGTACTGTGGAACTAGTGTTCTTGAGTGTTTTTGGAAATACAAACATGCCTGGGACCTTCCTGGCATCACAGGTACAGAGGTAGGACATAGACTTGGATGAAGGCCAAAGAATGATGATACATGCATACTTATATACATACACATATACCTATACATGAACGTATACGCACACATATAAACAAACATACACAAAGATATATATATATGTATATTTGTGTGTACATATACATATATATAAAGATATATATATAGAGAGTTGATATATATATATATACAGAGAGAGAGAGACAGAGAGAGAGAGAGAGAGAGAGAGAGAGAGAGAGAGAGAGAGAGATTTGTATGTTTGTATGTATGGAGTCGAGCCTCCTAAATCACCATGTAATTTCTTCCCTCTAGATTTTTTATACCTTCTTAGATAAAAGGTCTTTAGAAAATTACCTCATATTTAAAATGTTATATTACCTGTGACTTACAGAAGGATGTTGATATTAAGTGCAAAGCAGTGTTTCGATCTATGAGCTCACCGTAAGTTCAAAGCAACAGTGTCACATGGCCTTGCTTCATCCTAGTGCTCACCCATGGCCTCAGCCTTGGATTTGACGTGTAATGAATGTTTTCCTTGATCAGACATTTGCCACAAGCCTTTTCCTCTTTTTAGTGTAATTGTGAAAGCTAATTATATTCCTTATTATGCAACCTTTTCTTACTATTCTATAAGGAGGGAGAGGCACATTCTATTAATGATTCTAACTTTGTTACGTCTTTCTGGCAAAAGAACTAAAACCTTCTCTTGCAACATTCTTTCTAAAATTATTTTAATCAAATCAGGAATTCTATAAAGTCATCAATTTATCTAAGCATCATTAATTCATGAAATTTCATCTTATGTAGACATGTAGGAAATCTGCCCCACAGGGTGGGATAAGACCCAGACTCGTTTGACTGTAATAATGACAGAAAAGTTCTAACAGTAGTGAGAATAAATCCTGGATAAAATCTCTGAAGCTTACCCTTTGCAACCATATAAAGCAGTTGGGTCATCTCCAGAAAACTTAATCTGCATTAAAACTTTCATAGATGAAGCATACTGTCTAGTTTAACTTCTGGTCTTAATAATAATTTAAGACTACCTCATTGTCAATGGCATGAAAAAAAACCAGAAATTCCTCAGTAGAAGATTCAGGTCTTATAATTTATGGTTGTTAATTTTGAAAGATTATTATATTTCCCTGAGCCTCGTTTTCCCTCACAATAAAATTTACAGTGTAGTACATTGCAGAATTAATGTGAGGAATGAAGAAGGTGGTCTACCTGTGTATTTGTAGCTCACTCTCTGTCAGGATATAAATACTTACCAATAAACTAAAGATACTGTGTCTTTAAAACAAATGTTTATCATCCTATGCACTCTCATTTTACACATGAAGAGCCTGTACATCTGGGAAGTTTTTATTGGCCCATTTTTAAAGATTAAAACAATAAAACAAAAGACAGCATTGATTCAATTGTTCAGTGAGAAATATCAAAGGCCATTTGTTCATTCTCAAATAACTAATGAAGGTCTTCCCAAACTAAAGCTTCCATAATAGCTTTAGTTTGGGAAGTATTGGGAAATTCAGTTGCTATCCTAAAGTTGCTAGCATTTATCATGGGAGTAGTGATTAGAATGTAATTTACTAAAAAGTAAACCTAAACTACATTGATGGCTACAGGACAGGAGTAGGTGTAAATTTGGCAAGGGTTATGAGGCAAGATTATCTAAGTCAATAGTTTGGGATATCAGACAGGAGGAGAAAGCAGGCTAAGAATCTTTGTCAATATAATTTAGTCATAATTGCAGCAAATCTTATCCAAGAAAACATTTAAGTGTCTGTGTGTGTGTGTGTGTGTGTGTGTGTGTGCATATATGCATGTGCACATGCACAAATTCTCATGTGAATATGGAGGATGGATGACAAAATGAGCTGTCTTCTATTATATTGTTCTACATGTAGTTATTTGTTTGTTCATTTATTTATTTATTTATTGAGACAAGCTCCCTCATGGAACCTAGAAATAACATTTCAACTAGACTGACTGGACAGTAAGTCCCTGGCATCTACCTGTCTCTTCCACCATTTCCAACTCTAAGATTATAAATACATCTCTCAATGTCATCTAACTTAGGTTTTTATGCTTACAAAACAAGCATTTTACCCACTGAGCATATCTCCAATTCTCCTGCAAGTCTATAAAGTAAACAACAACATATTTCTCTATTTGCTTCAAGAAGGTTATTTCAGTTCTATTATCATAGCAAATAGTTTACTCAATGAACAAACAGCTCTTTCATATTAATAGACAAGAGTTTATTATGACTAAGTCAAGACTTGCCTTACTGTGTTCTACAACCCAAGATCATTACAAGTTTAACTGAATGGAATTGTTTTCTGTTTTATAAAAATTTTAAAAATTATCTGAGAATTTAATACATACAAACACTTTGCTAAAACCAATCCCAATTATTTTTCCTCTCATTTCTCCCCTATCCCCATCACAAACTTTTCCTCCAGATTTAACTTAAAACCACAATTTCAGTTAGTGCTGCCTGGATGTGGATGGATATGGGTCAGTCTCCTGGAACAAGAGGGATCCCTCTCAGAACCACATCACTGAAGAAATTGACTCTCCCACCCTAGCAGTCATCAATTGCCAATTGCTCCTCAGATAAGGTTGGGAAATCATGACACCAACCACTCTCCATTCTGTGATTTTGACTGTCTTGACCTTTTGCAATGTCTTGTATATGTAGTGAGAGCCTCTGTCTGTTAATTTCTTGAATGCCCCTATTATGGCCAGCAAATATTGTTTCCCTGAAGATGTCCATTATCCAAGATGTTCTTGGATCCTACCATCTTACTGTGTCCTCTCCTGCAATGCTGCTTGAGCTTTGGAAGCGGGAATATAACAACATACTATTGAGAGTTGAGCGTACAACATTTTCTGTCCTTCATTTTCTGTGAGGTAATCAGTTGTTGGTCTTTGTATTAATCACTGTCTACTGCAAGAAACAACTTCTATGATGAGAGATGACAGATGTTGTAATATCTATGCAAAAATATAAGAACTCAGAGGCCAGTTGATTATTGTGCACACTTATAGTAGTAGTAGTAGTAGTAGTAGTAGTTGTTGTTGTTGTTGTTGTTGTTGTTGTTGTAGCAACGGATTCTTCCTTGGGCCTGTCACCTATCCAGGCATAGGTTGTGGCCTAGTTAACAGTGCCAGAGCTAAGTTCTATCTTGTGGAGTGAGCTTCAAATCCAGCTCTGAAATGGTTGCTTAGTCCCATAACATTTAAGCCGCTATTGCATCAATACCCACTGGTGTCTTGACAGGCTGGTCAATACATTACACAGAGTTCATGGCTGGGTAAGATTGTTGGCTACTATTTTCCCTCTGTAGCACACACAGAGACTTTTATTACTATGAAACCTAGCCAGTAGGGATAAAACTTCCATTTCAGTGTCATTTTGATTTTTCCCTGTCCTACATCTCATGTGTGTGATATCTTTATAAACAAATGTAAGATTTCTGAATATACCTGATTAAAACATCTTGAATTTCTTTTTACTTAAGCATTTAATTATTTAATTTATCACAGTTGAGAGAAATGGTTAATGATACATAATGGTATATTTATGGGTATGTATGTACACATGTCTATATCACCAAAGAAGATATCCCCCCCTTGAAAATATCATAAAAGTGTCCTAAATACTTTTGAGAAAAGTTTTTACCATTATTCAGATTATAAGCAGAAATCATTGGAACATTAACTACTATTGCTAAATTAAGACTGTTTCCTTATTGTATATTTATTATCTGACATGTGTCTCTCTGTGGCTGGGGTGTATATTTATGATATCTTATTTACAGATTTGTTTCCAAATGTGGTTCTATGACTGAGAGGTAAATAGCTGTATGTATTTTATTTCTTGATCCCTGTATTTTCTTACATATTTAAAAAACATAAGCCTCAGGATTTATCCAAAATATGCATAGCTGCAAATTAGTAACAAATTCTGCTATGTACCTTAAAGCAACATTAATTATAATTTGATCGGAGGTGAAGAGCTATAGAAGCCAAGGTCATTTTTGAGTGGAATGCTGTTATAATCTCTGGAAATGCTCTCAGCTATTGTATTAATTTTCATTCATGTTCTCCAGAGACATATTTTAGAGAAAAAATTGATTAATTCCCGCTGAAGAGGGATCTGTTTCTTAGGTCTGTTTTGAACGTTGTGCAAAACGACACCAAATTGATTACACAGGGCAAATGCAAGCACTGAGTTTCCCAACTAGCCACAAAAGACAGCAGCATAATTAGGAAACCAGGACAACAGGGGAAAGGAAAAGGTTAATGGAAGAATGAAAGAAAGAACAAGCCAAAGAGAGGAGCCAGGGCACAAATGAGAAGATAAACTATAAAATAATAAAGGTGGGCTTGATCTAACCTCTGGATTTTTAAAACAAAAACAATGAATTCTTATCAAACCATTGAGCTGCAAGCCTTTCTCTTTGTTATTTGGGTGATGATGGAGAATAGTCCTCTTTACAGAGAAGAATATGAGTGGGCAAATATGAAGAGCAGGGGTTGAATCAAATCCACCCCACAGGATGAACTGCCCGCACTAGCTTTCTTCCAGCCTATGGACCTCAGACTGCTGCAGCAGCCCCCAAAAGGCCTTCAGAAAGTCTTCACTCTAGGATCTAGACCTTCCTCTTGACTAATACACAGCCAGGGAATATGTAGGAGTCTGCAACGCCAGAAATTTGACAGAGTCCTAGCCAGAAGACAAATAGATACACACCAGAGTACAGATTTTGTTTTCTCTACTACAATGCATTCTGACTGAAGGAAAGAAATTTGAAAGTTGAAACCTGCCATGGATGACAGAATGCAGTCAATGAAAAGCAGACTAATGTGTTAAATATTTAATATCTGCTGATTGCTTTTGATCTCTCAATCATAGCATGCAGGTGAATTTCTCTCTATTTTAAAAGTCTTTCCCTCTAGTATTTTATTCACAGTTTTAATATTAGTATATCAAATATTCATAATGAAAATAGAAAGGCCATTGGCAGACATAATATGGAATATAAATCATTTCCGAGGTGTGCAGAGTGAAACCACGTGTCCTTGTGTCCTTTCAATTTCTCATACTCAGGCATGTTTTCCAGCTCAATGGTTTCTTTAAATATTCCCTTTTATATCCACGTGTGTATCAAATCTTGTACACCATAGGATTCTTGCAACTTTGAAACCACTTATTTTAATGCCTGTAAAACATCTCATGATACTATTTACCCTAAATTACCTAAAACTTTTATTGGTATTGGAACATTTAGGTTATTTTCAAATTGGTGTGATTATGAGTTACATTGAAATAATTCTTCCTCATACATAAATTTATGAACTCATCTCCAAATGATTGCATACAATAAATTTCTAAAGTAGGACTAATGTTTCAGAGACTATGGTTGCTTTAAGCTCCTCAAATTAGAAGAGTGGGCTGGCAAATGCAAACACTAATGTGAAATATAAACTGTGGGCAATTCAATTATACCCTGAGGCCCTCTTATCAATAGGAATGCATAACTACAGGATCCTTAAGTATATTTAGAAATTCAAAACAAAGAGCTTTAAAACTACATCAGAAAGTTGCTATGTATAGAAACTGCTGCAGGCTGTTTTGGTAGATTTGTTCTTTTGTTTGCATGTTTGCATAAACCCTTTGAAAGTTGAACTCTCCTCTAAGTGTGTCACAATCATGTCTGAATATCTTGGTCTGAAAGACCAGACTGTAGTATAGAACAACTCCCCCACAGTGGTTCGTTCAGGTTAAGAGAATACTTACTTGGTACCAACCAGGTTCTCATATATCATTTTTAAGATTTCACCTGTTTTTAAAATACCAAACCAATACTCAGCAAAGGAAATGTATTTCAACAAGTGATCCTTATGAAGGTTGAAGGTCTTCACTGACAAGATTTAGCTTGTTGAGGAGCACGCTTGCCATATGCCCATGTAAAAAGCTGGGAACAGTGGCTCATTTTTATACTCCCAGTGCTGGGGAGATATACTTAGACCCTTGAACCTTGTTGGCTAACCAGTTGATCTCAACTGATGATCACTGTGTTTAGGGAGAGAATCCATCTCAAAACAAACAAATGAAACAAACAAAAAACTTTGATAGCAATTGAGAAAGATACTAGACCTTTATTTTTTTTTACCTCTATATGTGTATGCAAATTCTCTCTCTCTCTCTCTCTCTCTCTCTCTCTCTCTCTCTCTCTCTCTCTCACTAAGGCTCAAAGCAGCATACTGAACAACTTCTCCACCTGCTTTCATGCTTTCTCCTGATGGTTGCACAGTTCCAACCTTGCAACTTCATTCTTTGTTGCTTACAATGCTGTGTGATTGGACTCCAGTAGAGCCTGTCTTTTTTTTTTTTCATTCATATTCAACAAGAAGTAGAAAGGAGATGTAATGGTGTGCACCTATGGGGCAATGCATGAACATTAAGCACCAAAATTCATGGATAAGGGTTTCCCCTTCCTCTTCCTGGGCAGAAGGTTCTGAAGTTCTTCAGAAGGCCCTGGCAGAAAAAACACCAGTCTCCTAGAAGGGACAACTGGAACCTCATCAAAAACAAACAAATAAACAAACAATGCAAAATTAAAAAGGAAACTACAAAAAAACAGCATCAAACATATGCCATGATGCCCACTTCTGCTTTCCTTAGGACATTTTTAGACATTCAGACAACAGATGCCCAAATGTGAGTATCTACCTCTGACTCCATCTTTCTCAGAAAGTTTGATAAACATGTGCATCTGGATGAATCTCAAAATACTGGAATTGGGAGGCATTTGTGGATGGTGTGAAAATCCAGTGCAGTGGAAATTTGCAGCAATCTATGAGGTTGACACTAGAGAAGATTCTTGTATTGGAGAATAAGGAGTCTGAACAAGCCATCTTTTGTAGCCAGGCAAGTCTTCCAGTGGCAGGACTCAGTTACATTTGGTTGAGTTGTTGACTTGCAGAGGTCTTATGAAGATCCCTCAACAGTCTAGTCTGATGCTAGGACAGAGGGTTGCTCTCTGTAAACTGACAGTGAGGTCCTGTTGCTAAGGACAATTTCCATTCTACTCACTTAACACGGAGAGCTGATGCAGCCTCAGTCCTACATTTTAGAGGACATTGGAGCCTTCAGTCCTACATTTTAGTCTCTTTGGCATGAGAAAGTATTCTGCAGGCTATAGAAAGAAAAATCTGAATACTAACCCAGCTGCAGAACCCTTGAACTACAAGCTGTCCTGCTTGCAAGATGTGCTAGGGCAATGGTGGCAAAGCGCTTGTGAAAATTGCCAACAAACATCTGATTTAACTTGAGGCCTATTCCATGATGGGGAATCCTTGCCTAACACTGCTTGGATGATCAGAAACTAGAAATTAGATGTCCCAGAGAACTAGTAGATGTCCCACAACTAGAGGCCTTGGTCTGGTGAAGGATCAATGCCCCAGTGTAGGGGAATGCCAGCGAGTGGCTGGGTGGGAGGGAGAGCACCCTCATAGAAGCAGGGGGAGGGGGATATAATACTGGGTTTGCAGAGGGGAAATTGGGAAAGAAGATGACATTTTAAATGTAAATAAGTACAATATCCAAAAGACAAAAACACAAAAGAAGATGTCAAAAGAAATCTTTCTTCACAACCAAACTTTAATGGAAATCCTATAAAGTCTATTTCCAAAGGCCTTAACTATGGTCTCCACATTGCGTAGCTTCTGGAAGAATCCTCAGTGATAAGTCAGTCCAGTAAGAATTCTTCCATATTTAATGATTTCAATGTATGTAAGTCTTTAACTTACATCCAGTAAGAATACTGTTGTGTCAATTAGCTAGATTTGCCTCACTTGCCATCTCTCTTCTTAGTAATTTTCCATCCATTAATGCAGCCTGGAGCAAGAAATTTCCATCTGTCTGCTATATTCCAAGTTGAGGCCAACCTATCTCATCTGCTGGACTCTGTACATGACAGAATAAACAAATATATCCTTTAGAAGAGCAGTACATGATGGCAAAAAAAACATATGTAGCTTAAAAAGCTCACTCAAAATATGAGAAAATGGAAAGGAAATTCACATGTCAGAGACACAGAAGTTCGCTGATGAAACTTTACATGTTGCAGCTAAACTTTAAGGATCTACTCTTTGTCCACTTCCATTATGCTTTCAAAGCTTGCCAAGAATTGTCTACAAATAAGATATTGAAATACTGTTTCCCTTTTCTAACTACTCATGTGTTGATGAAGTCAGATTCTCTTCACACATTTAAATCTAAACAACAGATTGCAACAGATTCCCACTGGACATGTCAGAATCCTACCAATGTAGCCATAAGAGAACTGTAAAATAAAAAAAGGGGGCCTTCTTTTATTGTCCTTTTACTTTAGAATGTCATAGTTTTATTTTCATAGGACAATGTTGTTATAATAGCATATAATGGGTTTACTTAAAGAAAAATTCTAATTTTTCAAGGTAATATTTTTTTTGTGGGGAGTAAAGGGTCTTCTCAGCCCACACTTTCCTCATTGCTGTTGATCACCAAACAAAGGTCAGGACTGGAATCCAAGCAGTCTAGGAAGCAGGAGCTGATGCAGAGGCCATGGAGGGATGCTTCCCACTGCCTTTCTCAACTGGCCTTCCAACAGAACCCAAGACCACCAGCCCAGGACGGCAGCACCCACAAGGGGCTAGGCCCTTCCCCTTGTACCAACCTAGAAAATGCCTTACAGCTTGATATCACAGAGGCACCCACTCAACTGAAGCTCCCCTCTCTGTGGCAACTCCAGCCTGCATCAAGCCAACACAGACTTGTACAAAAACAGCAAATACAATTGACCCCTTGTCAACTTCACACACAAATGCAGCGCTGTTAAGACTCAACTCTTACTCTCTTATTCATCCCCAAGATCTAAATAACTTCAAGAGTCCCACAGTCTTTACACATTAAAAGTCCTATCCTTTCAAAATATCCAATAGCTTTTAAAATTCAAAGTCCCTTAACTGTGGGCTTCACCAAAACACCTTTTTACTTCAAAGGGGGAAAAACATCAGGGCACAGTCACAATTAAAAGCAAAATCAAACTCCAACCTTCCAATGTCTGGGATGCACCCACAATCCTCTAGACTCCTCCAAAGGCTTGAGTCACTCCTCCAGCTCTGCCCTTTGCAGCACACACCCTGTCCCCCAGGCTCTAGCTCTCCATACTCCACTGCTGCTGCTGTTCTTGGTGTCCTCTCCATGGTACTGGCATCTCCAAAGCACTGCTGTCTTCTGCTGCAGCTAGGCTTCATCATTATCCTTCAACTCCTTTGCATGACCCCTTCAGTCCTGGGCCATCAATTGCAACTAAGGCTGCACCCTCACCAATGGCCCTGTGAGCTTCAGCTGCTCTTCATGCCCATCTCATGCCCCCCAAACCAGTACCACCTGGGTGACTCCTACACATTACTAAGTCCTGTTGCAGCATGAGGTACAGCCATGGCTATCTCTGAAACTCAGTCTCCCTGTGCTCTCAGAAAACACTTCCCGGAAGATTTCACCTCAATGATGCTGGTTACCTCTTTTTAATTAGATACCTGAGGCCAAAATTCACATTAAACTCAAAATCAGTCTTCAGTCTTTGTGTGTATGCATGTGTATGCCTCTGTGTAAACATGTTGACACTGCATATCATCCTCTATTGCTTCCAACAATAGATTTTTAAGATATAGTCTCTTACTGACCAAGAGCTTACCATTTTGAGAGTAGTGCTCACCTGTTTCCATACTCCCAGCACAGAGGATACTGATATAATCACCCTACCTGGCTTTTACATGGATACTTATTATTGAACCTGGGTCTTCGTGCTTGTGTAAAAGAAATTTAAACAATTAAGCTGTATTCCTGAGACTTACATAGTGAGGTGTGTTTGAGTCTATGCATGTATGCATGTGTATTTGTGTGTGTGTGTGTGTGTGTGTGTGTGTGGGATGAAGATCAACTCCCAAACTTGTCATTTGACTTCCACATGGGCTGTAAGGTACATGAGTGTACACACTCAGATTCACAGAGACACACACAATAAGTATGTGGTGTAGTGATCAGGTACATGTGTTTGTGCTTATTCATATGTATATAGGTGCATGTTTGTATGTGTGTTTGTGTGTGAGTGTGTATGCATATATGTAGAGGCCAGAGGCATGTATGCCCTTCCTCAGAACACCTTGGTTTTTGAGATAGCATCTTTTACTGGATGTGGACTAGACAATAAGGCTAAGCTCTCCAGCAAGTGATTATTAAGGATTTGCCTATCTCTGCCTTCCCAGAGTTGAAATTAGAAGCATGCACCACTATGCCTGACTTTTTATGTGGGTTCTAAAGACCTGATTCATGTCCTCATTCTTGCCTAGCAAGCAATTACTGATTGACCTATCTCCCCTTTCTGAAGGATTTTGTGAGCAAAGCACCTGAGAACAATATATTCAAGTGCACCAGAAGTTCAACATCCCCTAATAGTGATTATGTTTTAAGACTGACAGAATAGTTCAGACAAGTAATAGTATTAGCCATGCAACCCTGATGACTTGAGTTCTGTTCCTAGAATCTGAAAGAGAATGAGAGAATGAACTCTAAAATGTTGTACTCTGACATGCACATGCAGTTTACAGAAAATTCCTCGTGCACTCAGACACAAATAAAGCACACAAACACACACACTCACACACACACACACACTCATACATGCACACAAACACACACACATGACAAAGACAGACAGAACAAAAGACACAGACACATACATGTGTATTCATGAACACGTGCATATACCCAGATGAACATAACATAAATATTTTTAAAATAATAATCAAAGATAATTTAAAATAAGAAACTGACAAACATCATTGTTATTCTGTCAATTTTTTTTAGAGTAGGCACACATGGCTACAGATAAGATGGCCTTGTAATCAAAGCAAATTTCAAACACCAAAATATGAGGAAAGGCAGTTACAAAGGAAGATGCTCATTTGGAGAACTCTAATCATCAAATCAAATTAGGATCATTTGATTTCATTAAACTATCACAGGACATAAAAGTGTTATTGTTTCTGAAACAGAAGATAATGAAGCTAATTTGAATCTGAGTTCATACTAAAATGAATTTATGATACACAGTAAATAAACAGAGTAGCAGTCATGTTTCCAGAGGCTGCTTCCATCATGTTAATAAACAGTATCATTAACATTTCTAGAACTTTTTGACAGGGTCAAATCATTTTCCCTCACTGAAAACAAAACTCACGTGTTATCCTTTCGAATACCACCACCTTACCGAAAGTCTACAGAGTTCTGAAATTTCACATGCATGACCTACCTAGAACCCTGGAGGTCACTCTGTATGAATAATAATCTCACTGGAATCTAATTTTATAACGTCTTACACTAAACTATCACAAGTCTATTGAGATGGCTCAATGGTAAGGTGCTTGCTGGGTGAGCATGATGACCTAACATTAACGCCTTAGAACCCATGTAAAGCCCAGTGTAATGGCCTCTGTTTATACTCCAATCACTCTTATTGCAAGGCGGGAGGCAGAAATGGGAGAATCCCCAGTTTTCAGGCCAAGTAGCCTGGCTGATGAAGCAGCTCAGGGAGAGTGTCGAATAAGCTGGAAGAAGAGCACCCAAAGTCATCCTCTGACCGTGAAGTGGGTGCTATGGAATATGTGAGCACAGATTATCAGATTATCAGATTATCTCACACACACACACACACACACACACACAAACATACACACAGACATTGGACATCATGTACACGTATTTTTAATAAATGAAAATTTTAATACGAATCACAAGATGATGTACAAAAGACTAGGGAGAAAAGCTTTTTTTTATAATGTTGTCAAACTTCCCCAAAGTTTTCTTTCAAATTTTGTCATGATGCAGCCAGTTGAAGGGATAAATAAACCTGAAAAAATAATTTAAAATCCAATCTCATCTGTTGTAGTATATGTTTAGAATTCTGTAATTCTTCTAATAGTAGTATTAAGGCTGTACTATACTTAATTAACATGGGTCTATTGAAACATTCAAATCATTGCAAATCATTTAAAAATTAAATATCCATCTACATAACTTTTTGGCTTTTTAATTTTTACATTGATTTTAACTTTGTAATTGATACATAATTACATCACTTCTCTACTTCCATTGCTCTTTCATTTTCTTTCAAATTGATAACTGCTTTTCAGATTCACTGTTTTTAAATTTAAATATTTCCTCCTGAGTCTGTTTAGTTTTGCTGTCATGTCAATGATTCAGAACTAGTCACTCTGTATTATATAACTAATTAGGGGCCTCATCCATGGGAGGGACTAATTCTCTCAGTAGTAACCAATGTTATCAAGTTTATCGCATGATGACCCCATGAGATTTCTTTCCCCTTCAGCCTTAGTATATCCATTGGTACTGTCATTGTTCAGTTCTCAGTTAGGAAAAAAATATGAAGTAGAAATTTCTGGTTTCTTTGGAGACTCAGTCATGCCATGTGTGTATTATGAGAGGGTGTTTCTGCTGAAGCAGACACATGGGAGGATATTTTGCTGAGTACAGTTATGTGTTGTTTTTCTGGAAGCAGCCTAGGTGGAAAAAGACATGTGATACTTTGCTAGAATGGACACTTGAAAGAACATGTGATGTTTGTAAGGAGTATAACGCAACAGACAGTATATGATTTGGTATTGGTATATCTTACCACTCTTTGTTGGTCATCCTTGATCTTTGCTGATGCTAATCTTGACACTGTGAGGCATTAGTTCACTTTACCATTCTCTGCTTGTCACTGCTTATCATGACTTCATTGGAGGAAATGCAGGAAAGAACTTCAGGTGGTGCTGGGGACTTCTTGAAGTTTCCACAAACTCGAGCCAATTGCCAGAGCCTCATAGTTTCTTCTTGACTGAACTGCTGCTGATGATTCATATGGACTGAACTGCTGATATTCTGACAACTCAGATTGGATTTGCTTCAAAGAACTATTTCTGAACAGGTCCACATCCCCCTTTGCTCTTTTATGTTTTTTTTTCCACTACCACTGGTGGGTATTGGGCTAGAAGAAAGATTAAAGCATTTTAAAACCCTTATTAAAGGTAGACTTTGAAAATTATAAGCCTATAGCCATATAATATCTTCAAGAAAGAGGACATATGGTTGGTAGTTCACTGGAGTATACTAAAAGCAATATAAGAGAGTCTTTTGTAGCCAATCCATGTGGGACTATTCAGTACTAGTTTAATGAATTTCCAGTCTCCTTGAGCTAGTTTAATCTGGTTTGAAATAAGGGCAAAAATTTTCATAGTTATCTAGTTAACCCAGCACTGAAATACTCACCAAATATTCCAAACTAGCAACATCTGAAATTTCCCATCTAGGAAGCTAGTAAAAATGAAGTAGCCACCTCTATGGATTACCACACATGTACTAAAAATTATGTGTGAAAATGAACATTCATTAATGGAAAGAGTAGAAGGAAAAATTTCATATACTAAAAACCAAAGATACAATAATTGCTGGATGCCATGCAGACACCCCATTGAGGATTTACTAGAAACACATGTATCAGAAACCTTTTCTCCTCAAGATTCAACAAAAGAGAATATTAAAGAAAACTTCAT
Source organism: Apodemus sylvaticus (assembly GCF_947179515.1). Taxonomy (NCBI): domain Eukaryota; kingdom Metazoa; phylum Chordata; class Mammalia; order Rodentia; family Muridae; genus Apodemus; species Apodemus sylvaticus. The sequence continues at coordinate 141,145,558 of NC_067473.1, read as the reverse complement.
ATCTCACCAAATCCAGGGAAAGAGAGAAAAAGTAGAAACTAGGCAGGAGGAATTATGGACAAGTTCTTCAAGCAGTATCTTAAAGCTACCCTACCTCCCTCTTCTCTCTTTTTCTCTCTTCTTTCCTTCCTTCCCTATTTCTTTTTCAGATTTTGTGACTACTTTTGGTATATAGCCCAAGATACACCCCCTAACTTAACTATTCCTAACCCTCAATTATTATGGAGGTGACTCAGTACATTTATGCATTCAAGTATTCATTCTTAGCCAGAGAAGCTAAGGTTATTTGACTGAAAGCCCTATTGAGAAATTGTGGAAGGAGTTACCAAGAATGTCAGTTAATGGTAGAATATACACCTAACATATGTGAGACCTGGGTTAAATCTCTAGTACAAAAAGAAGAAGAAGAAGAAGAAGAAGAAGAAGAAGAAGAAGAAGAAGAAGAAGAAGAAGAAGAAGAAGAAGAAGAAGAAGAAGAAGAAGAAGAAGAAGAAGCACAGCTTTCTTGGCAACACGGAGCTTAGGTTCCAGTCATGAGGCCTCTGGCAGGAGCCCTCAGATCTCCACTTCCAGATCCAGAACAGCCTGGGCTGCAATGCCACATCTCTACGTCCTGCAAGAGGCCAGAGGGGCACCTGGAAGGCCAGCTGGGAGGAGTCAGTGTGCTCTGGTGAGTCCAGCAGTCCCCTGTGGGAGCCTTCAGGTGTCTGCTTTGAGATCTGAAGAGCCTGGGCTACAGCACTCAGTCTCCAGGAAGTGGAAGAGGCCTGGTGTGCACCTAGAAGCAGACTGGGAGCACACAGCTTGCTCCAGCATGGAGCTTAGGATCCAGTCCTGAGTCCTCTGGCAGGAGCCTTCAGATCTTTGCTTCCTGATCCAGAACAGCCTGGGCTGCAACTCCACATCTCCAGGTCCTGCAAGAGGCAAGAGAGGCTTCCAGGAGGCCGGCTGGGAGGAGTCGGTGTGCTCTGGTGAGTCCAGCAGGCCCCTGCTGGAGCCTTCAGGTGTCTGATTCGAGATCTGAACAGCCTGGGCCACAGCACCCTGTCTCCAGGCAGTGCAGGAGGTCAGCTGTGCACCAGAAGCCACATGGAAAGAGGCAACTTGCACTGGTGAGTCCAGCATTGACAAGACCAACTAACACCTGTGAGAAGTAGATGGCAAAAGGCAAACACAGGAAAGTCACTAACAGAAATCAAGGCAATATGGCAGCATCTGAACCCAATTCTCCTTTAACAGCATGTCCTGGATACTCCATCACACCAATAAAACAAGATTTGGATTTAAAATCACTGGTCATGATGCTGGTACAGGAACACATGAAGGACATACTTACAGAAATTCAGGAGAAAATGGATCAAAAGTTAGAAGCCATTAAAAGGGAAACACAAAAATCATTGAAAGAAATTCAGGAGAATACAAAAGCCAACAAGGAGGAAATGCAAAGAACTACAGGAGAACTTTGGTCAACAGGCTGAGGTCATGAAAGAGGAAACACAAAAATCTCTTAAAGAATTACAGGAAAGCACAAACAAGCAAGTGAAGGAGCTAAGAAAAACCATCCAGGATCTAAAATCAGAAGTAGAAACAACTAAGAAAACTCAAAGGGAGACAACTTTGGAGATAGAAAGCCTTGGGAAGAAATCCGGGGACAGAGATGCAAATATCAACAACAGAATACAAGAGATAGAAGAAAGAATCTCAGATGCTGAAGATTCCATAGAAACCATGGACTCAACAGTTAAAGAAAATGCAAAATGCAAAAAGCTTGTAACCCAAAATATCCAGGAAATCCAGGACACAATGAGAAGACCAAACCTAAGGATTATAGGCATAGATGAGAGTGAAGATTTACGACTTAAAGGGCCAGAAAATATCTTCAATAAAATTATGGAAGAAAACTTCCCTAACCTAAAGAGAGAGATGCCCATGAATATACAGGAAGCCTACAGAACTCCAAACAGACTGGACCAGAGCAGAAATACCTCCCATCACATAATAATCAAAACACCAAATGTAATAAACAAAGAAAGAATATTAAAGGCAGTAAGAAAAAAGGCCAAGTAACATATAAAGGAAGACCTATCAGAATCAAAGCAGACTTTTCACCTGAGACTATGAAAGCTAGAAGATCCTGGGCAGATCTCATGCACACTCTAAGAGAACACGAATGCCAGCATAAACTATTATACCCAGCAAAACTCTCAATCACCATAGATGGAGAAACTAAGATATTCCATGACAAAACCAAGTTTACCCAATATCTATCCAAAACCACAGCCCTACAAAGGATAATAGGAGGAAAACACCAATACAAGGAGGGAAACTTCACCCTGGAAAAACCAAGATAGTAACCTTCTCTCATCGAACCCAAAAGAAGTTAACCAATCAAATTTAAAAAATAACGTCAAAAATGACAGGAAGTAACAATCACTATTCCTTATTATCTCTTAACATCGATGGACTCAATGCCCCAATAAAAAGACATAGACTAACCGACTGGATACGTAAACAGGACCCTACATTTTGCTGCATACAAGAAACACATCTCATGGTCAAAGACAAACACTACCTTAGAGTAAAAGGCTGGAAGGCAATTTTACAAACAAATGGTCTCAGGAAACAAGCTGGAGTAGCCATTCTAATGTCAGATAAAATTGATATTCAACCCAAAGTCATCAAAAGAGACTCTGAGGGACACTTCTTGCTGGTCAAAGGAAAAATACAACAAGAAGAACTCTCAATCCTGAACATCTATGCTCCAAATGCAAGGGCACCATCATTCATAAAAGAAACTTTATTAAAGCTGAAAGCACACATTTCACCTAACAAAATAATTATGGGTGACTTCAACACTGCACTTTCTTCAATGGACCGATCAGGAAAACAGGAACTGAACAGAGACACAATGAAACTAATTGAAGCTTTGAATGAATTAGATTTAACAGATATATATAGAACATTCTATCCTAAAGCAAAAGAATATACCTTTTGCACAGCACCTCATGGTATCTTCTCCAAAACCGACGATATAATTGGTCACAAGAGAGACCTCAACATATATGAGAAGATCGAACTAATCCCATGCCTCCTATCAGATCACTATGGAGTAAAAGTGGTCTTCAATAGCAACAAAAACAACAGAATACACGTGGAAACTGAACAATATTCTACTCAACGATACCTTGCTCAAAGAAGAAATAAAGAAAGAAATTAAAGGTTTTTAGAACTTAATGAAAATGAAGACACAACATACCCAAATCTATGGGACACAATGAAAGCAGTGCTAAGAGGAAAACCCATAGCCCCGAGTGCCTCCAAAAAGAAAACGGAGAGAGCATATACTAACAGCTTAATGACACACCTAAAAGGAAATGGACAGTTTCCTAGACAGATATCCAAAACCAAAATTAAATCAGTATCAAATAGATCAACTAAACAGTCCCATAACACCTGAAGAAATAAAAAGGGTCATAGAAAGTCTCCCAACCAAAAAAAGCGCGGGACCAGATGGCTTCAGTGCAGAGTTCTATCAGACCTTCATAGAAGACATAACACCAATACTCTTCAAATGATTCCACAAAATAGAAACAGAAAGAACTCTACCCAACTCGTTCTCTGAAGCCACAATTACGCTGATACCAAAACCACACAAAGATCCAACAAAGAAAGAGAACTTCAGGCCAATTTCTCTTATGAATATTGATGCAAAAATACTTAATAAAATTCTTGCCAACCGAATCCAAGAACACATCAAAACGATCATCCACCATGATCAAGTAGGCTTCATCCCAGGGAAGAAGGGATGGTTCAATATAAGGAAATCCATCAATGCTATCCACTACAAAAACAAACTCAAAGAAAAAAAAACATATGATCATCTCATTAGATGCAGAAAAAGCATTTGACAAAATTCAGTATCCTTTCATGCTAAAAGTCTTGGAAAGAACAGGAATTCAAGGCCCATACCTAAACATCGTTAAAGCAATATACAGCAAACCAGTAGCCAACATCAAACTAAATGGAGAAAAACTTGAAGCAATCCCACTACAATCAGGGACTAGACAAGCCTGTCCTCTCTCTCCATATCTTTTCAATATAGTACTTGAAGTTCTAGTTAGAGCAATTGGACAACATGAGGAGGTCAAGGGGATACAAATTGGAAAGGAAGAAGTCAAATTATCACTATTTGCAGCTGACATGATTGTCTACTTAACTGACCCGAAAACATCCACCAGAGAACTCTTACAGCTGATAAACAACTTCAGCAAAGTGGCTGGTTATAAAGTCAACTCAAGCAAATCAGTTGCCTTCCTGTACTCAAAGGATAAGCAGGCTGAGAAAGAAGTTAGGGAAATGACACCCTTCACAATAGCCACAAACAATATAAAGTATCTTGGTGTGACTCTAACCAAACAAGTGAAAGATCTATATGACAAGAACTTCAGGTCTCTGAAGAAGGAAATCGAAGAAGACCTCAGAAAATGGAAAAATCTGCTATTCTTGTGGATTGGCAGGATTAATATAGTTAAAATGGCCATCTTGCCAAAAGCAATCTACAGATTCAATGCAATCCCCATCAAAATCCCAACTCAGTTCTTCACAGAGTTAGAAAAAGCAATTCTCAAATTCATCTGGAATAACAAAAAACACAGGATAGCTAAAACTATTCTCAACAACAAAAGAAATTCTGGGGGAATCAGTATTCCTAACTTCAAGCAATACTACAGAGCAATAGTATTAAAAACTGCATGGTATTGGCACAGGGACAGGCAAGTGGACCAATGGAATAGAATTGAAGATCCAGAAATGAACCCACACACTTACGATCACTTGATCTTCGACAAAGGAGCCAAAAACATCCAGTGGAAAAAAGATAGCCTTTTCAACAAATGATGCTGGTTCAATTGGAGGTCAGCATGCAGAAGAATGCGAATTGATCCATTCTTATCTCCATGTACTAAACTTCACTCCAAGTGGGTCAAGAAACTCCATGTAAAACCAGACACACTGAAACTAATAGAAAAGAAACTGGGGAAGACCTAGAGGACATGGGCATGGGGGAAAAGTTCCTGAACAGATCATCAATAGCTTATGCTCTAAGATCAAGAATTGACAAATGGGAACTCATAAAATTACAAAGTTTCTGTACGGCAAAGAACACAGTTAAAAGGACAAAACGGCAACCATCAAATTGGGAAAGGATATTCACCAACCCTACATCTGATAGAGGGCTAATATCCAATATATACAAAGAACTCAAGAAGTTACACCCTAGGGAACCAAATAAGCCTATTAAAAAATGGGGTACAGATCTAAACAAAGAATTTTCACCTGAAGAAATTCGGATGGCCAAGAAGCACCTTAAGAAATTCTCAACATAATTAGCCATTAGAGAAATGCAGATCAAAACAACCCTGAGATTTCACCTCACATAGTCAGAATTGCTAAGGTTAAAAACTCAGGAGACAGCAGGTGTTGGTGAGGATGTGGAGAAAGAGGAACACTCCTCCACTGCTGGTGGGGCTGTAAGATGGTATAACCACTTTGGAAATCAGTCTGGCGGTTCCTCAGAAAACTGGACATGACACTTCCGGAGGACCCTGCTATACCTCTCCTGGGCATATACCCAAAGGATTCCCCAGCATGCAATAAAGACACATGCTCCATTATGTTCATAGCAGCCTTATTTATAATAGCCAGAAGCTGGAAAGAACCCAGATGCCCCTCAAAGGAGGAATGGATACAGAAAATGTGGTATATTTACACAATGGAACACTACTCAGAAATTAGAAACAATGAATTCAAGAAGGGTTGGTTGGGAGGACAGGGGGAGAGAAGGTGGCTTATGGGACTTTCGGGGTGTGGGGGGCTAGAAAAGGGGAAACCATTGGAAATGTAAATAAAAAATATATGGAATAAAAAAATTTAGGCAAATGGTTTGATCTGGAAAATATCATCCTAAGTGAGGTAACCCAGTCACAAAAGAATACACATGGAATGCAATCTCTGATAAGTGGATATTAATTAGCCCAGAAGCCCTGAATTCCCAAGGCACAAATTGCATAACAAATGACTCCCATGAAGAAGTATGGAGAAGGTCCTGATCCTGGAAAGGATTGATCTAGCATTGGAGGGGAATATAAGGACAGAGAAAAAAGGAGGGAGGTGATTGGAGAATGAATGGAGAGAAGAAGGTTTATGGGACATATGGGGAGGGGGGATCCGGGAAAGGGGAAATTATTTGGAATATAAACAAAGAATATAGAAAATAAAAATATTTAAAAAAGAAGCAATAGAAGTAACAAAAGATTTTTTAAAGTAAAACATATTAAGTGTGCCATCTCCAAGCTGTGCAGGAAGCCAGCTACATACCCAGTAGCTAGCTAAGAAGAAGCAGATTGCACAGGTGAGTCCAGAGCTGCAGAGCAGAGGATCCAGTCTGGAGGCTTCTGGCAAGAACTTTCCGGTCTCTGCCTCTGGATCTGTAACAGCCTTGGCCACAGAGCGCCATCTCCAAGCTGTGCAGGAAGCCAGCTATACACCCAGCAGCCAGCTCGGAAGAGGCAGATTGCACAGGCACTGAGATATCCCGAGTCTAAGATCTTTGGGGACACAGACTGCCCAGCTGCGGGCTGCTTCCTGTGCCCAGAACCTGGGCAGATCAGCAGTTCATCTGTGTGCCAGCCAGGTGTCAGTCCTGTGCCTGGCAAGGTGCCTGTGGGATCCCCAGTGCCATCTTCACTCCCTGGCAGAGCAGACAGGCAGCACCAGGTTTGGTTCACAGAGACACCCCAAATATAACCTTGCTTGGGGCAGGACACACCAGGGCTCCAACAGCACTCAAGAGGAGGGCAGCACATCAGCAATCTGTGCCAGCAGGAAACCCAGTCATTCAGTGGTGCAGATATAGCCTTATAAGCTCATAGGAGGCTCAAGCACCAACCAGTGACAACAGAACCAACTAACACCAAAGATAACCAGATGGCAAAAGCAAACATAGGAACATTACCAACAGAAATCAATGAAATATGGCAGCATCTGAAGCCAATTCTCCAACAACAGCAAGTTCTGGATACCCCAACACACCAGAAAAACAAGATTTAGATTTAAAATCACTGGTCATGTGCTGTTAGAGGAATGCAAGAAGAACATAAATAAATCTCTTAAAGAAATAGAGGAGAAAATGGATCAAAAGTTAGAAGCCCTTACAAGGAAAACACAAAAATCATTCAAAGAAATTCAGGAGAATATGAATCAAAAGATAGAAGCCAATAAGGAGGAAATGCAAAAATCACTTAAAGAAATACAGGAGAACTTGGGTCAACAGTCAAAAGTCATGAAAGAGGAAACACAAAAATCTCTTAAAGAATTTCAGGAAGACAAACAAGTGAAGGAACTGAGCAAAAGCATCCTGGATCTAAAAGCATAAGTAGAAACAACTAAGAAATCACAAAGAGAGACAACTTTGGAGTAGAAAACCTTGGCAAGAAATCAGGGGCCATAGATGCAAATATCAACAAGAGAATACAAGAGATAAAAGAAAGAATCTCAGATGCCAAAGATACCATGGAAACCATGGACTCAACAGTCAAAGAAAATGCAAAATGTAAAAAGCTAGTAACCCAAAACATCCAGGAAATCCAGGACACAATGAGAAGGCCAGACCTAAGGATTATAGGCATAGATGAGAGTGAAGATTTACAACTTACAGGGCCAGCAAATATCTTCAACAAAATTATGGAAGAAAATGTCCCTAACCAAAAGAAAGCAATGCCCATGAATATACAAGAAGCCTACAGAACTCCAAACAGACTGGACCTGAGCGGAAATACCTCCCGTCACATAATAATCAAAACCCCAAATGCACTAAACAAAGAAAGAATATTAAAGACAGTAAGAGAAAAAGGCCAAGTAACATATAAAGGACCTATCAGAATCACACCAGACTTCTCACCAGAGACCATGAAAGCTAGAAGATTCTGGGCAGATATCATGAAGGAGAACACACAGCAAAACTCTCAATCACCATAGATGGAGAAACCAAGATATTCCATGACAAAACCAAATTTACACAATATCTTTCCACAAACCCAGCACTACAAAGGATAATAGAGGGAAAACACCAATACAAGGAGGGAAACTACACCATGGAAAAAGCAAGATAGTCACCTGTCATCAAACCTCAAAGAAGATAACCAATCAAATATAAAAAATAACATCAAAAATGACAGGAAGCAATAATCACTACTCATTAATATCTCTTAACATCAATAGACTCAATTCCCCAATATAGTCTAACAGGCTGGCTATGTAAACCGGACCCTACATTTTGCTGCATACAAAAAACACACCTCAGTGTCAAAGAAAAAAACAACCTTAGAGTAAAGGCTGGAAGACAGTTTTACAAGCAAATGGTCTCAGGAAACAAGCAGGAGTAGCCACTCTAATATCAGATAAAATTGACTTTCAATGGACAAGGAAGTACAATTCTAGCTGGTCAAAGGAAAAATACACTAAGAAGACTTCTCAATTCTGAACATCTATGCTCCAAATACAAGGGCACCCTTATTTGTAGAAGAAACTTTACTAAAGCTCAAAGCACATATTGTACCGAACACAATAATTGTGGGTGACTTCAACATTCCACTCTCCTCAATGGACCAATCAGGAAAACAAAAACTAAACAGGGACACCGTGAAACTAATTGAAGCTTTGGACCAATTAGATTTAACAGATATATATATAAAGAACATTTCATCCTAAAGCAAAAGAATATACCTTTGTCTCAGCACCTCATGGTACCTTCTCCAAAATAGATCATATAATGGGTCACAAGACAGACCTAGCAAATATAAGATCGAACTAATTCCATGTCTCCTATCAGATAGCTATAGAGTAAAAGTGGTCTTCAATAGCAGCAAAAACAACAGAAAGCCCACATACACATGGAAACTGAACAATACTCTACTCAGTGATACCTTGGTCAAGGAAGAAATAAAGAAAGAAATCAAAAACTTTAGAATTTAATGAAAATGAAGACACAACATACCCAAATCTATGGGACACAGTAAAAGCAGTACTAAGAGAAAAATTCATAGCCCTGAGTGCCTCCAAAAAGAAAATGGAGAGAGCATACACTAGCAACTTAATGACACACCTGAAAGCCCTGGAACAAAAAAGAAGCGAATTCACCCAGGAGGAGTAGAAGACAGGAAATCATCAAACTCAGGGCTGAAATCAATCAAGTAGAAACAAAGAGAAACAAAGAATCAACAAAACCGATAGCTGGTTCTTTGATAAAATCAACAAGACAGATAAACCCTTAGCCAGACTAACCAAAGGACAGAGACAGTATCCAAATTAACAAAATTAGAAATGAAAAGTGAGATATAACAACAGAAACTGAGGAAATTCAAAAAAATCATCAGATCCTACTACAAAAGCCTATACTCACCACAACTGGAGAATCTGGAGGAAATGGACAATTTCCTAGACAGATACCAAACACCAAAATTAAATCAGGATCAAATAGATCATCTAAACAGTCCCATAACCCCTAAAGAAATAAAAGGGGTCATAGAAAGTCTCCCAACCAAAAAAAGCATGGGACTAGATGGCTTTAGTGCAGAATTCTATCAGACCTTCAAAGATGACCTAACACCTATACTCTTCAAACTATTCCACAAAATAGAAACGGAAGGAACACTACCCAACTTGTTCTACGAAGCCACAATTATGCTGATACCAAAACCACACAAAGATCCAACAAAGAAAGAGAATTTCAGGCCTACTTCCCTTATGAATATCGATGCAAAAATACTAAATAAAATTCTTGCCAACTGAATCCAAGAACACATCAAAACGATCATTCACCATGATCAAGTAGGCTTCATCCCAGGGATGCAGGGGTGGTTCAGTATAAGGAAATCCAGCAATGCAATCCACTACATAAACAAACACAAAGAAATAAACAACATGATTGTTTCATTATATGCTGAAAAGTCATTTGACAAAATTCAGTATTCTTTTATGCTAAAAGTCTTGGAGCGAACAGGAATTCAAGGTCCATACCTAAACATAGTTAAAGCAAAATAGAAAAAACTGGTAACTAACATCAAACTAAATGGACAGAAAGTTGAAGCAATCCCACTAAAATCAGGGACTAGACAAGGCTTTCTTCTCTCTACATATCTTTTCAATATAGTACTTGAAGTTCTAGCTAGAGCAATTAGACAACATAAGGAGGTCAAGGGGATACAAATTGGAAAGGAAAAAGTCAAACTATCACTATTTGCAGATGATATGATAGTATACTTAAGTGACCCAAAAAACTCCACCAGAGAACTCCTACAGCAGATAAACAACTTCAACAAAGTGGCTGGTTATAAAACCAACTAAATCAGTAGCCTTCCTATACTCAAAGGATAAGCAGGCTGAGAAAAAAGTTAGGGAAATGACAACCTTCACAATAGCCACAAACAATATAAGTATCTTGGTGTGAATCTAAGCAAACAAATAAAAGATCTGTATGAGAAGAACTTCAGGTCTCTGAAGAAGGAAATTGAAGAAGAACTCAGAAAATGGAAAAATCTTCCATGCTCATGTATTGGCAGGATTAATATATTTAAAATGTCCATCTTGCCAAAAGCAATCTACAGATTCAACGCAATACCCATCAAAATCCCAACTCAGTTCTTCATAGTTAGAAAAAAATCAATTCTCAAATTCATCTGGAATAACAAAATAACCCAGGATAGCTAAAACTGTTCTCAACAGTAAAAGAACTTCTGGAGCAATCAGGATCCCAGACCTCAAGCAATACTACAGAGCAATAGTGTTAATAACTCCATGGTATTGGTACAGTGATAGGCAAGTGGACCAGTGGAATAGGATTGAAGACCCAGAAATGAACCCACACACCTATGGTCACTTGATCTTTGACAAAAGAGCTGAAAATATCCAGTGGGGGAAAAAAATAGCCTTTTCAACAAATGGTGCAGGTTCAATTGGAGGTCAGCATGCAGAAGAATGTGAATCGAACCATTCTTATCTCCTTGTACTAAACTCAGCTCCAAGTAGATCAAGGACCTCCACATAAAACTAGACACACTGAAACTAATAGAAAAGAAACTGGGGAAGACCCTTGAGGATATGGGCACAGGGGAAAAGTTCCTGAACACAACACCAATAGCTTATGCTCTAAGATCAAGAATTGCCAAATGGGACCTCATAAAATTACAAAGTTTCTGTAAGGCAAAGGACACAATCAAAAGGACAAAATAGCAACCAAAAAACTGGGAAAAGATCATCACCAACCCTACATCTGAGAGAGGGCTAATATCCAATATATACAAAGAACTCAAGAAGTTAGACCCCAGGGAACCAAATAACCCTATTAAGGGTTTCATCTGAAGAAATTTGGGTGGCCAAGAAGAACCTTAAAAAATGTTCAACATCACTAGCCATTAGGGAAATGCAAATCAAAACAACCCTGAGACTTCACCTCACACCAGTCTGAATGGCTAAGGTTACAAACTCAGGAGACAGCAGGTGTTGGCGAGGATGCAGAGAAAGAAGAACACTCCTCCACTGCTGGTGGGATTGCAAGCTGGTACAGCCACTCTGGAAATCAGTCTGGCAGTTCCTCAGTAAACTGGGCACAACACTTCCAGAGGACCCTGTTATACCACTATTGGGCATATACCCAGAGTATTCCCTGGCATGCAGTAAGGACACATGCTCCACTATGTTCTTAGCTGCCTTATCTATAATAGCCAGAAGTTGGAAAGAACCCAGATGTCCCTCAATGGAGAAATGAATACAGAAAATGTAGTATATTTACACAATGGAATACTACTCAGCAATTAAAAACAATGAATTCATGAAATTTTTAGGCAACTGGTTGGAGCTGAAAAATATCATCCTAAGTGAGGTAACCCAATCACAAAAGAATACACATGAAATGCAATCACTGATAAGTGGATATTAATTAGCCCAGAAGCTCTGAATACTCAAGACACAATTCGCATATCAAATGATTCCCATGAAGAAGGAAGAAGAGGGCTCTGATCCTGGAAAGGCTTGATGCAGCATTATAGAGGAGTACCAGGACGAAGAAAAGGGAGGACGGTGATTGAACAATGGTTGGAGAGAAGAGGACTTATGAGACATATGGGGAGGGGGGAACTGGGAAAGGGGAAAGCATTTAGAATGTAAACAAAGAATATAGAAAATAAAAATAATATAAAAATAAAAAATAAAACATATTGTTTGTTACTCAAGAATAAAGGCATGTTGGTCAGATTAAAAGACAATGCTTTAATAACTGTAATTCCCATAGGAAGAACACTTTATACTCATCAAAGTTCTTGCATGATTCAGATGCCTACATTTTACTAGTAACCTCAATTTACTTGGATGGAAGTGGTTGCTGAGAGTTGCCCCATGTCTTACAAAGAAGGTGTAGAATGTCTAGAATTGGATATGTAATTTGAGCCTGACTACATATGATTATTTTTGGAGTGATTAACTCTGTAACTTTGACTATCAAAATGTAACATTAATGGCGAAGGACCCCATCCTGGTCATCACAACACTAGAGCAACTTCGGACTAATGATTGGGTTCGACTACCTATTTCCTTTCAACATTTTTGAAGTTCCATACTCAAGAAAAATAAGATGTATCACTCTTTAAATTAAGCAATAGAAATGATCAAATAAGGGCATTTTAGAAGCATATGCTTTGCTCTGGAATAATATTTAAATGTATTTCAAGCGCTATTAAATTTGATATTAAAATAAAAAAAAACATAGTTTTATGCTAGGACACAGTTCAACTTGTCATGGAGAATAAGCACATAAAGTCAGTTATAAGTGTGTAATCCTTTCCTCCCCCAAATGCTAAGATTCTCTAGAATCTTGAAAGTCTACTAGAATGAGCGAGACCTGCTTCACATTTTCACTCTAACCATCTCAAGCTGCATGGTTGAGATGTTCATGTCATGAACATCTTATTCTTCATTTTATAATCCAATATTAAGTTTTGCTAGTAATGCTAGTCTTGTTTAGCGTAAGTAACTGTGCTAAAATAAATTTTCTTTTCTCTAAGTACCACACATTAATTAATTGCACCATATAGGGATAGACAGGTGAGAAGCCCAGAGGGATCTGAAGAATCGATGAAATATGCAGCTTCTGGGGTGGCAGGGTGTTGGCGAAAAACTCTAGAAAGTCCCAGAAAAACTATGATGTGAGAGCCTGTCAGGATTCAATGGGGATGACATTATCTGATATACCCAACAGTAGGGAGCTGGCACCTGGAAAGAACACCTCCAGAAGATAGACAGGGCCTCCTGCAGAGGGATTGGGGCTACCAAATTACCTTCAAATTTTTTGACCCACATTTTTCCTGATTAAAGAAAGACAGGGACAAATATGGAACAGCTATTGAAGAAAAGGCAATCAAGTGAGTTTGCCAATTTTGGATTTATCCAATGGGTGAGTGCCAAATCCAGACACTGTTACTAAGCTGTATTATGAAAGGAGGCTAGCATGGCTATCCTCTGAGAGGCTCTACTAGCAACTGACTGAAACAGATGTAGATACTTACAGCCAACCATCGGACCCTTATGGAAGCATTAAGGGAAGGATTCAAGGAGCTGAAGAGGATACCAACACCTTCGGAAGATCAATGATATTAACTAACCCAGAACCCTGGTGGTTCCCAGAGACTAAGCCACCAACCAAAGTATATACATGGCTGGTTCATGGCCCCTGGTACATAATTAGCAGAGGATTGCCTTGTCTTTCCTCAGTGGAGAGAATGAGCCTAATCCTGTGGAGACTTGATGCCTCAGAAAAGAGGGAAGTGAGCTGGGATAGGGTAGGTGAGGCAGGTGGGGTTGGGAACACCCTCTGCTTTTAATATAATGATCTGGATATTGCCTATTACTTAGGAAATCCTGTTTCTTATCTGATGCTTCATCATCTGAATGGTTATATTTCACCATTCTCTTCTGATCTCTTGAGGTGTGGTTGGGAGGAACATTCAGTGTTTTAGCTTATTATCTGTTTCTATAGCAACATACACTAAACTCAACTTATAAAGGGGGGGTTGTTTAGTTAAATATTCTAGAGGTTTGGAAAAAATAATTAGTCCACATGGATGTGTGTTCCATGCTACATCATAACAGAACTCAAGAATGGAAGGAAAACAGGCAGGGGCATAAGAGAAAAGACAGGTTACTTTCTTCCTCGTGCCTTGTAGCAACTTGCTCTCAGTAGTCAACACTCTACTAAGAATTAAATTAGCCCATGCCAGAAAGAAAGGCAACCATCCCAGCCACAGAAGTAAGCAAATTTCAACCGGAATTTCAAAGCAGAGAAAGCATCTTCAAGCCACAGCATTCAGCTGACTGTGATGCTATGGGTATCTTTGCAAATTTTCTGGGAACCTTATTGAATTCTAACTCAATTCAGAGAAAATTACAACCTCTAGAAGAAAAAAAGGCTACCCTAAGGACAATTCAAATCTGTGTTTTTCTCAACAGAGTGAGAGTCCAGTTGTCTCAACTCTGCCATTATCAAGTAACTTTGCCTGATTTACAGATAGTGAGGTACCTAAATTATATAAAGCACAACTATCTGAATGACAAAGCCAAAAACAATACAGTGGGAGATGGAAAGGACACATTTCCTTGAGTCTATAAACATGGTAATGAGAGAGAAAATTAACATGGAGCGTTTAATTTAGCATGAAGCCAGAACAAGACTGCAGTGTGAGCTGTTGTTATTAGTTTTAATTACTTCTGGACCATAGAAATAATAAGATAACAGAATGCTCACTATAAAGATCATGAACTGGGAGAAGGAAAACATATACACTGAGCTGGAGATGAAAGTGAAAAGTTTTGAAATCTTAAGCAAACTACTATAGATGCTGATGTGATGTTGATGATGATGTGCTAGGACTGTCTGGGGATAGGAGGGACTCCTCTCTACCACATTAATCAGTGTATTCATTTACAGTGGGTGGGGTGCCACAATTAGAGCAGAAGAAAGAGCAAGAGTAATATATTGCCTCACAGTCCTCAAGGCCATAGGTCTGAAACCAAGGTTTAGCAGAAACCAGATTGTTTTCTGCTAAACACCGAGGGAACAATCTACTCCAGGACTCTCTTTATAGCTCGTACATGGATGGCTCTTGTCTCCTCACATTTCCCTCCATGCATGGTTCTGAGTCCTGAATTATTTTTTTGATGAAACAACAGTCTTCTTGGACTTGAGACCTACTCATCTTGGGGGCTACCTCTTACTTCAGTACATCTGTGCTGCTGCTGCATTCAAGCAAGGTCACATTCTGAAGGAGGGAGGTAAGACAGCCATTATGGATATGAAAGAAGAGTGAGAGAAGCCAGAAATTTTGGTAAGGAAACAGCCAGATGTTTCAAAATAGACTTAAGGGGTGTGTGTGTGTGTGTGTGTGTGTGTGTGTGTGTGTGTGTGTGTGTGTGTTTGTGCGCACTTATTTCCAAGTTCAAAGCACACAAATGTATTTAATGTTACCAATTGTAGTACATTTTTAAAGCCTAGAAATACTGAAATCCAATAAACAGCCAGTAATAGACACGCCATAGTTTATATTTTGATATGTATATTATCACTGTACTGAAATTTTGCATATTTCAAATCATGTTTAGATGGCATTAGAAAATTCATTTAGTGTTGTAAACTTAAATCACATCAATCTATTAAGTTCTGTGAACTGATAGGAATCTATCAAAAGGGAGAACAATATATAAAGGGATTAAATCTGGAAAGTAAATGAATAAAATTTCTTAATAATAATTCATCAGTATTTTCCAGAAGTTTTATGAATGTGCTACATATTTAAATTGTTTTTAAAGTTATTCTCAGGTACTTCTTTTAAAAATACTTTTATCCTTAAACCAGTCATTATTTCATCTCTACTTGTTTTTTTCCTGAAGATTTTATACATATGAAGAGTTTTTACTTTGAGAAATTCTAAGACCAAAACCAAAATCCACAAACTCAGATACTAGATTGGTAGAGGGCTATTTACTATTTATAGACTACAAATGATAGCAGATGTACATTCTTTTACCATTCTATAAAACAGGAGTTTCCTTACTGCTAAAAAAAAAATAAGTGTTGCCATCATAGGTAATAATTTTATCAGAATTTACTGTTAATCAATTGATCCCTTTATACAGTTAGCACTTCCTTAGGACTTCTCATCTGGCACAGTGTTAGAATTTTTAAAATACAAAAATAAATGTATTTCAAAATCTTAACAGTATGATAAGGGAAGGAAAATGCATGCTTCATGAAAACATAAGTGTAGATTTTGTTGGTAAGGCATTGTCCACATAGATTTTGGTGTGCCATGGCCTGGACAGCTATTATTTTTCTGCTGATGAAAGCCAGGCATTTTGTCTTTAGGTTTCCATCTATGATATGCTACCAGTGTGTTAAGGCCTGGCTGTAAATTATTGGCATTCCCACTCTGTTTTAGCTTGACAACTTGAGTGGAATAAATAGTTAAAATGGTCCATTGGTTTTCTTATATGGAGGTAATAATTTCACACAGACTGAAGGTAATGGTGATATTGAGAAAAATTATCTGTTTTGGTGACTGTGCTATTGGGACAGATGGGTAGTGTTCAAACCATACTAAAATTCATGTAATTCCTCTCTACTTTCTTCCCAGATAAAGAAGGCCATAGACAGATAAACTATGAGTCAAGACAAAATGTGTTTTCCTTCTGAAGCTGGTATCTCAAAAGATCAAGGTAAGGACATCTCTTATATCTAAGAATATTTTTTCTGGTGATTAATGTCACATCATTAAGAAAAAGATTCAATTTACCATTAAAAGTAGAATTTTCATGTAAATATGTCCTGTCACATTTTTCAACCATAAAAATTCATTTGTTATCTCACAAAAGAAGAGAAACTATTAACCCTGGGAGTGATTTTTGTCATATGATATCCCCACTTAATTTCCAAACCATATTTATATTTCTTTATTTCTAAACCAAAAATGTATAACTGTATAATGTTTTATTAAGACAACATTATTCTAAATGGCCATCCCTCAGGACTTTACCCACACAACCACAGAGGCCCTAGCTCTCCAGTATTCATCACTGTCACTCAGAGAAGACCTGGTTTTTATATTGAAGGTAGCTCATGGCATCCAGAGGACAGAAACCAGGGATACTACCTATCTTAAAAAAATATGAGAGTACTTTTAAAGCATCATACCATTTTGAGTATGAAGGCAGAATCCCTGAGTTTAGGCACTTACTAAGATACTACAAGTGATATTTTCCTTACAAGCAGTTAAATATTACAGTGACAATAACCAAAAGTTCAGGCCAAGTCCTAAATAATTTACTTGAAAATAGTTAGAAAATCCTAATTATGAGAATTGGAAAGATAAATTCTGATTCAAAATTTCCCATTCAACATATAACGATTCACTTTAAGGTCCATTAAACATTGAATTAATAAGTGTTAAAAGGTCAAGTTAAAAATTATAAATGACTTTTTTAAAAGATTAAGCAGTAAAACTTAAGGTTAATAATGTCAAAGTCACTTATGGCATGTTTACTAGTCATGGTAGTGGGTAGCTATGATTCTTTACAGACACTCATGCTCCAAGAATCATGGTGGATGAATGATCATAACCACATTGATAAACCAACAGGTCAAGAGCATCCTGGGTGCTGTTGGTCTACAAAATATAGGGCTATGCCTGAAAACTCTGTTCTGTCACTTTTAAGATACCTGTGATGACTAAGAGCAAGGATTACACATTCCTAGCTTTAGCAATTTATTTTTACCAAGACAATTAGCATTCCCAACATCAAAAAGGGTTTAAAAATGTTTTCTGAATATTAATCTTTCTTGAGGATTTTCTGCATATGCCAAATTAGATAATATGGTAAATGGATTTGAAAAGAATAAATCCAAAACACATTTGCATTAATGTTTTCCAATTTCCTGAGAATGCTTCCCTGGTTAATTGTTAGATAGCCCATAGTAAGCAAGTTATCAGTTAATTACTGGTAAATGCACTATGTATATTACTTTGGTCTTTAATTGGCTACAAGTTTTCTTTCTCACTAAATGATAATTTAATTGTTTAAATAAATGAGGCCATTAAAATACCAGTCAACAATTTGGAAAATTGTTTAATAAAATATAAATTCCATTTGCAATAATGACTGAATTTTTTTAATCAATAGACCTCAGAGCTGGAGTTACTCTTTCCTTTAAATTATGGAAGTCAATCATAGCAGGAGGTGTGGGTGATAAAGGAATACCACAGAGAAGAAATGTAAGATGGGCTTGCTGTAAAAGAGGAAAAGGAAAAACAAGTGTGGGAGACTTACCTGGAGAAGGGGGAGTCAAAACAGGGAGTGGGAGAAAGGAGAGAAAATATCAAGAAGGATGTGTAAAAAATTCATGAGGAATTTTATTATCCTACTGAAGAATATATGTATATTATATGTTTATAAATGTATAGTTTAACTGAACTTTTGTCAGCTGGGGCAATATTTACTCCAAAAATCATGGCCTATTTAACAAAACCCAATGTTAGGCATAGAAAATCTAAAGTTATTAGTCATGAAGTCCAAGAGACACCCAAACAAGTTAGGCTATTGTTATAGCCCTGTAAATAGAAAGTAACCCTTTTGCTCAAGGTATCACATACTTCAGACATAGGATTTGGAGGAATAGCTCTAATAGTTTTAGAAGGAGATGGGTAAGTTGTCAACAGACAAATGCAATCAAATAGTCCTATCCATCTATAATGCCAATAAATCACAACAGTGACCAACATAGCAATATATCCTGAAAGGTAGAATAGTAGCACTTATATCCTGGGAGTAACCAAAAGCTATGTAATTGGCCTTAGGTCCACTTGTTGGGAAGCGATTCATGCTTGATACTATAAATTTAGCCAACTACCATGGATAGTAAGGCATAGAATCTAGGAGACAACCCATTAGTGACTTTCTTAACTGTAGAATTTCTCTCCCCATTTTAAATACTCATCCCTACACCCACAGATAATTGTGGATATCACCCTACATCAAAGAAGCCTCTTCTTGAAGTTCATGTGGACTGGGACAGAAAATTACTACTGGTCCATACTGTGTGGAAGCATCACCATATCACCATATCAATAAAATCTGATGGCCAATGAGCTGAGGCAGGGTTAGAAGGTGGGACATCCAGTAGAGAGAGAGGAATTCTGGGAAAGAGTCAGGCAAAGATTTTTCTCCCTAGACTTGAAGGAGAGGGATATATGAAACCTGAAACTGAGGAGAGTTATCTGACCAGGTAACACGCGTAGACTAGGATAAAAAGTTACAAGCTAGACAGGGAACAGCTTATGGCTTAGGCATTTATTCATAAATAAATAGTCTCTCAGTTATTAATCAAGAATTGAGACACAGATGAAAAGCCTGCATTTATAATTGGCATCTGATATATTCGGCAGAAATCCAAGCAATAGGGCCCCATAAGTTCACAAAAGCAGGCACAGAAACAGCAGCTCCTGGGTAGAAAAAGATGGTTACTATGCAACCAGTTTCTCAGACAAACCCAGTGCTCATGATTACTTTAACACACATACATGCATACATACATACATACAGACAGACAGACAGACAGACAGACAGGCAGGCACAGGCACAAGCGCACGTGTACACACACACACACACACACCAGCACAGCAAGGGTCTTTGTCTGATATCTGAGTAGAGGGCCATGAATTGCAGCGTGTATATCAGGAAAATGCAGGAACACACATTGGCCTCAGGAGTGACCACCAGCCCTGAATAAACGCATAAATTGGCAAGAGGCAGCATACCAGTTTAAGGCCATAACTAGCGGAGGCATGGACTGCCTCTTCCCTGTGAGAGAAAGGACAGGGGTAGGGCTAGTCATAACTCTTGACACAAAAGCCAGACAAAAAGAAATCTGAGTATAAAATAAAAAGGAAACTGGATACAAAATGTCATAGAAAGATATACATAGTTTGAATTAAAAAAACATAAAGTTCTTAAAGAGAAAATAAATTAAAATAAAAAAGTCACTAATATGGAAAATAATTCAGAGAAAATAAAATGCAGAAAAAGTTATAAAGCTTAGAAAGCAGTAAGAGAAAAATAATATGATATGATAGTATACTTAAGTGAACCCAAAAATTCCACCAGAGAACTCCTACAGCTGATAAGTAACTTCAGTAATGTATCCATATATAAAATTCACTCAAACAAATTAGTAGCCTTCCTCTACTCAAAGGATAAACAGGCTAAGAAAGAAATTAGAGAAATGACACCCTTCGCAATAGTCACAAACAATATAAAATACCTTGGTGTGACTCTATCCAAACAAGTGAAAAATCTGTATGACAAAAACTTCAAGTCTCTAAGAAAAGAAATCAAAGAAAATCTCAGAAGATGGAGAGATCTTCCATGTTCATGAATTGGCAGGATTAATATAGTAAAAATAGCCGTCTTGCCAAAAACAATCTACAGACTCAATGTAATTCCCATCAAAATTTCAACTCAATTCCTCATAGAGTTAGAAAAAGCAATTTACAAATTCATCTGGAATAACAAAAAAACCCAGAATAGCGAAAACTTTTCACAACAATAAAAGAACATCTGTGGAAATTACCATCCCTGACCTCAAGCTGTATTATAGAGCAATAATGATAAAACTGCATGGTATTGGTACAGAGAAAGGCAAGTTGATCACTGGAACAGAACCGAAGACACAGCAATGAACCACACACCTATGTTTGATCTTTGACAAAGGAGTTAAAACTATCCAGTAGGAAAAAGACAGCATTTTCAACAAATGGTGCTGGTTCAACTGGCAGTCAACATGTAGAAGAATGCAAATCCCAGGCTGTTCTCAAACTCATGATCCTCCTGCCTCTGCCTCCTTTAGCAAATTCTACAGGCATAAATGCCAGGACAGGGAAACAGGAGTGGGTATATTGGTGAGCAAGGTGGGGGGATGGGTTAGGGAATTTTCAGGGGGAGGGAACCAGGAAAAGGGACAACATTTGAAATATAAATAAAGAATATATCTAATAAAAAATAAATATAAAAGTAAGACTGCAAATCCATCCATTTTTATTTTCTTGTACAAAGCTCAAGTTCAAGTGGATCATGGAACTCCACATAAAACAAGATACACTGGAAATCAGAACTCTGCCTCCCACCAGTCAGTTACTAGGCCTCCATTTTGGTTCTTGGACACCAGAGACATCAGACAGACTGAGGTACATAAATATAACCCGAGACCAACATAGCGGTGGTCTAAGCCCAACGGGAGTTGGCCTGCACCCAGGCCCTGGGCTGGTTGGGGGGCCACCGGTGTGCAAACTCGGCCAGGAGGTTGCTTGTCCAGCCATTTTGCCTACGGGAAGCCAGAGAGTCCTAGCAGGCAAAACCAAACCAGCTAACAGGCATAGCCCGAGGCTGACATAGCAGGGGTCTAAGACAGTCAGGCCCTGGACTGCCCCCAGGCCCTGGGCTGCTTGGTGGGCCATCTGTGTGCTGACCAGGCCAGGAGGTTGTTAGCCCAGCAGACTCTCCCAGCACTCTCAGGGAGCGCACACACTCCACCATCCTGGCCACCTGACAGACCCAATTAGCACTCACAGCTGAGGGGAACTTTGCTCGGACATTGGCCTGCCAGGCTTTTGCCTAGACTCAGGTCCCGAGCAGCTAGGATAGCCTTGTGTGCACCAACCCGGTTGGGAGTTCCGCTGCCCAGCAGAGTGATCACCACACAGAAAAGGTCCCAGCAGCATACACCCTCAGCACTCCCTGAAGGAGCAAACGGGCACCTTCTGGCTCACAGACACAATCTGGGGCAAAGAACACTAGGGCTGCAAGGGCACCCAAGAGGAGAGCAGCATATCAGCAATCTGCAACTGGGGAAACCCTGCTATCCAGTGTTGCAGAAATAGCCCTAGAGTCTCTCAGGAGCCTGAAATACCAGCCAGAGACAAGATCAACTAGTTCCAGAGAACAAGATGCCAAAGGGTAAACACAGGAACGCTACTAACAGAAATCTAGGTAATATGGCAGCATCTGAACCAAACTCTCCAACATCAGCAAGTCCTGGTTATGCCAACACACCAGAGAAACAAGATTTGGATTTAAAATCACTGTTCATGATGCTACTAGAAGAACACAAAAAGGACATGAATGAATCTATTAAAGAAATACAGGGGAACATGATTAAACTAGAAACACATATAATGGAAACACAAAAATCACTTAAAGAAATGCAGGAGAATAAGGCCCAAGAGATGGAAGCCAATAAAGAAGAAAGGCAAAAAAAAAAAGAAAAAAAAAGAAAAAAAGAAAACTTAAAGAAATGCATGAGAACTTGAGTCAAGAGGCAGAAGTCATGAAGAGGAAACACAAAAATCTCTTAAAGAATTACAGGAAAACATAAACAAACAAATGATGGAACTGAGCAAAACAATCCTGGATCTAAAAACAGAAGTAGAAACAACTAAGAAATCACAAAGGGAGACAACTTTGGAGATAGAAAACCTAGAGAAGAAATCAGGGGCCATACATGCAAATATAAACAACAGAATACAAGAGATGGAAGAAAGAATCTCAGACGCTGAAGATACCATAGAAAACATTGACTCAACTGTCAAAGAAAATGCAAAATGCAAAAAGCTTGTATCCCAGAACATCCAGGAAATCCAGGATACAATGAGAAGACCAAACCTAGGGATTATAGGTATAGATGAGAGTAAAGATTTCCAACAGAAAGGGCCAGCAAATATCTTCAATAAAATTATGGAAGAAAACTTGCCAAACATAAAGTGAAAGTTGCCCATGAATATACAGGAAGCCTACAGAACTCCAAACAGACTGGACCTGAGCAGAAATACCTCTCGCCACATAATAATTAAAACCCCAAATGCACTAAACAAAGAAAGAATATTAAAGGCAGTAAGAGAAAAAGGCCAAGTAACATATAAAGGAAGACCTATCAGAATCACACCAGACTTCTCGCCAGAGACTATGAAAGCTAGAAGATCCTGGGCAGATCTCATGCAGAATCTAAGAGAACACAAATGTCAGCCAAGACTACTATACCCAGCAAAACTCTCATTCACCATAGATGGAGAAACCAAGATATTCCATGACAAAACCAAATTTACACAATATCTTTCCACAAATCCAGCTCTGCAAAGAATAATAGGAGGAAAATAGATCATCTAAACAGTCCCAAAATGCCTAAAGAAATTGAAGGAGTCATAGAAAGTCTTCCAACCAAAAAAAGCACAGGGCCAGATGGTTTCAGTACAGAATTCTATCAGACCTTCAAAGAAGAATTAACACCAATACTCTTCAAATTATTCCACAAAATAGAAACAGAAGGAACACTACCCAATTCCTTCTATGAAGCCACAATTACCCTGATACCAAAACCACACAAAGATCCAACAAAGAAAGAGAACTTCAGACCAATTTCCCTTATGAACATTGATGCAAAAATACTCAATAAAATTCTTGCCAACCGAATCCAAGAACACATCAAAACGATCATCCACCATGATCAAGTAGGCTTTATCCCGGGAATGCAGGGTTGGTTCAATATACGGAAATCCATCAATTCAATCCACTACATAAACAAACTCAAAGAAAAAAACCACATGGTCATTTCATTGGATACTGAAAAAGCATTTTACAAAATTCAGCATCCTTTCATGCTTAAAGTCTTGGAGAGAACAGGAATTCAAGGCCCATACCTAAACATAGTAAAAGCAATATACAGCAAACTGGTAGCCAGAATCAAACTAAATGGAGAGAAACTTGAAGCAATCCCACTAAAATAAGGGACTAGACAGGGCTGCCCCCTTTCTCCTTATCTTTTCAATATTGTACTTGAGGTACTAGCTCAGGCAATTCGACAACATAAGGAGGTCAAAGGGATACAAATTGGAAAGGAAGAAGTCAAACTATCATTATTTGCAGATGACATGATAGTCTACCTAAGTGACCCAAAAAACTCCACTAGAGAACTCCTACAGCTGATAAACAACTTCAACAAAGTGGCAGGTTATAAAATTAACTCAAGCAAATCAGTGGCCTTTCTATACTCAAAGGATAAGCAGGCTGAGAAAGAAATTAGGGAAATGACCCCCTTCACAATAGCCACAAACAGTATAAAGTATCTTGGGGTGACTCTTACCAAACATGTGAAAGATCTGTATGACAAGAACTTCAAGACTCTGAAGAAGGAAATGGAAGAAGACCTCAAAAAATGGGAAAACCTCCCATGCTCATGGATCGGTAGAATCAATATAGTTAAAATGGCCATTTTGCCAAAAGTAATATACAGATTCAATGCAATACCCGTCAAAATACCAACTCAATTCTTCACAGAGTTAGAAAGAGCAATTATCAAATTCATCTGGAATAACAAAAAACCCAGGATAGCTAAAACTATTCTCAGCAACAAAAGAAAGTCTGGGGGAATCAGTATCCCTGACCTCAAGCAATACTACAGAGCAATAGTGTTAAAAACTGCATGGTATTGGTACAGTGACAGGCAGGAGGATCAATGGAACAGGACTGAAGATCCAGAAATGAACCCACACACCTATGGCCACTTGATCCTCGACAAAGAGGCTGAAAACATTCAATGAAAAAAAGATAGCCTTTTCAACAAATGGTGCTGGTTCAACTGGAGGTCAGCATGCAGAAGAATGCGAATTGATCCATCCTTGCCTCCTTGTACTAAGCTCAAATCCAAATGGATCAGGGACCTCCACATAAAGCCAGACACTCTGAAGTTAATAGAAAAGAAACTGGGCAAAACCCTTGAGGACATCGGTACAGGGAGAAAGTTTCTGAACAGAACACCAATAGCATGTGCTCTAGGAACAAGAATTGACAAATGGGACCTCATAAAATTACAGTTTCTGTAAGGCAAAGGACACCATCAAGAGGACAAATCGGCAACCAACAAATTGGGAAAAGATCTTCACCAATCCTACATCAGATAGAGGACTAATATCCAATATATATAAAGAACTCAAGAAGTTAGACTCCAGAAAACCAAACAACCCTATTAAAAAATGGGGTACAGAGTTAAACAAAGAATTCTCACCTGAAGAACTTTGGATGGCGGAGAAGCATCTTAAAACATGCTCAACTTCATTAGTCATTAGGGAAATGCAAATCAAAACAACCCTGAGATTTCATCTTACACCAGTCAGAATGGCTAAGATTAAAAATTCAGGAGATAGCAGGTGTTGGAGAGGGTGTGGAGAAAGAGGAACACTCCTCCACTGCTGGTGGGGTTGCAAATTGGTACAACCACTCTGGAAATGAGTCTGGTGGTTCCTCCGAAAACTGGGCACCTCACTTCCAGAAGATCCTGCTATACCACTCCTGGGCATATACCCAGAGGATTCCCCACCATGTAATAAGGATACATGCTCTACTATGTTATTAGCAGCCCTATTTATAATTGCCAGATCCTGGAAAGAACTCAGATATCCCTCAACAGAAGAGTGGATGCAAAAAATGTGGTACATCTACACAATGGAGTACTATTCAGCCATTAGAAACAATGAATTCATGAAATTCTTAGGCAAATGGACGGAGCTAGAGAACATCATACTAAGTGAGGCACCCAGACTCAAAAGGTGACTCATGGTATGCACTCACTAATAAGTGGATATTAACCTAGAAACCTGGAATACCCAAAACATAATCTACACATCAAATGAGGTACAAGAAGAAAGTAAGAGTGGCCCCTTGTTCTGGAAAGACTCAGTGAAGCAGTATTCTGCAAAACCAGAACGGGGAAGTGGGAAGGGGTAGGTGGGAGGACAGGGGGAGAGAAGGGGGCTTACGGGACTTTCTGGGAGTGGGGGGCCTAGGAAAGGGGAAATCATTTAAAATGTAAATAAAAAATATATCGAATAAAAAAATTCCCAGCTGCCAATTCACCAATAAATGTGATATTAATAGTTTGAATATCAACTCTTTCAAGAGTTTTTAGGACTGCATGCATGGTGATAAGATTACTGATTAAAAAAAAAAAGAAGAAGAAGAAGAAGTCTACAGAACTCCAAACAGATTGGTCCAGAACAGAAATTCCTTCCAGCACATAATAATCAAAACAACAAATGCACAAAACAAAGAAAGAATATTAAAAACAGTAAGGGGAAAAGGTCAAGTAACATATAAAGGCAGACCTATCAAAATTACACCAGACTCTTACCAAAAACAATGAAAGACAGAAGATCATGGGCAGAAGTCATATAGACCCTAAGAGCTACTATACCCAGTAAAACTCTCAATTACCATAGACAGAACTAGATATTACATGACAAAACCAAATTTACACAATATCTTTCCACAAACCCAGCTTTACAAATGATAATGGATGGAAATACCAACACAAAGGAAGGAAACTACCCCATAGAAAAAGCAATAAAGTAATCTTCTTTCTACAAACCAAAAAAAAGATAGGAACACAAATAGAATTCCACCTTTAACAATGAAAATAACAGGAAGTAACAATCACTTTTCCTTAATAATCTCTTAACATCAAAGCACTCGATTTCCCAATTTAAAAAAAAAAAAAAAAAAAAAAAAAAAAAAAAAAACATAGACTAACAGACTGGATACTTAAACCGGACCCAACATTTTACTGTATACAAGACCTCAGTGACAAAGATAGTCACTACCTCAGAGTCAAAGGTTGGAAAACTGTTTCCCAAGCAAATGGTCCCAAGATACAAGCTGGAGTGGCCATTTTTATATCAGATTAAATTGACTTTCAACAGAAAATTGTCAAAAAAGATAAGGAGGGACACTTCATACTGGTCAAAGGAAAAATCTACCAAGATAAACTCTCAATTCTGAACATCTAGGCTCCAAATGCAAGGGCAACCTCATTCATAAAAGAAACTTTACTAAAACTCAAAACAAATTATACTCCACACAATATTAGTGGGAAACTTCAAAAACCCACTCTCAGCAATGGACAAATTATGGAAACAGAAATTAAACAGAGACACCGTGAAACTAACAGAAGTTATGAACCAAATGGATCTAACAAATATTTATAGACCATTCCACCCTAAAGCTAAAGAATATATCTACTTCTCAGCACCGCATGGTATGTTCTCAAAAACTAGCCATATAATTGGTCACAAAACAGGCCTCAAAATATGCAAGAATAGGTAAATAATTCCATGCAACCTTTCAGATCACAACAGTCTAAGGCTGGCCTTAAGTGCAAACAAATACAACAGAAAATACACATACACATGGATGTTGAACAATGCTCTACTCAATGATAATTTGGCCAAGGAATAAATAAAAAAACTAAAGACTTCAATTTAATGAAAATGAAGACACATCATACCAAATTTATGGGACACAATGAAAACAGTGTTAAGAGGAAAATTCATACTGCTAAATGCCTCCCCCCCCCCAAAAAAAATGGTGAGAGCTTACACTAGCAGCTTGACAATACACCTGAAAGCTCTAGAACAAAAAGAAGTAAATGCACCCTCCCAAGAGGAGTAGATGGATGAAAATAATCAAACTCAGGGCTGAAATTAACTGAATAGAAACAAAAAGAACTATACAAAGAATCAACAAAATCAGGACCTGGTTCTATGAGAAAATTAACAATATAGATAAACCCTTAGTCAGACTAACCAGCGGGTACAGAGCCATTACTCAAATTAATAAATTCAGAGATGAAATGGGAGACATAACAAGAGATACTCTGGTAATTCAAAAGATCATCAGATTCTACTACAAGAGCTTATACTCAACAAAATTGGAAAATCTTGACAAAATGGACAATTTTCTAGACACATACTAGGTGCCAATATTAAAACAGGATCAAATAAACCACCCAAATAGTCCCATAAGTCAAAAGGAAATAGAAACAGTCATTAACAGTCTCCCAACCAAAAACAGCAGAGAAATAGATAGGTTAAGTAGGGACTTCTATCAGATCTTCAATAAGACCTAATACCAATACTCTTCTAACTATTTCACAAAATAGAAATGCAAGGAACACTACCCAATTCATTCTATGAAGCCACAATAATGCTTATAAACCAAACAAAGACCAAACAAGGGAAGAAAACTTCAGACCAATTTCCCTTATGGACATTGATGCAAAAATACTCAATAAAATTCTTGCCAACTGAGTCCAAGAATACATCAAAATGATAATTCACCATTTCTTCATAGAGCTAGAAAGAGCAATCTGCAAATTCATTTGTAATAACAAAAAACCCAGGATAGTGAAAACTATTCTCCCCAACAAAAGATCTTCTGGGGGAATCACCATCCCTGATCTCAATCTCTACTACAGAGCAATAGTGAAAAAATGTATGGTATTAGTACAGAGACATTCAGGAAGATCAATTAAATAGAAGTGAAGACCCAGAAATGAACCCCCATACCTATGGTCACTTGATATTTGACAAAGGCACTAAAAACATCAAGTGGAAAAAAAAGACAGCATTTTTAACAAATGGTTCTAGATCAACTGGAGGTCAAAATATAGAAAAATGCAAATCGATTCATTCTTATCTCCTTTTACAAAGCTCAAATCCAAGTGGATCAAGGACCTCCACATAAAACCAGATACACTGAAACTTATGGAGGAGAAATTGGGGAAGAGCCTTGAAAACATGGATACAGGGGAAAATTGTCTGAACAGAACACCAATGGCTTATGCTCTAAGATTAAGAATTGATAAATGCGACCTCATAAAATTGCAAAGTTTCTGTAAGGCAAAGGACACTGTCAATATGATAAAACAGCAACCAACAAATTGGGAAAAGATCTTTACCAACCCGACATCCTACAGAGGGCAAATATCCAATATATACAAAGAACTCAAGAAGTTAGACCTCAAAGAACCAAATAACCCTATTGAAAAATGGGGTACAGAACTAAACAAAAAATTTTCACCTGAGAAATATTGAATGGCTGAAAATCACCTAAAGAAATGTTCAACATCCTTAGTCATTAAGGAAATGCAAATCAAAACAACCCTGAAACTTTACCTCACACCAGTCAGAATGGCTAAGATCAAAAAATTAGAAGACAGCTTGTGCTGGCAAGGATGTGGAACAAGAGGAACACTCCTCCACTGCTGGTGGGATTGCAAGCTGGGACAACCACTCTGGAAATTCTCAGAAAACTGGGAATGAGGTCCCTGTTATACCACTCCTGGGCATATAACCAGAGAATTCCCCAACATGTAATAAGGACACATGCTCCACTATGTATATAGTAGCCCTATTTATAATAGCCAGAAGCTGGAAAGAACCCAGATATGCCTCGACGGAGGAATAGATACAGAAAATGTCATATATTTACACAATGGAATACTACTCAGCTATTAAAACAATGAATTCATGAAATTCTTAGGCAAATGGGTAGAATTGGAAAATATCATCCTGAGTGAGGTAACACAATCACAAAAGAACACACACGGTATGCACTCATTGCTAAATTGATATTAATCTGAAGTTCTCTTTCTTTGTTGGATCTTTGTGTGGTTTTGGTATCAGTGTAACTGTGGCTTCATAGAATGAGTTGGGTAGTGTTCCTGCTGTTTCTATTTTGTGGAACAGTTTGAAGAGTATTGGTGTTAGGTCTTCTTTGAAGGTTTGATAGAATTCTGCACTGAAGCCATCTGGTCACATGCCTATTTTGGATGGGAGACTTTCTATGACCCCTTTTATTTCTTTAGGGGTTATTGGCCTATTTAGATGATCTATTTGATCCTGATTTAGTTTTGGTGTCTGGTATGTGTTTGAATATCAATGCAAAAATACTCAATAAAATTCTTGCCAACCAAATCCAAGAACACATCAAAACGATCATCAACCACAATCAAGTGGGCTTCATCCCAGGGAAGCAGGAATGGTTCAATATACAGAAATCCATCAATGCAATCCACTACATAAACAAACTCAAAGAAAAAAACCATATGATCATTTCATTAGATGCTGAAAAGGCATTTGACAAAATTCAGCATCCTTTCATGCTAAAAAATCTTGGAAAGAACAGGAATTCAAGGCCCATACCTAAACATAATTAAAGCAATATACAGCAAACCGGTAGCCAACATCAAACTAAATGGAGAGAAACTTGAAGCAATCCCACTAAAATCAGGGATTAGACAAGGCAGCCCTCTCTCTCCATATCTTTTCAATATAGTACTTGAAGTCCTAGATAGAGCAATTAGACAACATAAGGAGGTCAAAAGTATACAAATTGGAAAGGAAGAAGTCAAATTATCACTATTTGCAGATGACATGATAGTATACTTAAGTGGACCAAAAAACTATACCACAGAGCTCCTAAGGCTGATAAACAACTTCAGCAAAATGGCAGGTTATAGAATCAACTCAAGCAAATCAGTTGCCTTCCTATACTCAAAGGATAAGCAGGCTGAGAAAGAAGTTAGGGAAATGACACCCTTCACAATAGCCACAAACAATATAAAGTATCTTGGTGTGACTCTAACCAAACAAGTGAAAGATCTTTATGACAAGAACTTCAGGTCTCTGAAGAAGGAAATTGAAGAAGACCTCAGAAAATGGAAAAATCTGTCATGCTCATGGATTGCCAGGATTAATATAGTTAAAATGGCCATCTTGCCAAAAGCAATATACAGATTCACTGCAATCCCCATCAAATTCCCAACTCAGTTCTTCACAGAGTTGGAAAAAGCAATTCTCAAATTTATCTGGAATAACAAAAAATCCCAGGATATCTAAAACTATTCTCAACAGTAGAACTTCTGGGGGTATTAGTATCCCAGACCTCAAGCAATACTACAAAGCAATAGTGTTAAAAACTGCATGGTATTGGCACAGGGACAGGCAAGTGGACCAATGGAATAGAATTGAAGACCCGGAAATGAATCCACACACCTATGGTCACTTGATCTTCGACAAAGTAGCTGAAAACATCCAGTGGGAAAAAGATAGCCTTTTCAACAAATGGTGCTAGTTCAACTGGAGGTAAGCATGCAGGAGAATGCGAATTGATCCATTCTTATCTCCTTGTACTAAGCTCAACTCCAAGTGGATCAAAGACTTTCACATAAAACCAGTCACACTGAAACTAATAGAAAAGAAACTGGGGAAAACCCTTGAGGACATAGGCACAGGGGAAAAGTTCCTGAAGAGAACACCAATAGCTTATGCTCTAAGATCAAGAATTGACAAATGGGATCTCATAAAATTACAAAGTTTCTGTAAGGCAAAGGACACCATCAAAAGGACAAAACGGCAACCAAAAAAATGGGAAAAGATCTTCACCGACCCTACATCCGATAGAGGGCTAATATACAATATATATAAGAACTCAATAAGTTAGACTTCAGGGAACCAAATAACCCTATTAAAAATGTGGTACAGACCTAAACAAAGAATTTTCGCCTGAAGAAATTTGGGTGGCCAAGAAGCACCTTAAGATATTCTCAACATAATTAGCCATTAGAGAAATGCAGATCAAAACAACCCTGAGATTTCACCTCACATAGTCAGAATTGCTAAGGTTAAAAACTCAGGGGACAGCAGGTGTTGGTGAGGATGTGGAGAAAGAGGAACACTCCTTCACTGCAGGTGGGATTGTAAGATGGTACAACCACTATGGAAATCAGTCTGGTGGTTCCTAAAAAAACTGGGCATGATACTTCCAGAGGACCCTTCTATACCTCTCCTGGGCATATATCCAGAGAATTCCCCAGAATGCAATAAGGACACATGCTCCACTATGTTTGTAGCAGCCTTATTTATAATAGCCAGAAGCTGGAAAGAACCCAGATATCCCTCAATGGAGGAATGGATACAAAAAATGTGGTATATGTACACAATGGAATACTACTCAGCAACTAAAACAATGAATTCATGAATTTTTTTAGGCAAATGGATGGAACTGGAAAATATCATCCTAAGCGAGGTAATGCAATCACAAAAGAATACACATAAAATGCAGTCATTGATAAGTGGATATTAATTAGCCCTGAAGCTCTGAATACTGAAGATACAATTAGCATATCAAAAGATTCCCATGAAGAAGGAAGAAGAGGGCCCTAATCCTGGAAAGGCTTGATCCAGCATTGTAGGGAAGTACCAGGACAGAGAAAAGGGAGGGGGAAAGACAGGAGAATGGATGGAGACAAGAGGACTTATGGATCATATGGGGGGGTGGGGAGCTGGGAAAGGGGAAGGCTTTTAGAATGTAAACAAAGAATATAGAAAATACAAACAAACAAACAAACAAATGATGGAACTGAGCAAAACCATCCTGGATCTAAAAACAGAAGTAGAAACAACTAAGAAATCACAAAGGGAGACAACTTTGGAGATAGAAAACCTTGAGAAGAAATCAGAGGCCATAGATGCAAATATAAACAGCAGAATACAAGAGTTGGAAGAAAGAATTTCAGATGCCGAAGATACCATAAAAACCATTGACTCAACAGTCAAAGAAAATGCAAAATGCAAAAAGCTTGTATCCCAGAACATCAAGGAAATCCAGGATACAATGAGAAGACCAAACCTAAGGATTATAGGTATAGATAAGAGTGAAGATATACAACTAAAAGGGCCAGCAAATATCTTCCACAAAATTATGTAAGAAAACTTTCCCAACTTAAAGAGAGAGATGCCTATGAATATACAAGAAGCCTACAGAACTCCAAACAGACTGGACCTGAACAGAAATACCTCTCGCCACATAATATTTAAAACCCCAAATGCACTAAACAAGAAAAGAATATTAAAGGCAGTAAGAGAAAAAGGCCAAGTAACATATAAAGGAAGATCTATCAGAATCACACCAGACTTCTCACCAGAGACCATGAAAACTAGAAGATCCTGGGCAGATCTCATGCAGACTCTAAGAGAACACAAATGTCAGCCAAGACTACTATACCCAGCAAAACTCTCAATCACAATAGATGGAGAAACCAAGACATTCCATGACAAAACCAAATTTACACAATATCTTTCCACAAACCCAGCTCTACAAAGAATAATAGGAGGAAAACTCCAATACAAGGAGGGAAACTACACCCTGGAGAAAGCAAGATAGTAACCTTCCTTCATCAAACCCAAAAGAAGATAATCAGTCAAATATAAAAATAACATCAAAAATTACAGGAAGTAATAATCACTATTCCTTAATATCTCTTAACATCAATGGACTCAATTCCCCAATAAAAAGACATAGACTAACAGACTGGATAAGGAAACAGGACCCTACATTTTGCTGCATACAAGAAACACACCTAAATGTCAAAGACAAAAACTACCTTAGAGTAAAAGGCTGGAAGACAATTTTACAAGCCAATGGTCTCAGGAAACGAGCCAGAGTAGCCATTCTAATATGAGATGAAATTGACTTTCAACCTAAAGTCATCAAAAGAGACACTGAGGGACACTTCTTGCTGGTCAAAGAAAAAATCCACCAAAAAGAAATTTCAATTCTGAACAATTTGCGCCAAATGCAAGGGCACCCTCATTCGTAAAAGAAACTTTACTAAAGCTCAAAGCACACAATTCACCTAACACAATAATTGTGGGGGACTTCAACACTCCACTCTCCTCTCCTAGAAACTAAACAGGGACACAGTAAAACTAATTGAAGCTTTGGACCAATTGGATTTGACTGATATTTATAGAACATTTCATCCTAAAGCAAAAGAACATACCTTTTTCTCAGCACCTCATGGTACCTTCTCCAAAATCGACCATATAATTGGTCACAAGGCAGAACTCAACAAATACAAGAAGTTCGAACTAACCCCATGCCTCCTATCAGATCACTATGGTGTAAGAGTAGTTTTCAATAGCAACAAAAACAACAGAAAGCCCACATGCACATGGAAAATGAACAATACTCTACTCAATGACACCTTGGCCAAAGAAGAAATAAAGAAAGTAATCAGAGACTTTTTAAAATTTAATGAAAATGAAGGCACAACGTACCCAAATCTTTGGGACACAATGAAAGCAGTGCTAAGGGACAAACTCATAGCCCTGAGTGCCTCTAAAAAGAAAATAGAGAGAGCATATGCTAGCAGCTTAACAACACACCTGAAAGCCCTGGAACAAAAGAAGCTATTTCACCCAGGAGGAGTAGAAGACAGGAAATCATCAAACTCAGGGCTGAAATCAATCAAGTGGAAACAAAGAGAACCATACAAAGAATCAACGAGTCCAGAAGCTGGTTCTTTGAGAGAATCAATAAGATAGATAAACCCTTAGCCAAACTGACCAAAGGGCCCAGAGAAAGTATCCAAATTAACAAAATTAGAAATGAAAAGGGAGATATTACAACAGAAACTGAGGAAATCGAAAAAATCACCAGATCCTACTACGAAAGCCTATACTCAACACAATTGGAGAATCTGGAGGAAATGGACAATTTCCTAGACAGATACCAAATACCAAAATTAAATCAGGACCAAATAGATCATCTAAACAGTCCCATAACCCCTAAAGAAATAGAAGGGGTCATAGAAAGTCTTCCAACCAAAAAAAAGCACAGGACCAGATGGTTTCAGCACAGAATTCTATCAGACCTTCAAAGAAGACCTAACACCAATACTCTTCAAACTATTCCACAAAATAGAAACAGAAGGAACACTACCCAATTCCTTCTACGAAGCCACAATTACACTGATACCAAAACTACACAAACATCCAACACAATGGTATATATACACAATGGAGTACTATTCAGCCATTAGAAACAATGAATTCATGAAATTCTTAGGCAAATGGATGGAGCTGTAGAACATCATACTAAGTGAGGTAACCCAGACTCAAAAGATGAATCATGGTATGCACTCACTAATAAGTGGGTGTTAACCTAGAAAACTGGAATACCCAAAACATAATCCACACATCAAATGAGGTACAAGAAGAACGGAGGAGTGGCCCCTTGTTCTGGAAAGAGTCATTGAATCAGCATAGCGCAAAACCAGAACAGGAAGTGGGAAGGATTGGGTGGGAAAACAGGGGGAGGGAAGGGGGCTGATGGGACTTTCGAGGAGTCGGGGTCCAGAAAAGGGGAAGTCATTTGAAATATAAATAAAAATATATCGATAAAAAAAGAAAAAAAAGAAATTAAAAAATGGATATTAGCCCAGAAGCTCTGAATACCCAAGACAAAATTTACATATCAAATCATTCCCAAGAAGAAGGAAGGAGAGGCCCCTCATCTTAGAAAGGCTTGATGCAGCAGTATAGGGGAATACTAGGACAGGGAAGCAGGAGGGGTTTGATAGGGGAACAGCGAAAGGAAGAGGACTTATGGGACGTTCAGGGAGGGGGAAATCAGGAAAAGGGAAATTATTTGAAATATTAATGTAGAATATATCTAATAAAATTACAAAAAGAATTGAGAAATAGGACCTCATAAAACTTCAAAGCTTCTGTAAGGCAAAAGACACTGTCAATAGGACAAAATGTCAATCAACAGATTGGGAAAATATCTTTACCAATCCTCATCTGATAGAGGGTTAATATCCAATGTATACAAAGAACTCAAAGAACTTCTGAGAGTCAAAGAAACCTATTAAAAAATTGATACAGAGCTAAACAGAGAATTCTCAACTGAGGAAACTCAAATGGCTCTGAAGCACCTAAAGAAATGTTCATCATCCTTAGTTATTAGGTAAATGCAAATCAAAACAACCCTGAGATTCCACCTTATACCAGTCAGAATGGCTAAGATGAAAAACTCAGGAGAGAGCAGATGCTGGCAAGGATGTGGAGAAACAGGAACACTCCTTCATTGCTGGTTGAATTGCAAGCTGGTAAAACCACTCTAGAAACAGTTTTGAGGTTCCTCATTAAATTAGACATAGTACTACCTGAGGACCCCGCTATACCACTCCTGGTCATATACTCAGAAGATGCTCCAACATGTAATAAGGACACATGCTCCACTTTGTTCATAGCAGCCTTATTTATAATAGTCAGAAGCTGGGAAGAAACCAGATGTCCTTCAACATAAGAATAGATACAGAAAATATGGTATATTTACACAATGGAGTACTATTCAGCTATTAAATACAGTGAATTCATGAAATTCTTATGCAAATGAATGGAACTAAAAAGTTTCATCCTGAGTTAGGTAACCCAATCAAAAGAGAACACACATGGTATGCACTCACTGATAAGAAGATATTAGCCCAAAAGCTCAGAATAAACAAGATACAACTCAAAGACCACAGGAAGCTCAAGACAAAGAAAGACCAAAGTATGGATGCTTTGGTTTTTCTGAGAAAGGGAATAAAATACTCACAGGAGCAATTATTGAAATAAAGTGTGGAGCAGAGGCTGAAGGAAAAGCCACCCAGAATACCTAGGAATTCATACTGTAAACAGTCACCAAACCCTGACACTATTATGGATGAGAAGTGCTTGCCTTTTGTGGTTGTCTCCAAGGAACCCTGAAGATACAGAGGCAGATACTAGCAGCCAACCATTGGATTGATCGCAGGGTTCTCAGTGGAAGAGTTGTAAGAACTGGAGAAGCCGAGGGGTTTGCAGCTGCATGGGAAGAATGACAATGTTTGCCAACCAGACCCCCCCCCCCCAGGGCTCCCTGGGACTAAGCCATCAACCAAGGAGTACACATGGTTCCAATCACAAGCTTGCAGAGGAATGCCTTGTCTGGCATCAATGGGAGGAGAGGTCTCTGGTTCTATGAAGGCTAGAAAGATGCCCTAACATGGGGAAATCAAGAGGGGTATGTGGGAGTGGGTTGGGCAAAGAGACATCTTGAAGGCAGGGTGTGGGAGTATGGGTTGGGGGTTTTCTGGGAAGGGAGGAAACTGAGAAAGGGTATGGCATTTGAAATGTAAATGAATATATTCAATTAAAAATAGTCAATCAAACTTATAGTCATTTTATATATTAGTTTAGTTAATTACAGAAACAAGCTTTATTTAGCTTCCTATAAATGTTTGCAAAACATCATATGTTTTCTGAGGTTTCAAAAACCTCAGAAATCCATCAGAATTCTATATGGCAAGCTAGCTACTAGGCAAAACAACTATCCTTCAACTTCAGACAGAACGTTCTCCAAACTGGACAAATGGGAAAGAGGAAAATCAACTGCTGAGCTTTGCAAAGACATGTCAGGCCAATCCTTGAATATTCCAGCTTCATAAAACTGTCTGTTAGAAGCCGAAGAGCCCAAGGGAGGATGCCTCAATCCCACTTGAGAGGAAGAAGAAAGAAATGACAGGAGGAGAAGGTGGGAGGGACATGGGTGGGAGATGGATATTGAAACTGAGGAGAGGTATCCAACCACATGGCATACATAGAATAGAATAACTAGGTTAAATAAGGTATTAGCTACCCAGGGAAAAGCCCAAACTTATGGCCCAGGCATTTATTTGTAAATAAGTAGTCTCTGAGTAGTTATTCAGGAACAGGGATATAAGTTAAAAAGCCTGTGACTCCAATGGTCAAAAAGCAGACATCTGCTGACTATCAGGTACATACCCCAATTAACAAGCATATTTCTTATACAACCCTTATACTTCTTACTCAGGAAACACTGTGGAAGCTGGGGGTGGCTTAGGAAAAAGTAAAAGAAAAAAGTAAATTAGAAAAAGAGAAGGTGAATCTGGAAGCAGGGTGAAGAGAGGAATGTGGGGTAAATAGTGATCAAGATAAAGTGCATAAAATCATTTAGTTTTTTTAATCAAGAAAGTTGAAAATACCTGTCTCAAGAAAGAAAAAAGAAAGTAAAGAAACATAACAAAAGCAAAGGGACGTTTAAGTTTTCTGGAAAGAAAGAGTTCTTCATTATACTAGTGGGCATATTTTCACAGAACTTGTGATCTCATTCAGAAAATCAGTGCGTTTTTACAGTAGTCTGTCATTACACTCTAGGAAGTGAAATACTTGATGGAAACCTCAAAAATATTAAATTCATGCCCATTTTTGAAAGAAGGAAATCTAAAACAATTTAATACTCTTCATCATTTTGCCCATTTGTACTGAAAAGTATCATTTGCACCTTTTTCAAATCAGAAGCGTAAAACATAAATACTTAGGTGAATTACTTTATTTTAAATTTTTCATTTTATTTTAACAGCCAAATTCTTTGTTTCTATTTATTGAGTTAAATAAAAATCTCATGTTACATAGGTGAGCATAATATTGACATGACCTTTAAAAATTCATGTCCATTTCTTCCTTCCACGAGCAAGAGAAAAACCATAAAAATTTAAATGCAAAGTAACTATTTTTTCAAGGCATCTAACAGAAAGATCAAATAATGTTGGAAATATTTGTTCAATTAACTAAATTTATGTGTTATCTCACAAATCTAAATATTATTAATTATATTAATCAAGCAGTTTTCAATGTTTGGAACAAAATGTTTTTGAATGATTGTACTGTATTTAAAATAATTCACTGTCTCTACTTTTGACATATATCAAGTCATGTTTACCACAACCATATATTCAGCACCCCAATTACCATTGACTGGTGTGACCTTAGTTAATACACTCTATGGACAAAAGAAAAAAGAAGAGCCTCAAAAGAAATATGAATCTGTGGGAAGGAGAGTAAATAAAGCTCTAGAAATAACAATAACTTGGAATAAATAGAAATAATTTCTGAACATTTGAAATGAAAAGATGAATATGAGTCACTCTTCTAATTCATGATAGAGTGATATAAAAAAATGAACCAAAACAATTTCAAGGTATAAGTAGCATTATGCAAAGAGTGGAGAGAGGAATTGAAGAGTATAGACGGGAGCAACCAGAAATTCCTAAAACTGGGATGTTTGAGGAATTTAAACACTTAAATAAAGTGGCTATATATATTATGATAAGAAAAGATGTTAGTAACCACACAACATAATAAAACTCTAAATGTAAATCTAATAATATCTTACAACAGTTTATTTTAATGATTACTTATTATTGAAAAATTTTAAACATGCATCTAATATGTTTTGGTCAAATCTATCCCCTTTTCCTCTCCCTCCTTATTCTCCTCCGTCCTCTATCCCTCTTCCCCACTTTTCCATACAGACTTCATGGTCTTTTGTAATAATCCACAAAACCCATTTAGTGCTGCCCTACATATATAGGTGCACGAACATCACTTGGAACATGGATGCAGTTGCAAAGGCCATATCCCTAAAGAAAACTGAGCCATCCTCCCTCAGCAGACATCAATTGCCAATAACTCCTCAGCTAGTGGCAGGATTTCATGAGCCTCTTCCCAGTGCATTCTGGAAATTTGATTAGGTTGATCTTGTGTAGGTCTTGTGTAAGATCACAGTCTTTTTCAGTTCATATGTAGCAGCGATTATAACAAGAGGAGTCATCACTGGAGCCACAGAGATGCCTAAGTACCTAAAGCTGCTTTCCACCAAGCCTGATAACCTTACCTCCATCCCAGAACACAAGAAAAGATAGGAAAAAACAATTCTGCAAAGTAGCCCTGTGAACCTGATAGGGTGCATTGGTGAATATGTGCCACACACAGTCACATATACATGCCTATTCTACATATGTGCACACACATTCACACAAATAATAGTAAGTGCTAGGAAATGAATAATGGAGGAAAACCCAAAGAATTCTAACTTCTAAACATTATTTACCTTTTTTAAAGTTAAATATAAAATATTAAATTATTTTCAATCTGTCTTAAACTAATAATAAGCATCAAATAATGAACAAACATAGTATTTGTAATAAATACTTTTGCAAAGTCAAAAAGTTAATTGTGAAAAGAATGATCTTCTTTCATACCTTTGCTAACATTTGTAATATTGATCTTCAGAGAATACAACTGGCCTATTATATCAGAATTACATTCAGTCTAATTTGCCTCTCAAGGTCATTTGACCTTTATAACTACATTACATGCATATGAGGAAAAGAACAAGGAAACACAGGAAATGATAGATTTATCATCAGTACTGATGAAAAGCAATAGCAGAAAATAGACATATTTCTAGGTCTATTTGTTCCTGACACAATGGTGTGGCCTATGATGACTAATACACAAACTTTAATGCATTATTTACAGAAATGCAGATCAGTGGTGGTGCATACCTTAAATCCCAGCACTCAGGAGGCAGAAGCAGGTGAATTTCTGAGTTTGAGGCCATTCTGGTCTACAGAGTGAGTTCCATGACAGCCAAGGCTATACTGTTTCCAAACAAACAGACAAACAAACAAAAACAACAACAAAAGAAATGCAGATATTGTCTTTGAGATTAGTTAGAGGTTTCATTATTTACAACAAAGCCTACCAAATTGACTTGAGCAGTTATATGGTAACTAGACCAAGAAAAAAAGGAGAAATGTGACAACTAATTGCTTTGTAGAGAAAATGGTATCTGATCAGATATAGAACATAAATTTGAGGCCTCCCAAACAATCTGGGTCACTTTGAAGAATGTTCCTTGACAATAACCAGATGAGTGAAGATTACAAGGATCATTTTATGCACATACATTACATATATGTGTATACCTGATTCTCTCTCTCTCTCTCTCTCTCTCTCTCTCTCTCTCTCTCTCTCTCTCTCTGTATGTGTGTGTGTGTCTCTGTGTGTGTGTGTGTGTAAACTGTTATTTTTTGTCACAAGGAGAATATGGTAGGATTATTCTGTCAAAGAAAAAGTAAAAGAAAATCAAAAGTTGATCTAAGTCCCCGGGTATAAACTGTTAAATATTTTCAACCCTTTTTGAAGTTCTGCTTCAAGGTGTCAACAGCTTTG
The DNA here is from genome assembly GCF_947179515.1 of Apodemus sylvaticus. Classification (NCBI taxonomy): domain Eukaryota; kingdom Metazoa; phylum Chordata; class Mammalia; order Rodentia; family Muridae; genus Apodemus; species Apodemus sylvaticus. Next base: position 141,104,675 of record NC_067473.1, on the reverse strand, counting down.
TGGTCCCAGGTGGAACTTCCTTTTAAAGTTTGTTTAAAGCTTATGTTTTTAGCAAGTTAATGAGAACATGTCCTCTAGCCTTTCTCCCTCAAATGAGAATCCACTCCTAAACTGAGAAAGGATGCTGAAATTTAGTATGCAAAACAAACCCATGCTTTCTCATGGTCACCAGCTAAGAAAACTTGAGACCAGACCAAATAAATTACCTGTAAAGCCTTGCTGTACACACTAATGATGGTCTATGGAAACTAGTCTGCCACACATGGCCAAAGCCATAACATGATTATTCGGGCTCTTTTTGGGATAAATAATCTGACAATTATTTGATTTCAGGATATAAAACTTCAAATTTTTTATTTATTCATTTGTTCATTTATTCATCCATTCATTCATCTTATATTCTGATTGTTACACCCTCCCTGTTCCCCTCTGACATAGTCCTTTTCTCCCATCCTCACTCCCCTTCTCCTATGGGGTGGAGATCCCTGGGCATCCTACTACCTTGTCATATCAAATATTGCCAGGGCTAGGAGTGTCCTCTCCCACTGATGCAAAACAAGGCAGCTCTGTTAGGAGAACAGGATAGAGGGGCAGGCAACACACAGACCCTCCTCCAGTTCTTGGGGGACCCCCATGAAGACTAAGCTGCACATTCTCAACATATGTGCAGGGGCCTAGGTCCAGCCTGTGTATGTTCTTTGGTTGATGGTTAAGTCACTCAGAGCCCCCAAGAATCCAGGTTAGTTGACTCTGTTGGTCTTTCTGTGGAGTTCCTAGCTCCACCAAGTTCTTCAATCCTTTTCCCAACTCTTCCATAAGAGCTTCTGTGTTCCTTCCAATGTTTGTCTACAAGTCTAAGCATCTGTTTTCATTGGCTGCTAAGTGGATCCTCTCAGAGCATAGTTTTGCTAGGATTCTCTCTGCAGGCATAACAGAATATCATTAATTGTGCCTGGGATTGGCACGTGACCATGGGATGGATCTTAAATTGGGTCAATTATTGGTTGCGTAGTCCCTCAATCACTGCTCTATCTTTGTCTCTACATTTCTTATAAATAGGACAAATTTCGGGTCGAAAGTTTTGTGGGTGGGCTGGTCTCCTTACTCCTCCACTGGGGGTCCTGCCTGGCTATAGGAAATGGCCGCTTCGGGTTCCATATTCAGATTGCTAGAATTCTCAGCTAAAGTTACCCCCATACTATGAGCCTCTCTCATCCCAGGTCTCTGGGATATCCTAGAGATTGCCCCTACTCCCAAACCCTATCATCCTTACCAGTGTCAGGTTTCCATTTATTCACTGATTTAAAAAAGTGGAAAGCTTCAATTTATAATTCCATTTATCAGATTGCATGCTTCCTAATTTTTAATATAGTTGCATCATTGTATATTCTAACCAAAATTAAATGTAGGACATATCAAGAAAATAAAAATCATAACCTCGTCCTCTTACTTGATGTGAGCTGATAAAAGCCTTGAAGCAAGCTCAGTGGCTCATGGTTGATTCCAGTCCATTGGGCTGCCTACTTCTACGATAAAGCACACTAAATTTTTTATTGGATAGTACTAAGGGAAACCATACCACCAGAAGACCACAATACTAAATTATTCACAGGCTTTTCATTTTAGGAACTATTCCAGCTCTGAGTACCCTTGGGACTTTGCCACTTAATTACCAGCTTTGATTGGATGCTTGCACCTCAGCTATGGGGAAAAAAATTGTACTGACAGTTGATCAGTATTAATGCCTGACCAACTCCTTTGTTTCTGGAATAATAGGAAGAGTCTTGCTAAAGACAAAAAGAACTCCTACATTAAACTGTTGTATAAGTTTATATCTTAGAAGCTCTATTTGTTTTTATTTCTACCACCACATATTCTCAGATAAATTTAAAATCTTAAAATGTTTTACAGTTTGGGCATTTAGAAGGTCCAGAAGTACAGGGAAAGAGATCAAAGAATATTTCTGCATAAATTAAGTGACATAAAAATTATTAATAAATCTTAATTTTCAGAAGTAGAATCAACAAGGTTCTATGTGAATATCATCCATAAATCAAGACCATTCATTCTCTCCAAGGATATATAACTTTGTGATTACATAACCCTATCCATATTTTCTGTTTTTCACATTTTTCTGCTGGCTTGGAGGTGATTCTGTGGTGTGTTTATGATACTGACCATCAGTTAGTAACTTGTAAAATAAACTTACCTATGATACTGACAAATTTTCAATCAGTAGGCATCTGTGTTTGGCTGTTCTGTCTTTAGAACTGGCATAATGGAGGAGCCCTTGTCTCTGAAGCCTTACAGAGTAGAGGATGAGCTCAAGTAGGATCTGACCATCCTCAGCATCAAGTCCACACAATTTGCAAGAGAAAGACTCTGGGCCATACAAAGATCTGGTGCTATTGGTTATCAGAGGCTATGCTCAATGAGTTATGATACACCATTATTTACACTAAACAATGTATACTACCAACAGAGTGTATCAAAATCATAGTGTCTGTCTCTAAAAAGAGCAAAAAATATGTCCATCTCTACCCTGGACAGTACATACAAAGTACTTAGGTTTGAGTTTTACATTCATAAGCAATGGGGAAACATTGGACCCAGAAGGTGTCTCCCAGTGTCTCATCCTAATGTTTGTGTCCAATTAATGACCTCATCCTAGTTAACCTTAAGTTAAAACACCTCTTCTAATACAGATATTTTTTACAAAGATAACGGCTTAGAGGTAAAATGTTAGAACACTTGGTAGTGGAACTGTTTTAGATTGTAAAATTTATGGAACTGAGACAAGACTAAGAAAAGTAGAAATCTAAGGAACAGGACTTTAACCTCCTGTTCCATCTCTGCCTTTTTGTCCACAAAAATATCATAAGCAGCATAAAGTCTCTTTTGACGCAGCCCAGAGCCATTCCTTATACCATGCTTTCCCTTCTATGATGAACTATACCCTCACATTTTGAAGTTAAATTCTTCCTCACTAACACAGCAAATAGGAGAGGGAAATACAAAGAGAAACAATAACAAGTGCAGTGTGAGACCTGCTCAGCGGATATAGGACGGCTATAGGTCTTCAGTGGCCAGTAATAAGAGGAAGTCCCTAAAAAGTCACGTGACCATATGAACTGCCCTATCAGTGAGAATTCACTTTGAGTAATTTCAATGCCAAATACTTTCTACCTCACTTAACCCTCCTAATGATGTAAAGTAGATTTGTCTGTTATGCTTCATTTTTCTGATCTGGATGCAAAGCTTTGTCCAAAAGCCATATATCCTAAAATCCGGAACAAGCATTTTAGGTACAGAAAGTCTCTTTAAGGTAACTCTTATTATATGACTACCATCCATCTATCCTTTAATATTATCCTCCATTGATTTCCATATCTCTCTTCCAGAGCTGCCACTGAGCAACGTGTTGGCTAAAGCTTTATTTCCCAGTGTAGACTTGGGAAAGACCAGAAATGTCCACCTATGCTTCTGAAATACTAACATTTAAGGACCTAAGACAATGTGTCCAATGAACTTGAGGCTGCTTTACTGAGAGAAGGAATGGCAAGAGGGTAAGAAGGAGCATGGACACTACATAAAGAGAAAAAGATGTATTTAACAACAGCAAGTTATCCCTTCTGAGACGGATAGGTTGTTCCCTGTGAACTCAGGCTATCTTACAGTACATTTCAACATACTGAGTTTGAGGTTATTTGTCATAGCACAACAAAAAATAGAAGATACATTCTAAAATTCAGGTCCTTTTCTCTACCAGGAAGTTTCTCCATTTCCTTGTCATCCAACTCCATAGGTCTTTAGTTTAGCTTATGCCACTCCAAATCACACATTCAAAAAAGTACACATTGAACTGAGATGAGAACCAACAATGCTTAGCCTACCTCCAGACAGAAAAGGTAACAAAAGAAGAAAGAAAAGAATTCCTGCCAGGAACCAACCCTGGCTGTTCTTTTGTTTTGGTTCCTCTGGAGGCAGCGGAGGGGAAGAGAGAGCATTGGCTGGGGTGAGACTTGGTCTTACTAGATATTTAGTGTTTCTCTCTAATAATAAAGCATTTACCTATCTTAAGTCTAATTCACTAACACTACTGTAGCTGATCTGCATGCGTTCCTTTTGGGGCAGAAACTGTAGTCTCTTGCATTTAGCACCTCATTGTAAAGCAGCAGGGGATAAAATAAAGGGTTAACTGCTAGAACCTTATCCCTCTAGTCCAAATACCTCTCCCTTGTCTGGCTAGGGGAGAAGGTTGGAGAAATCAACTTCTATTTAATCAAGAGAGAATCATGTTCACAGAAGGAAAACCTTTTACACAAGCAAATATGGATTAAGCTCACATAAATACACCTACATATTCACGTATACACATTTATACATTTATATTCAAACAAGTTGGACCCAGTTTATATACTATACATACACACACATACATTCATACCTACATATGTATATGAAGAAAAAAAAAAAACAAGTGCCAGTTTAAAAAGAACACACTCATTCTGGATGAAAATGAGTTCCAGGCTTTATTGCATAGGGAAAGAAAAAGCTTCTACCCTTTTATAGCTAAATGAATTAAAACTAAGTCTGAAAAAGGAAAGCTTTGTTCTCTTTAGTAAGACTGACCCTGCCATGGTGTTAAGAAACTACCTGCTCTATCCCATGAAAAGAAACCTTCCTGATCCTTCTGCTTTCTCTGCAACTTCTTTTTCTTCCTTTCCTCTACAGTCTGCATATTGTTCCCTTAATTTGTTCTGTTGCCTTATTATTTCTAAATTATTCCAATCTGCCTTCTCCTTCTAATCTTGTTCTCTCCTCCTGCTCTGGTGTAACAGCCCTTGCCCCCAATTCCTTTATTCCCAATGCTATGTTCTCAATATTTTCTCTCCAATGTTATGATTTCCAATGTTATGCCCCTCGATTTAATCTTTTCTAGTCTTTTTGTACCTTTTCTAGGAAAATAAATCACGTGGTTTTTCTAAGTATCCTGTTTTTTTTTTCAAAAGTTCACTTTTGAAAAAAGTTCAAACATAAATTAAAATCATAAATTGAATGAGTTTTACAATAGAGAATCTTTACATGCATATCCATTAAGAGTAATTATCTGAACAGATTGGGGAAAAAATTGTTACCAATCCTGCATCCAATGGAGGGATAATATCAAATATATATAAAGAATTCAAGATCTTACACTCCAGTGAACCTAATAACCCTAGTAAAACCTGGGGGACAGAGCTAAACAGAGAATTCTCAACTAAGAAAACTCAAATGGCCAAGAAGCACCTAAAGAAATGTTCAACATTCTTAGTCATCAGGGAAATGTTTATCAAAACAACCCTGAAATTCTACCTCACACCAGTCAGAATGGCTAAGATTAAAAACTCAGATGACCAAGCAAGTGAAAGATCTGTATGACAAGAACTTCAAGCCTCTGAAGAAAGAAATCAAAGAAGATTTCAGAAGATGGAAAGATCCCCCATGCTTATGGATTGGCAGGATTAATATAGTAAAAATGGCCATCTTGCCTAAAGCAATCTACAGATTCAATGCAATTCCCATTAAAATTCCAAACCAATTCTTTGTAGAGCTTGAAAGAGCAATCTGTAAATTCATCTGGAATAACAAAAAACCCAGGATAGCAAAAACTATTCTCCACAACAAAAGATCTTCTGAGGAAATCACCATCTCTAACCTCAAGTTCTACTACAGAGAAATAGTGATAAAAAACTGTTTGGTATTGGTTCAGAGACTGGCAGAAAAATCAATGGAATAGGATTAAAGACCCAGAAATGAACCCACACACCTATGGTCACTTTATATGTAACAAACATCCAGTGGATAAAAAAAGATAGCATTTTTTCACAAATTGTTCTGGATCAACTGGAGATCAGCATGCAGAAAAATGTAAATCAACCCATTCTTATCTCCTTGTACAAAGCTCAAGTCCAAATGGATTAAAGACCTACACATAAAACCAGACACACTGAAGCTTATAGAGAAGAAAGTAGGGAAGAACCTTGAACACATGGACACAGGGGAAAAGTTCCTGAACAGAACACCAATGGCTTATGCTCTAAGATTAAGAATTGACAAATGGGATCTCATAAAACTGCAAAGGTTCTGTAAGGTAAAGAACACTGTCAATAGGACAAAATGGCAACCAACAAATTGGGAAAAGACCTTTAGTGATAGAGGGATAATATCTAACAAATACAAAGAACTCAAGAAGTTAGACTCCAGAGAATAAAATAACCCTATTTAAAAAAAAAATAGGGTACAGAGCTAAACAGAGACGTCTCAACTGAGGAAACTCAATGACTCTGAAGCACCTAAAGAAATGTTCAGCATCCTTAGGGAAATGCAAATCAAAACAACCCTGAGATTCCACCTCACACCACTCAGAATGGCTAAGATCACAAACTCTGGGGACAGCAGATGCTGGCGAGGATGTGGAGAAAGAGAAACACTTCTCCATTGCTGGTGGGATTACAAGCTGGTAAACCACTCTGGAAAGGTTTTTGGTGGTTCCTCAGAAAATTAGACATAGTACTACCTGAGGAATCAGCTATACCATCCCTGGGCATATACACAGAAGATGCTCCAACAGGTAGTAAGGACACATGCTCCTTTATGTTTATAGTTGTATTATTTATAATAGCCAGAAGCTGGAAAGGACCCAGGTGTCCCTCAACAGAAGAATGGATACAGAAAATGTGGTACATTTATACATTGGAGTACTACTCTGCTACTAATAACAATGAATTCATGAAATTCTTAGGCAAATGGATGGAACTAGAAAGTTTCATCCTGAGTGAGGTAAACCAATCACAAAAGAACATACATGGTATGCACTCATTAATAAGTAGATATTGGCCCAAAAGCGCAGAATATTCAAGGTACAATTCACAGACCATGGGAAGCTCACAAAGAAGGAAGACCAAAGTGTAGATGCCTCACTGTTTCTTAGAAGGGGGATCAAAACACCCATGGGGGAAATATGGCGACAATTGTGGAGTAGAGCCTGAAGGAAAAGCCATTCAGAGACTGTCCCTCCTGGGGATCCATCCCATATACAGTCACTAAACCTGGTGCTATTATGGATGCCAGAAAGTGCTTGCTGATGGGAGTCTTTGATTGCTGCAGACAGAACCCCTGGAGGTCCCAGAGTCTGGACCACCAACCAAAGAATACACATGGAGAGACCCATGGCTCTGGCAGCATATGTTGCAACATATTGCCTTGTTGGACATCAGTGGAAGGAGAGCCCCTTGGGACTTAATATGTTCAATGACTCAGTGTAGAGTAATGCCAGGGAAGGAAGGTGTGATTAGGTGGGTAGGTGTGGGAGTACCCTCATAGAGGCAGGGGAACAGGGAATGGGATAGGGGTATTTTGGAAAGGGAAAAACTTTTGAAATGTACATAAAGAAAATATCCAATAAAAAAGGATAGAAAGAAAGAAAGAAAGAAAGAAAGAAAGAAAGAAAGAAAGAAAGAAAGAAAGAAAGAAAGAGTAAATAAAATACATTTGTTTATATTTTAAAAAATAATTTTCTGGCTAAACATTTATCATTTGTCACCAGCTCTACAGGTTCATAGAGTGTTAAAAACCATAACTTTTGTGACTAAAGTATTACTGAAGTTTTGTATAGATAAACCCAGTCAATATTTTATCTTCTGTCCTTCCAGTATAGTAAATCATTAGTTCCATTTTTATGACCTTTGGTTAAGAGTTCCAAAACTTCTTGGAATGTGCTCTAAGTTGCAGATGCCTACTTGCTATCTCAGAAGCAATTAACTCACGATACATGAAGGCTAACAGAGTTCTCATTGCAATTTTGACATCAGAAAGGCCTTCATAGCAGTACTATCATAAAAATAATTACTATAATTTTAGGGGTTCTTAATGATTATTAAGAGTTAAGAAATCATCTATTTGTCTACATAGCATCACTACAAGGTAGTTATTCTTCATTTTTCTGCAGAGACCTGCTCAAAAGAATCAGCTAATACCTAGTGATTATATATATAATTAATTCTATTATATTTAATTAATTATACTGTGCAATGCATGTTAATAGCAGGAATTTTTCTTAAAATGAAATCTCCTTGCCCTTGCATTCAGAAGCAAATCTGTCATTAACTGTATAGTCCATGGTGGAACCATCACAGGAAGATTACCTGCTAGTTTTCACCTTTTCCTTATTGGCTCCTGGCAAAAACCTAACTTCCTGTTTTCATATTTCTTAAAGGACATATGTTTTCAATAATAATACATTAACTACTATATAACTGGCACTCACAACTTTATATAAATTTTCATTTTTAGTAAGATGGTACAACTTGTATTAATTGTTAAAAATATATGAAATGTTCATTAATTTTATATACTAAAAGTTTAATCAGATGCCCAGTAGACAGAGGCAGCTCCAGCACCTTATTCTTAGCAAGTCTTCACAAAGACTCTAATATTACAAATCAAACAAAACTCTGTTACATTTTAGACCAATCATGAAGCTGATACTCTGAGGACTTTCCATTATTCAAACTTAATAAAGCTGTGGCTTTCTGCTTATGTGCTTTAGTTAAGAAGTCTCCTCTTAATCCAAGTTGACATTGAGTGTACCCTACAACATCCCTTACCCTGTCTAAAAATATCCAATATTTGATCTGGTGAATGTTTTAAAAACTTAATCATTTCATGTGCTTCACTTCATTCTCTTAATATGTTTACAATATTTTTAAAAATATCAATTTCATTGTACCCACAGTAATTATCACAGACAATGTAGTTACAAATTCAAAACACTTTCTTCTTTAGAATAGATTTCTGAGTGTACCCATCCTGTCAAGGGATATCTGCTCTGCAGGGAGTCTAGCATTTAGAGGGAGTCCCTCATTTAGAGGTGAGGCCACCATCTTTGCTCCTGTGACTGAACTGACAAGTACAGCCACTCAGGGAACAACTAATGTAAAGTCAATTGGGACAAGGTCAGCCAGGGCCCTACATGCACCCACAAGCTGGGCAGCACCACAGCACTCTGTGCCAAGGGAGAGCCAGTCACCCAGGGGTGCTGAGATAGGCTTTCAGGCACACAGGAGGGACAAGCACCAGCTGGAGACAGCAGGACCAACTAACACCAGGGATAACCAGATGGCAAAAGTCAAATGTAGGACTATTACCAACAGAAATCAAGGCAACATGTCACTTTCCAAACCCAATTCTCCCACAACAGCAAGTCTGGGATACCCAAACAGACCAGAAAAACAAGATTTGGATTTAAAAATCAAAGCTCATGATGCTGATAGAGGGCTTCAAGAAGGACATACATAATTCACTTAAACAAATACAGGAGAACACAGGTAAACAGGTAGAAACCTTTTAAGAATTACAGGAAAGCACAACAAAACAGATGAAGGAACTGAACAAACCCATCCAGGGTCTACAAAAAGAAGTAGAAACAATAAATAAATCCCAAAGGGAAACATCTCTGGACATAGAAAACCTAGGAAAGAAGTCAGGAGTCATGGATGCACGCATCAACAACATAATACAAGAGATAGAAGAAAGAATCTCAGATGTACAACATACCATAGAAAGCATTGACACAACAGTCAAAGAAAATGGAAAATGCAAAAAGCTCCTGACCCAAAGCATCCAGGAAATCCAAGACAAAATGAGAAGATCAAAACTAGGGATTATAGGTTTGGAAGAGAGTGAAGATTTCCAACTTAAAGGGCCAGGAAATGTCAACAAAATTATAAAAGAAAGCTTCCCTAACCTAAAGAAATTGATGCCCGTGAACAAACAAAAAGCCCACAGAACTCCAAATAGATTTGACCAGAAAAGAAATTCCTTCTGTCACATAGTAATTAAAATGCCAAATGCACTAGACAAAGAGAGAATACTAAAAGCAGTAAAGGTAAAAGGTCAAGTAACATATAAAGGTAGACCTACCAAAATTATACCAGATTTCTCATCAGAGAATATGAAAGCCAGAAGAGCCTGGGAAGATACCATACATACCCTAAGGAAACACAAATGCCAACTCAGGCTGCTATACCCAGTAAATCTAGCAGTTATCATAGATGGAGAAACCAAGGTATTCCATGACAAAAACAAATTTACACAATATCTTTCCACAAATCCAGCACTTCAAAGGATATTGGATGGAAAACACCAATAAAAGGAGGGAAACTACCACTAGAAAAAGCAAGAAATTAATCTTTCAACAAACCCAAAAGAAGATAGCCACACAAACAAAAATTACATAAAAATAACAGGAAGCAACAATCACTATTCCTTAATATCTCTTAATATTAATGGACTCAATTCCCCAATAAAAAGACATAGACTAACAAACTGAACACATAAACAAGATCCAACATTTTCTTGCATACAAGAAATGCATCTCAGTCTCAAAGACAAACACTACCTCAGAGTAAGAGGCTGGAAAACAGTTTTGCAAGCAAATGGTTGCTTGCCATTCTAATACCAGATAAAATTGACTGTCAACCAAAACTCATTAAAAAAAAAAAAAACACAGAAGGACACTTCAAACTCATCAAAAGGAAAATCTACCAAGAAGAACTCTTAATTCTAAACATCTATGCTCCAAATGCAGGGACACCCTCATTCGTAAAAGAAACTTTACTAAAGCTCAAAGCATAAATTGCACCTAACACAATAATTGTGGGTGACTTCAACACGAAAATATCCTCAATGGACAGATCAGGGAAATGCAAACTAAACAGAGACACAGTGAAACTAACAGAAGTTTTGGACTAAATGGATATCTATAGAACATTTCATTAATAGATATCTATGGAACATTTCATCCTAAATCAAAACAATATACCTTCTTCTCAGCACCTCATGGTACCTTCTTCAAAATTGACCATACAATTGGTCACAAAACAGACCTTAATAGATATAAGAAGATCAAACTAATCCCATGCCTCCTATCAGACCACTATGGGGTAAGGGTGGTCTTCAATAACAACAAAAACAACAGAAAGCCCACATACACATGAAAGCTGAACAATGCTCTACTCCTTGATCAAGGAAGAAATAAGGAAAGAAATAATCAAAGACTTTTTAGAATTTAATGAAAATGAAAGCACAACATACCCAAATTTATGGGACACAATGAAGGGAGTTCCAAGAGGTATTCCATGACAAAAACAAATTTACATAATATCTTTCCACAAATCCAGCACTTCAAAGGATAATGAATGGAAAACACCAACAAAAGGAGGGAAACTACATACTAGAAAAAGCAAGAAATTAATCTTCTTTCAACAAACCCAAAAGAAGATAGCCACACAAACATAATAATTACATAAAAAATAACAGGAAGCAACAATCACTATGAATTCATAACTGTGAGTTAATAGTGATTGTTGCTCCCTGTTATTTTTTATGATAATCAATAACTCATAGCTGTGAGTGCCTCCAAAAGGAAGTTGGAGAGAGCATACACTAGTAGCTTAGCAATACACCTGAGAGCTTTAGAATAGAAAGAAGTGAATACACCCAAGAGGCAAAGAAGGCAGGAAATCATCAAACTCAGTGCTGAAATCAACCAAGTAGAAACAAAAACAACTATACAAAGAATCAATAAAACCAGGAGCTAGTTCTTTTAGAAAATCAACAAGATAGATAAACCCTTAGGGAGACTAATCAGAGAGCACAGAAAGAGTATCCAAATTAACAAAATCAGAAACGAAAAGGGAGAAATAACAACAGAAACTGAGGAAATTCAAAACATCATCAGTCCTACTACAAAAGCCTATACTCAACACAACTGAAAAATCTGAATAAATTGGACAATTTCCTAGATAGATACCAAATACCAAACTTAAATCAGAATCAGATAGACCATCTAAACAGTCCCATAACCCCTAAAGAAATAAAAATGGGCCAGGTGGTGGTGGCACAAGCCTTTAATCCCAGCACTTGGGAGGCATAGGCAGATGGATTTCTGAGTTTGAGGCCAGCCTGGTCTACAGAGTGAGTTCCAGGACAGCCAGGCCTACACAGAGAAACCCTGTCTCGAAAAAGCCAAAAAAAAAAAAAAAAAAAAAAAAAAAAGGGAAAAGAAGAAAAGAAAGAAAGAAAGAAAGAAAGAAAGAAAGAAAGAAAGAAAGAAAGAAAGAAAGAAAGAAAGAAAAAATAAGTCTCCCAACCAAGAAAAGCACAAGACCAAATGGTTTTAGTGCAGAATTCTATCAGACCTTCAAAGACCTAACACCAATACTCTTCAAATTATTCCACAAAATAGAAACAGAAGGAACACTACCCAATTCATTCTATCAAGCCACAATTACACTGATACCAAAACCACACAAAGATCCAACAAAGAAAGAGACCATTTTTTTATTATGAATATCAATGCAAAAATACTCAATAAAATTCTTGCCAACTGAATCCAAAAACACATCAAAACCAACATTCAACACAATCAAGTAGGCTTCATCCCAGGGATGCAGAGATGATTTAATATATGGAAATCCATCAATGTAATCCACTACATAAACAAATTCAAAGAACAAAACCATATGGTCATTTCATTAGATGCTGATAAAACATTTGACAAAATTCAGCATCCTTTTATGTTAAAAGTTTTGGAAAGAAAGAATTCAAGGCCCAACATCAAACTAAATGGAGAGAAACTTGAAGCAATATCATTAAAATCAGGGACTAGACAAGGCTGCCCTCTCACTCTCCTTATTTTTTCATTATAATACTTTAATTTCTGGCTAGAAGAATTAGACAACAAAAGGAGGTCAAAAGGATACAAATTTGAAAGGAAGAAGTCAAATTATCACTATTTGCAGGTGATATGATAGTATACTTAAACAACCCAAAAAACTCCAACAGAGAACTCCTAAAGCTGATAAACAACTTCCGCAAAGTGGCTGGATATAAAATTAACTCAAACAAATCGGTAGCCGTCCTATACTCAAAGGAGAAACAGGCTAAGAAAGAAATTAGGAAAACGGCATCCTTCAAAATAGTCACAAACAATATAAAGTGACTTGGTGTGACTCTAACCAAATAAGGGAAAGATCTGTATGACAAGAACTTTAAGTCTCTGAAGAAAGAAATCAAAGAAGACCTCAGAAGATGGAAAGATCTCCCATGCTCTTGGATTGGCAGGATTAATATAGTAAAAATGTCCATCTTGCCAAAGGCAATATACAGATTCAATGCAATCCTCATCAAAATTTCAACTCAATTCTTCATAGACTTAGAAATAGCAATTCCCAAATTCATCTGGAATAACAAAAAACCCAGGATAGCAAAAACTATTGTAAACAGTAAAAAAAAAAAAAATATCGGGGGAATCAGTATCCCGGACCTCAAGCAGTACTACAGACCAATAGTGTTAAAAACTGCATGGTATTGGTACAGTGACAGGTAGGTAGATGAATGGAATAGAATTGAAGACCCAAAAATGAACCCACACACCTATAGTCACCTGATCTTTGACAATGAAGTTAAAACCATCCAGTGGATAAAAGATAGCCTTTTCAACAAATGGTGCTGGTTCAACTGGTGGCTAGCATGCAGAAGAATGCGAATCGATCCATTCTTTTTTTTTTCTTAAGATATATTCTTTATTTGCATTTCAAATGTTGTCCCATTTCTTGGTTCCCTGAAACTAATTGAAAAGAAACTGAGGAAGAGCCTTGAGCTCATGGGCACAGGGGAAATTTTTCTGAACAGAACATCAATAGCTTATGCTCTAAGAACAAGAATTGACAAATGGGACCTCATAAAATTACTAAGTTTCTGTAAGGCAAAGGACACTTTCAATAGGACAGAATGGCAACCAACAAATTGGGAAAAGATCTTTACCAACTCTACATCCGACAGAGGCCTAATATCCAAGATATATAACGAACTCAAGAAGTTAGACTCCAGAGAAACAAATAACCCTATTGAAAAATGAGGTACAGAGCTAAACAAAGAATTTTCATCTGAGAAACATCGAATGGCTGAATCAGCCAGCCATTGACTGAGCACAGTGTCCCCAGTGGGGGAGCTATAGAAAGGACTCAAGGAGTTGAAGGGGTTTGCATTGCTGTAGAGGGAACAACAATATGAGTTCACCCAGTACTCCCAGAGCTTCCAGAGACAAAACCATCAACTGGAGCAGAGGATGGCCTTGTTGGACATCAAAAGGTGGATAGGCCCTTTACCCTGAAAAGGCTTGATGCAGCAGTGTAGGGGAATATCAGGACAGGGAAGAGGGAGGAGGTTGATTGGGGAACAGGGGGACTGGAGATGGCATATGGGATATTTTGGGGGTGGGTACCAGGAAAAAGGAATTGGAATGTAAATAAAGAATGTATCTAATAAAAAATAGAATAGATTTCTGATACTATGAATTTAGACTTACATAGTAAATGATCAAGATCAAATTAATGCCACAAATATCAAGGATGGCTAGTTGCACACGAAGACAAATTGAAATTTATTTCAAATCATGACTCTGGAGGCAAATCATTATCCTTCAGGGAAAGGAGCTTTTGCTCACAAAGCAGAATCTCCTAAGTTTGAACCATACTGAACACTGAATTTCCAGACCCTTTGTATTAACTACTCTGCTGTCAGTTCATTAGAAACTCACGGAAGACTTTGACCATCACTTTGCTCTTCGTTGTGCTTAAAAGAATACTGCATTTTTCACTCACAAAACTTCATTCCTTATGAATCCTACTTGTTTACATTTCTGCAGTGTATGTGATGAGATTACACCTGTAGTGTTTGGCCTAATAAATGACTCCTGTTTGAAATCAATTTTGTTCTCTTGCTTTGTTCCTAATGCCCTCGCACCCATCTTAAAGTCAATTCCACAATTATTACTCCTTCTTGAACCATTTCTCCCTCTAGTATCATTTTCTCTAGGGTGGTGATTTTCTACCTGTGGGTCTTGACCCTTTGGGGGTTGCCTATCAGATAAACTGCGTATCAGATATTTAAATTATAATTCATAATAGTAGCAAAATTCCAATTATGAAGTAAAGACAAAAATAATTTTATGGTTGAGGGTCACCACAACATTAGGAGGATTGAAAACTATTGTTATAGAGGAAAATCTATCCTGAGAAATCTCACGAAGAGGTGAGGCTCATGAAAATAGTTCAAAATATTCATATTCAATTCCTTATTATACAAATATTTCTTTCTTAAATGACTTTCTAGTTCCAAGGACAATAATTAAATGAACTAAAATCTAGAAAGCAATTTCTCTAGCACAAAACAGTGGGTCAGGGGAAGAGGCCAAATATACACAACAAAATAGCAGCCTTTGATCCAACAAAATAATATTTTCAGGTCAACAATGCATGACACAAACTTGACACATCTTCTTAAGCAACCAATAGATCTTTCCTAATTTCTTACTTTGGGCCAACTAAGGCTTTGAACATCTACCAGACCAATGGTAATATGAAGGTATGTAACCCGGGATTGAAATAAGATGTAAGGAACATAAAATTTGAGATTTAGGCACATGTAACTAAAATCTCTGAGAGATCCCAAAAGTAGGGTTAAGATAACAAGCATGAAAGCATCAATATTGTCAAGCTATAGGACAAATATTATGGTAGAGTGCAGTGCCTGGGTAGCAATTTAACTCTATTTGCTTAGATGCTATGAAGATTGTCATAAACTTTGTCCTAGGGCATCTCATAGATGTAACAAAGTATGTGTTGCCTTCCACCCCAAGGTGTTCTTCTCCCATGACATATCAATAAGAAAATCAAATTGGTATAAGATCTGAAGCACAGTGTGCCAGAAAGGGAGAAAAAATAGAGCTTACTTTTACGCTTACCATTTTAGAGGGGAAAAATTAAATCAATACTTTAAGCTCTGGTTCCTTTGTTATTTCTCTAGCCCAGATTGTCATCACTTCCCCAAAATTGCCTGATTCTTTCTTCTTCTGAAGGAAAAACATAGATAGCATTTTGAATATATAAAAGATCCATGCTGAAGAATTCAGGAAGGGATAACCTAGCATGTTACCCATTAGATAAATTCAAAATACATTTTGTTGCCCTTTTAACAGGTCTTCCCCGGTCCTGATGGAGAGTCAAGTAAATAGTTGCCCACATGAATGGATTCCATGCATGCAGTCAGTCAGGTAAGTCATGCTTCCGGCCCAGTACTGTTAGTTTGGCTCTCTCTGCCCAGTGTCTCTAGTGGAAGGTTCTCATTACTTCCCTCATTGGGGACATAAGGCCTCTGTAAATCTCACTTGTTGCCTCACAAAAAAACAATGTGCTTTAGCTATCCCTTTTCTTTTGTCTTTTCTCCAGGTTGTAACATTAAATACTGGGTCAATGTGAGGAATGAGACTTTCCAACAAATAACTGGCAAGGAGAATGATCCTCAACACCATTTGCCCTCATTCACAGGAGGGAAATCAACTTTTTAAGACAAAAGAAAGAGAGGTTTCTTAGCAGATGTCAACCATCAGCAAAGCCTCTACACAGTTGTTAACCTGTCACATTGCTCTGTGCATATACATATCTTTGGATGGAAAACAGTTTCATATGGTAGGTTGGGTAAAGCGCCACCAGAATACTGTAAGAGAGGAATTCACATCAAAGTTTCTTTAGTATCTCAAAAGTCACTTTTAAAAATAGAAAAAAAAATAAACAAAGTGCTTTTGCAAAAACAGAATAAAGAAAAAAAGAACAGACTTTAGGTAAAGCTTTTATTTTTTTTCCCTTCCAGAGAAAGAGAGACACCCTGTGGATTTCAGAGAGAGACTAGCAATATTCATTTATCTTTGGTGATGTACAAAGGGGAATATTATGGTTTAGGAAGTAGATCACATAATAACTCTCAAACACCTATTAGAAAGTTAGGTAACCAGCACAGATAGGAAAAACATCTGTGGCTTTCTGAGTCTGAGTACAAATGCCTCAGGGACACTTTTCTTATACTGTGTAGTGCTGCAGTTCGAAAAATGCAGAAAAAATTCTACAGTTAAAATTTGAAAGTCAAAAGCTATAGAAAGTCAGAGTGTAGTGAGGACTCATCTTCTGCCTATTGTCCAGGGCATGTTGTACCAAGATGTTGTGCTGTAGCAGAGACCCACTTGGAAGCAGAATCGTGGTAACTGATTCTGCGCACTGGGAGAGCGATTCAGATTCCTCTGCTCCTTTTGCCTCCTGAACGGCATGACAGCACCATTACAGGACAAAACAAGGTAAATATACTTGCAATCATGTCCCATGTTAACGGATGTTTCGGTTTGATTTGAATCAACACTGTAGAGAATAGAACCTGGTTTGAATCTGATCTCATCTGACACATACAAAGATGCAAGAATCGAAAGCAATTTAGTTTGGAGCTCCCTCTAGTAGTGCCTGGGAATTGGCACAGAGGGAGGGAGAGCAACCTACAGTCTGAAGGGCAGAGAAGAGGAACGGACTTCAATACCAGGCACAACTGAAAAGGAGCCATGTGCCTCTGAGACTTATTTTGGTATCTCATCTGCAGAGATCATAGACACTGCTCACTTTGTGATTTAAATACTGCCCCCAAAGACCTGCAATGTAAGGCAAGTACTTAGAAGCGATTCGCCCCCTGCCACTAGCTTCCAAGAAGATGCATAACCTCAAATTATGCCAGCATCTTACTTCCTCCCTGCTATTTGGACCCAGAAAACCTCTACAAATATAGAGCAAAGGGAAATAGCAGGCAAGGAAGTGCACATAAACATCCTTGCATTTAGAAAGAAACACAGCAACAAAGAAACTATAAGGCTGGGAGAAACAGCCCAGTGGCTCCTATGACAAATTAAAACAAAAAGAACAAAAGAAATAGGGGATCTAAAACTTCACCCAGCTAGGCCAGTTTCAGTCATAAAACAGAGACCTCAGGCCCCCAGCCTTAGTCAAAGGGGGTATGTGTTACAAAATGTGCTACTTACTCTGTGTTGAGACATAGAAAAACACTACACACACACACACACACACTCACACACTCACACTCACACACTCACACTCACACTCACACTCACACTCATAGGCAGTAAGATGGTGGGAAAAGACACCACGCCTATTGACCTGAATTTGATCCCAGGACCTAAATGGTGGAAAGAGAGGACCACCCCGAGTTGTCCTCTGACTTACACATTGCACCATAGCATACACAAAGGAAGAAAATATTAAAATAAGAATATCGTATATAACTTTTAGATGTTCTTTAAGAATGATCACTATATGCAAATAATAATACAAAAAAAAGGACTTAACAAATATACTCACACTTGTATATGGAAATAAATTGGCTCTTTGAAGTAGTCATTCTAAATAGAAAGCTATTCTAGAGTCCATTGAACTCTGGAAATTTTGCCCCTGACACTGACATTGGAGCTAGTATTTAAGCCACACAAGAAAATGGTTCTTTTTAAAGTCACAGGTTACATAAGTCAGAGTCCTCCAGTGAAGAGAAAGCAATATTGATGTTCAAAAGGGAACATTTGAACAATGGAAGAAACTCAAAAAGATGTAGTCCACTGCTACTCTCAGATCCATTATAAATTGATAAATTGCCACATGTTGTTGTACTTCACTGGTGTATGGCATGTGGGATGTTGCTACCAGGCAGATGTAAGAACTGGTAAGATTGAGTAAGCTCAAACCTCGGGAATCTCAGAGATTTGAGAATGGCAGTAGAGCCACATCCTACCTGTCTCTGTACCTGCTCTATACCACAACCACCAACTGAAAGGACTACAGGCACTAAGTCACATAGGATAGTATTCCATGCTAACGAGGTATCAAGCTTTAGCCTTCAACCAATGACCTTCCCTTCCCCCTTCTCAAACCCTTCCCTTAATAGGTTCATCCTGAATAAAATGTATGCAGCCACATCCATCCCCAATAAAGCAGTATGAACAAGAGAGGTGCTTCATTATAGATAGCCCTGCTTAAGACTCCTGCAAAAGGCTTTTCTCTTCTCCTGCCGTTCTGCTACTTGCAACTTGCTCTCAATCGAACTAGACCCTGCTTGTTTCAGCCTCTGCCTCCCCCTTCCTGCTTGGTGTGTAGACACCCAAGGGGAAACATAGACTTCCGACCCCTGTTCCTTACTTCCTCTGTAGGTAATACACTATCAGTGCCTGAGTACCCAGACAGGAGACCAGGAATCACAGCATGCAGAACAGTCAGACTCAGAGCTGACTGTTTTCCCTTCCAGTCTACTGTGTAGCAGTGTCTACATAGAAACACAGGTTGCAGACTCTCCATTTCAGCCTTCCTCTGCCTTCTCCAGGCCAGTATCTAAACAGCTCCGTCAGAAAAGTAGACCGTGGTACAACACACTGGGAAGCTGACTGTGGAAGAAGATTTGCTTTCTACATTTCAAATCATGTACATGTCAAGTAACCTTCAGACCCCATGCCTGGGATGGAATAATCACTTCTAATTCTGTGAGGGTGGCAGGGAAGAGAACAGCAAACAGTCCAAGAGTAAATATATTGTATCCTTCAGAAGAGCTGGAGAGTAAACCATCTCCAACAAGCATTATTCATGTTTAATTCCGTATATGAAGCCTGTAATGGGAAAGAAAGGCCAAAAGTCCAGCTCTGGGGAGCTCATCCACAGAGAGAAAATTCAACCAGGAATTTCATCAGACTGACTCAACTTCCCCAGTCAATTTCTGACAGGAGATGTGAGCATACAATTTGATGTGATGCCAAACAATTGCTAATTGTTCTATAACTTGGAACCCTATCAAAAGGGAAATGGCTCTGTGTGTACTCAATGAGAACTGTAGCTGACTGTCTCAATAAGACTTCTGCTGCATGTTGTGAGCTCCCTGTGTGATAATGTCTGCTGACTGTTCTTTTACTTGGAATCCTCTCCCCAGGGGAACTTTATGCTCTACCTGGGACTCTCTCTATTAGGAAATCCAGCTGAGTGCATTAAAAGGACTTCCTCAGTCAATTTCTGCTAGGAATTCAAAGCACAGGACTTTAATGTTTCACAATCTTTCAGTGACTACTTATTCTTTTACTTTGGCCCTGCTACATATTTAATAAATTCTTTCATTCAAACTCTTAATGGTTTAAGAGTACTTTGTTTTTACAGTGAACTTGAGAACAATTCCCAGAAAGCTAGTTAAGGTAACTTAAAACTAACCAGCTCCATGGGAATCTAACGTTCTTCTAAACTCAGTGGGGCGCTTCATTCACTTAGACATACACATAAGCGTTCACTCATATAATGAAAAATGACCAGTAGGCCAGTTGCTTTGGAATCCAGTGTGAACCATGCCCATGTTTCCATGAGCCTCAGTTACCTTTTTTCCCCAGATTGCTCTTTCTTTGTTTGGTTTCTCTGGGAGTTACTGTGTTGATTTTACTTTATTCACATAAGCATGCCTCTTATCTAAGCAGAAATGAGTTCCAGCTTGGGCACAAACATTTTCAACTTTAAGAAGAGCTGTGTGTTCCCTTTAGTTCTGTAGGCCTTAACAACAGTCAGCAAAAATGGCTTTCCAGACATATTTGCCTTTTAGAAGTTCTATTTCTAGCAGGTCTTCATAGGCACTGAAAAAGTGGAAAGAACTCACAGAAACTAAAGCAAAAATCACAAGACCTGCATGCGTCTGCAGTAGCCTCTCTGCATATATATTATAGCTTTTGGTTTAGTACTCTTATGGAACTGCTAAGTATGTGCACTCTGCCTTCTCTGATTCTTCTGCCTTCTCTTGGGTTCTTTTGCTTCTATTGGATTGACTTGACCTGTTTTGATGTGACAGTTTTTGTTTTGTCTTGTTATCTTACATCTGTCAGAGCAGATAAGATCAATAATATAAATGACAGCACTTGCTGTCAAGGATGTAGAGCAAAGGGAACATTCCTCCAATGCTAATGATAATGCAAACTTGTCAGCCACTATGGAAATAAGTTCCTCAAAAAAAATGGGAATCCATCTATCTCAAGATCAACTCTTGGGCATATACCCAAAGGATACTTTATCCTACCACAGGGACACTTGCTCAACCATGTTCACTGGGTCTCTATTCACAATAGTTTAAAATTTGAAATACCCTAGATCTCCCTCAGCAGAAGAATGCACATTTATACAATGAAGTATATTACTCAGCTCTTACATTATGTCATTTAAAAAATGACATCATGAAATTTGTATGCAAATGAAAGGACCTAGAAAAAGTTATTATGAATGGCATAACCCAGACACAGAAAGATAAATATTGTATGCATTGACTTATATTTAGATAGTAGCCTTTAAATAAATGATAACCAAACTATAATCTTCAGACCCAGAGAAATTAGGCACAGAGAAAGGGACTGGGGTGGGTAGACACATGACTCTCCATGAGAGGGGAAAAAATAGAATGGATTTTATGAGTGGACTACATTGGGAGGTTGGGGGAGATTGAGAGAATCAAGTTTGGGAGAAGAGAGATGGGGTAGGGAGAGGGACTGAGGGAGAGACAACTAGAATGGAAGATCATTTCAGGGACACTATGGAAACCTAGTGCAGTAGAAAGTGCCTGTAATATACAAAAGCAATCCTAAAAAAAATCTTCAAAAAATTAAATTTCCAGTACTGGGAGTTGGTTTCACCCAATCGAGTTGTTGACCACAGGGGTTCCATTGAAATCCCCAAACAACCCAGGATGTTGCCAAGACAATAGGTTGCTCTTCAGAAACTGACAGGGATTCACTGATGCAGACAGTTCATTTGAAGTATATGCATATTATAATATAATGATTCTTCATGACATTCTACTATATTCATAGAAAGATGCTGCTTGGGACAGCATTCAATGACAGGAACTGCCTGCAGTAAGCCAAGATAGAGACATCTCAGAAGGCAGCAGCAGCTCCTTTTAGGAAAGGATGGTGTCTGGGATCCTAAGAAGCAGGAGACATATCCCTCCAGGGGACTCACTATCTGAAATAAAGCACTGCCCACAGTAAGCCAGGATGGTGACATCTCAGTGGCCTGAGGCAGCTCTTTTTAACTAGAGTTGCTCCCATTCTCCTAACCTTAGCCCTGGACAACGGCTGTTTAAGTTTCATTTGACTGCTTTTCAATTGGTCTTGGTGTGTATAATTATTCTATTATATCTGACTTTCTTACTTCTTTCTCCTTCTGCTATGGTGAATTCTGTGAAACTAGATGTTCCTTAATGTAATGATTCTTAAACAATTAAAAATTGAGACATAGGGCACAGCACAGCACAGTACTAATTGCACAGGTGCATGTTGTGTGTTCTCATCTTGACAACAATGTAGTAACTGCACAATGGTAGTTCTAGATTAATGCTTGACTTGCAAAGAAAGCTTGAGGAAATTATTAGAAAATAAAATAGATCCAACCTTGGGATACCAAGAAAGGAAAAACCCTGCTAAAATTATAAGTTTTACACAGTATTTAAGTGTGGTTCTTGGATAAGCAAGCATAGAATATGTTAAATATTATACTAGTAAAAATAAGTCAAAACACTGGGACTCTTAGGAGAGTCATTGTGCGCAATGTGCAGAAGCAGAAAGCTAATGGAACTACTAAGTTAAGGGTTAACTTGATTCTGGCCACTGCCTGGCAGTTTTGTCCATGTTATTTATCATTAGAGCTTCACAAGAAATTGCAAGTAGCTCACCTCAGAGTTCTGAATTCTGAAGTATAGTAAGGCAAAGTTAAAGTTTAGATAATTGTAGATCTGCAATTATTATTATTATTTTTATTTTTATTATTATTATTATTATTATTATTGCCACAGGCCTGGGAGTAGGGAAAGCTTGAAACTTTGGGGAACAATTGCAATTCTTGATTCTTTGTGGGATGTGGTTTTTCTTTTTATTTGATTTGTCAATGACAAATGTAGTATCTTTTTTCTGCCTGCTTTTTTGGAATAGCAATAAAAGACTGGGGCAAGAAGAAAGCAAGAGAGAATTAGGGAGCATGTGAAGTGAATGTGGAAAGCAAGTGGGAGTGAGAGAGAACATGGGAAGAACATGTGAAGAGTGAGTGAAGAGAGAATGTGAGTGAGCTGTGCATGGAGAGTGTGGGTGTGAGTGAAAGGAGAGTACATAGGGTGTATGTAAGATGTGTGTGAAGAATGTGTGAGAGTGAAATGGGCATGAACAGAGGTATGTATTAGTGTGGGAGTGCAAGAAAAGAAAGGCATATGGGAGAAAAGCAGAGTTCACAAGAGAATGCAGACTGTGTGCAGCCTCCAGCTGTGAGCAAACGAGTGAGAGAGAAAGAGAGCAGAGAATGGGAGAGAAGAGAGAGAAACTTTAAGCCTTGAAAAATTGCCTGTTAGTGTGGACCCATAAAAGGTATCTGCGTATATTTATCATGCAGATATTCCTTCCATATACTCTTGCTTCCAGTTAAGAACTCTGATCCTATGTCAAAGCTGGACCCCGACAAGATGCCTTATAAAGCTATCATCAAAGAGGCTTCCTTCTGCAGCAAACAGGGACAAATACTGAGATCAACAGCAGGACATTATGTAGATGACATGTTACCCTCTCAGATCTCAGGGAGCCCTGTAGAAAGGAGGCCAGCAGGGGTGGAGGTTGGAGGGTATAGGTGACAGAGAGTGTCAGGGGAACAAATCCCTCTAAAACAACTGAGGAAACTCATATGAGCATACAGAAACTGAAACAGCATAAAGAGGGACTACATAGGGGACTACATAGGTCTGTATCAGGTCCTCTGCATTCATACTATAGCTTTTATTTTAATACTTTCATGGGTTTCCGTAATGTACAAATGAGCAGGTTCCTGATTCTTGGGCTTTCTCTTGGGCTCTTTTATTTCTGTTAGTTTGTTTTGTCCAACTTCAGTATGGTGGTTTTCATTTAATCTTATTTTTTTATTTTGTTATGTTTTGTTGCTATCTCCTAGAAGCCACTTCTTGTATAATGAGAGACAGATAAGAAGTAGATATTGGTGGGAAAGGATGTGGAGAGAACCTGGGAGGCATAAAAGGAGGGGAAATTGTAATCAGATTATATTGTGTGAGTAAAAAAATTCTATGTTTAATAAAAAAGGAAAATTAAAACTACCACTTGGATAGAAAATAAAAAGACAGGTAAATGAACACTAAAAAAATGAACTATGACTTTTGTAGGTCATTCTTCAGTGCAGCTGGTATGGTGTCCTAGAATAACTTATGCTACCAGCCTCTGTTCCATCAGAAAAGTCCTTTCTAGCATTGGTCATCACAGATAAAGTGTGCTCTTGCCCAAATCCACTTGTAACTGAATCTGTGGAAAGGAGTGCCATATCAGAAGCACACACAGCAGTCAGGGGCTTGATTTGGCTTCTAGGTCAGTTTGACCTCAAGCTCTGAAAGCCTTAAACTCTAAATAAAGATGTTTTTAAAAGCCCTGTGAATTTTTGCACTGCTCTGTCTAAGCTGAATTGCACTATTATGTAAAGAAATAATATTGACTGAAGAAACCCAGGAGTTCTTCACTTCCCCAACCATTCATGTCTCATTCAAAATCTCCAAAGAATAGCAAGCATGGAAATGGAGAGGAGCCTGAGGAAAAGAAGGTCCAGCAACAAGCCCTAAGTGGGATCCAGCTCAAGGGGAGGCCCCAAGACTTGACCATATTACTGATGCTATAAAGTGCTCATAAAGGGACCTATGGTGACTGCCCTCTGAAAGACCCAACAAGTAGCTGAAAGAGTCAGATGCAAATATTTATACCCAACCACTGGAGAGAAGCTGCTGACCCTGAATTGAATTAGGGGAATTAGGGGAAAGCTGGAAGAAGCTGAGGAGGAGGTTGACCCTGTAGGAGGACCAGCAATCTCAATTAACCTGGACCCCTGAGATCTCTGACAATGGGCCACCAATCAGGCAGCATATTTCAGCTGATATATGGCCCCCAACACATATAGAGCAGAGGACTTCCGGGTCTGGATTCAGTCAGAGAACATGCACCTAACCCTCAAGAGACTGGAGGCCCCAAGGAGTTTAGATGTCTGGTGGAGTGGGGGTTGGAGGTGGAGACATCATCGAGGAGACACGGGTGTGAGAAGGAGGTTTAGGATGTGGAACAGATGGGGGGGGGGCGCGGGAAGGGAAGAAAATCTGGAGTTTTAAATAAATAAATAAATAAATAAATAAATAAATAAATAAATACAATGTTTTTAAGTAGTTAATGACAAAAAACAAACAAACAAACAAAAAGAACCATAAGGCTTCTAGAGAACTGTTGCTAGACTAATTTCTTCCAGTACTAGTTTCCACAAATATCAGGTAGATATACTTTTTTTAAAATTTTATACCCATAATGCATAAAACTTAGCAGCAATACTTTTATAGACACAGTAGAAGTGACATAATAAGTTCGCTATCCCATAGTGTCTGCAGCATAATTGTGTTCATTCTCCTTTGTGTATTTTAGTAATGAGAGCATAATTGTCAGTGCTTATAATACATACAATCTCATTACTGTCACTCCCACTAGTATGCGTTTACTTTGGCCTACACACAGGATGTTCCACGTCCGGTCTCATTGACATACAGAAGCATCCCTCCTCTCTTAAACTCAGACTTCAGCCTAATTCCTGACAGTTGCCATGGTTAATCACTGGGCAAGTCCAGCTGCCTTGTTTTTAATATGTTTAATTTACCATTCTTGACATGATGCCAAGAAGCCAGTGCTGCATTGGTGTTAAATTGCCATGACCACATCATCGCACTTCGCTAGGTTAGTGGAGACTTCAGTTGGAACGGAAACTAATTCAGACAAGCAATGTGACTGTTTGGAGGAAGTAATAACATTAGACACAGCTATGACTTATGACTGTCACCAGTCAAAAAATGGCATAGATATACATGGCTTACTCATCCCCTAGATGCTTTCCACTTGCAGTAATACTTATTTAAATATGTAAAGAACTCAAAAAAGTAAAGCTTTATGAACATCCTCTTAATTATCTATATTCTCACGGCAATATATAAACACAGTTTTAAAAGTCAAATGATACTAATTGGCCAATAAGTCCCAAGGATGTCTAATATCCTCCACCCTCATTACCCTCCAGCTTCTCCCCAGATGTAATGTCTGCAACTTCTCTGAATTAACGGCTACAAAAGTCTACAAATCTTATATATCTGTACAAAGTACTGCTTTTAAATCCATTTGTTTTATTCAGAAGATTCTCTAGAATTTGTAGATCATTTCATTTCCATGCAAATCGCTATGCTTAAACTTATTATTGCCTTTCTAATTGTTAAATAAGAGTGTGACTGTCACTCACTACCTTGCTAATTCTCCTTCTTTGAACTCTGACGTGTTTCCTACCTTGAGATTCCTACGCGCATTCTTAGCTCTTCCTTTATGGGCTTATAAACATGTTGTCTCACACACATTTACGTAGTTCATCCTTGGTAGACCATCTCCTGTTTCAAATATTATAGATCTTCTCTTCTTAAAATACTCACAGTTCTTTGTTGTGTTATGTGTTGGTATTCTGTCTAAGCTCTACCCCACAATTACCTGGCAAAAGCCAGGTATGCCCTGCCCCATAGACCTGGCCCACTACAAAAGGGGCTACTTGCCCCTCCTCTCGCTCATCACTCTTGCCTCTTGGCACTCTCACCTCTCTGCCCCTCTTAGGCTCTTCTCCCCTCCCCCTCTCTCTCCATGTGGTCATGGCCGGCCTTCTCTCTCTCTCTCTCTCTCTCTCTCCTCTCTCTCTCTCTCTCACTCTCTCTCTCTCTCTCTCTGCCTTTCTCTACTTCCACTATACCATTAACTCCCATTCTCTGCCCTGAATAAACTCTATTCTATACCATGTCTGTGTGTGTGTGGTCCCTCAGAGGGAAGATGCACCTGAGCAGGGGCCTGCCTGGGCTCCCCCTACCCCCACACCGCCATGCCACACTCCCCCATTCTCTCTTTTTAAGCCCCCTTCATTGGTTAATTGGCCCTTCATTATGCACACTCCATTTTCCATTCTATCTAGCATCATATAAACCACATCCTGATCTACCAAACAGGAAGTCATGGAAAAACTCTAATTTCCCCTTTAATCTGTCATAACACAGATTAGTTAATGCTCATTACCTATCTACATATAAGCGTGCCCAAAATTCACCTTCTTTTTGCCCTATCTCTGCAATCCTCCTAGTTCAAAGTTTCATTTGTTTTCAGGTTTGCTTTTTAATAAAGTCACCTAAACCTCTCCAGTAATGTGAAGACATAGGGCATGTTTGTTATTTTATAGAATGAGTGACTTAGACTCTCTGCTATGTAGTATCAGACACCATTCTGTCTACAGTAGGGGGTGGGAGAGGAATTTGAAGGGATGATTATCATAGGTCCCTCAGAGGGAAGATGCACCTGAGCAGGGGCCTTCCAAGGATTAGATCACATCAAGACCAAACAAGATCTTGTATTTACTAACAAACTTTATGCTGACTATAACCGAAAAGAAGTCCTCTAAGGATGCAAACAAAAATAACTCCTTAACCATGGGTATCATCAAAAGAACCTCATTAAGTTAAGAAAATGAAACTTTGTGGAAATTATACAATAAAACAAAGACTGTAAGACTCTTAAGGAGAAATGTGGTTGGTGTCTTAGTTAAGTAGCCAGAAACAAATAAATGAGAATCATGAAAGCCTTTAAGAAATTTGTGCTAACTAAGCAAATAATCATGATCTAAACTAAACTTATCATTTCCCACGAATGCAAGCTATTTTTGGATCCCACAATGATTGAAACAGGAAGAAGGAAGAAGATTCTCTATCTAATTGGTTATGGTTTTTTAGTTGCTTTCCTAAGGCACAGGTGAAGACTTTTTGAGTCTCTAAGGAGAATGCAAGTATATTTGGCTTCATGACCAAATATTATTACAATCTGCACATGTGTTTGTTGATCAATCTTTTTGTAGCTCTCAATAAAATCCCCATGTGTTCTCCAACTCCATAGTCCCATTGTGATTAAATGTAACTGTGTGACTAGTTCTAGGAACAGAAGGGTTACAGGTTACTTGGGCATTTAAGAGCAAGTATATGATTCTCCTACTTTTTCTCTGAATATCAAAGCAAGTGCAGGAGAATGGAGAGTATGAATTTCTGAGTTACCACATGGAAGAGAGATGCCTTAAAGAACCAGTACAGTTATTCTAAAAGAGCAAGACCAAAAAGAACTTTTTATATGGTTAAGTCACAAGGACATAGGACTTGGTTATTATTGCAATGGGGCTTACTGTCAATGAGGTACTTTTTAGTTAGATATAAAACAGAACTCAAAAATAGATACCTATCAAAAATCCTATTAATATGAAATATGATCCATTTCCTAACACTCGAGATGCTTAATCAGAAAAGAGTAGTCTCATCAAGAACATAATAAAACAGCTTCTATGGTTTTAAGATCTTTGGGTACAGCAATGTTCTATAAAAACAACATTCAAAGTTTAGACTATTCTAGGTTCATTTTCATGTCATGTTAATTCTATAATAAAAAGTGAATCCTATAGACAGATACATATGTCACCAAAATCCTTCTGTTGGATGGATTGCCTAACTAAGCTGCTATTTATGAAATTGATATTTGAAGCACTAGAAATATTTTATAGCAGTGAGAAGAGAAGATGGGAATAATATGCAACAAGGAGTTGGAGGAAGACTGACCAAGGATATCAAATGAATGCAATGCTACATATGAGTAAAGAGGCAGGTGTTTGGTAACAATGGGAACGTAAAGTTGATTGTACTTTGGACATTAAATGGTATTAAAAATAAATTAATTAATAAAAGCATTGTGGTAGACTGCTCCATAAACAGCAACTGACCTCAAATTTTACTTAATAATTAGTCTAAATCGTTCAAAGCATATTTGCAGCAGAAGAAAAATGAATATAGCACACTATAGATGCTATAGCACTATGTCCATTTTGATAATTGAATATTTAGCAAGCAACAAAACCTGAGAATCAATAGTCTTTCAACAATCCTTTATAAAAACCCATTACATAGACCAGTAAATTTATTTAGCACTTTTATTTACTAAAGATTCCAACAAATCTACTCACTTTCCTCCATATTCAGCACCAAGAATGAGGTTCAAATGAAAATAAATTGTAGCCTTAAGCAACAAAATAAACTCCAAGCCAGTCTACTAAAAGTGATTTTAGTGGTGCATTTGTGTTCTGGTTTACTTCTTCCCTCTAGGACAGTGGTTCTCAACCTATGGGTCACAACATCTTTGAAGATGAATAACCTTTACACAGGGGTCACCTAAGACCATCAGAAAACGCAGTTATTTATATTACAATTCAAAACTAGTAAAATTACTGTTATATGAAGTTGTAACAAAAACAATTTTGTGGTTCGGGGTCACTACAACATAAGGAACTGCATTAAAGTGTCACCCCTTTAGGAAAGCTAAAGCCAGTGCTCTATGACATAAAATCCACATAGATTGGCACCCTTCCTCTCTTTGTCCACTGTTATAGTCTTGTCACATAGAATCAATACTGTGACATAATTAGAAAAAAAGGTGATCAATAATAATTTACTGAAAACCAAACTCATTCTTTCTTCTCCCCTTTCACTTCATCCTTCTACTTTACCCTTGGAACTACGCCTTGCTTTTAGAACTGTACAATTTTCTTCATGGAATTTTATTTGAAAGTATTTGGTGACATAAAAGCTGTAAAATAGCTCAAAGAACTCCTAATCCCATTTCAAGATGACTCCTAGAATTCTTAAAGTATATTTCCTTCCCCTGTACATCAAAAAGGATCAAAATTTGGGTGATTAGGAAAGACAGAGGTAGATATGTAAGAGTTAAAGAACGGTGTAAATATGAACAAAATGCACTCTGCACAAAGAATTAATAAATAATAGCATTATTTTTCCTGTTTACATATAGATACAAATTGCTTATTGTTATTTTTATAAGGTATGTGAGTTTAATTGCAAATTCATTCCTAAATGAATGTTTGTTGGAGTTTATAAATAGAAATTAAGGGGAAAGAGGATGCTTAGGAAAAGCATCTTTAGGAATAAAGAAGCTGGGCTGGAAAGATGCCTCAATGGTTAAATGTATGTACACATCTTTGAGAAGATCTGGGCCCAGTTCCCTCTGCCCACACATGAGAGTAGCTACTTATAATTCCAGCTTTGGACTGATCTGATATCTCTGGCTTTACATGGCACCCAAAAATGCCTATCCAACCACAGATGCATACATATAATTTAAAATATAAAAATAAGGCCCCGCGACCATATTTGCTGCCTGCCGGGGACAGAAAAGGATCACTAGGTACTGTACCACCCTGAGCTTTAGATTTCAGGTGGTGCAAACTGCCAGGGGTCTGCCTGCACTCAGGAACTGAGCACACAGGCAGGTTTGTCTACCAGCCCGCCTGGCTCGGTGCCCCGTCTCCTGCCCAGGGAGCTACGGAAGGGGAGAAGCCCCACGACCATATTTGTTGCCTGCCGGGGACTAAAAAGGATCACTAGGTACTGTACCACCCTGAGCTTTAGATTTCTGGTGGTGCAAACCGACAGGGGTCTGCCTGCACTCAGGAACTAAGCACATAGGCGGTTCATCTGCAAGTCAGACCATCGCAGGACCTGTGTCCTATGTGAGAATCAACAGAGGGAGTGACTCCCACCACAACATCTTCACTCCATTATAGAGCAGACAGAGAACACCTGGTTAACCTTGACAACCTAAGAATAACATTGCTTGAGGCAAGACAGAGAAGGGCTCCAAAGGCACAAAAGAGGAAGGGAGCATATGAGTAATCTGTGCCAGAAGAAACTCAGTCATACAGTGTTGCAGAGATAAACTTAAAGATCCACAGGAGGTTGAAACACCAGCCAGTGACAATAACACCATCTAACACCTGGGAGAACTAGATGGCTAAAGGCAAACATAGGAACGTTACTAACAGAAACCAAGGCATTATGGCAGCATCTGAACCCAATTCTCCAACATTAGCAAGTCCTGGATACACAAACACAACAGAAAAACAAGATTTGGATTTAAAATCACTGTTCATGATGCTGGTACAGGAAATCATGAAGGACATACTTAAAGAAATTCAGGAGAAAATGGATCAAAAATTAGAAGCCCTTACAAAGGAAACACAAAAATCATTGAAAGAAATTCAGGAGAATACAAAAGCCAATAAGGAGGAAATGCAAAAATCACTTAAAGAAATGCAGGAGAACCTTGATCAACAGGCAGAAGTCATGAAAGAGGAAACACAAATCTCTTAAAGAATTGGAGGAAAACACAAACAAGCAAATAATAGAACTGAGCAAAAACTTCCAGGATCTAAAAACAGAAGTAGAAACAACTAAGAAAGCACAAAAGGAGACAACTTTGGAGATAGAAAACCTTGGGAAGAAATCAGGGACCATAGATGCAAATATCAACAACAGAATACAAGAGAGAGAAGAAAGAATCTCAGATGCCGAAGATATCATAGAAACCATGGACTCACCAGTTAAAGAAAATGCAAAATGCAAAAAGGTTGTATCCCAAAATATCCAGGAAATCCAGGACACAATGAGAAAGCCAAATCTAAGGATTATAGGCATTGATAAGAGTGAAGATTTACAACTTAAAGGGCCAGCAAATATCTTCAACAAAATTATGGAAGAAAACTTCCCTAACCTAAAGAGAGAGATGCCCATGAATATACAAGAAACCTACAGAACTCCAAACAGACTGGACCAGAACAGAAATACCTCCCGTCACATAATAATCAAAACCCCAAATGTACTAAACAAAGAAAGAATACTTAGGGCAGTAAGAGAAAAAGGGCAAGTAACATATAAAGGAAGAACTATCAGAATTACACCAGATTTCTCACCAGAGACCATGAAAGCTAGAAGATCCTGGGCAGAGCTCATGCAGACTCTAAGAGAACACAAATGCCAGCCGACACTACTATACCCAGCGAAACTCTCAATTACTATAGATGGAGAAACAAAACCAAATTTACACAATATCTTTCTACAAACCCAGCCCTACAAAGGATAATAGGGGGAAAACACCATTACAACGAGGGAAACTATACCCTGGAAAGAGCAGGATATTAAGCTTCTTTCATCAAACCTATAGAAGATAACCACACACGTATAAAATCAAAATCAAAAATGATAGGAAGCAATAACCACTACTCCTTGATATCTCTTAACATCAATGGACTCAATTCCCCAATAAAAAGACAAAGACTAACAGACTGGTTATGTAAACAGGACCCTACATTTTGCTGCATACAGGAAACACACCTCAGTGTCAAAGACAAAAGCTACCTTAGAGTAAAAGGCTGGAAGATAATTCTGCAAGCAAATGGTCCCAGGAAACAAGCCGGAGTTGCCATTCTAATTTCAGATAAAATTGACTTCCAACCTAATGTCATCAAAAGAGACATGGAAGGTCACTACTGGCTGATCAAAGGAAAAATCCAACAGGAAGAACTCTCAATCCTGAACATATATGCCCCCAAAACAAGGGTGCCCTCATTCATAAAAGAAACTTGACTAAAGCTCAAAGTACTCATGCACCTAACAGAATAATTGTGGGTGACTTCAACACTCCACTCTCACCAATGGACCGATCAGGAAAACAGAAACTAAACAGGGAGACAATGAAACTAATTGAAGCTTTGAACCAATTGGAGTTAACAGATATATATAGAACTTTTCATCCCAAAGCAAAAGAATATACCTTTTTCTCAGCACCTCATCATACCTTCTCCAAAATAGATCATATAGTTGGTCACAAGACAGACCTCAACAAATATAAGAAGATTGAAATAACCCCATGCCTCCTATCAGATCACTATGGAGTAAAAGTGGTCTTTAGTAACAGTAAAAACAACAGAAAGCCCACATACACATGGAAACTGAACAATACTCTACTCAATGATACCTTGGTCAAGGAAGAAATAAATCAAAGATTTCTTAGAATTTAATGAAAATGAAGGCACAACATACACAAATCTATGGGACACAATGAAAGCAGTGCTAAGAGGAAAACTCATAGCTTTGAGTGCCTCCAAAAAGAAATTCGAGAGAGCATATACTAGAAGATTAATGGAACAAATGAAAGCCCTGGAACAATAAGAAGCTAATTCATCCAGGAGGAAAAGAAGACAGGAAATCATCAAACTCAGGGCTGAAATCAATCAAGTAGAAACCAAGAGAACCATACAAAGAATCAACAAGACTAAAAGCTGGTTCTTTGAAAAAATCAACAAGATAGATAAACCTTAGCCAGACTAACCAAAGGGCACAGAGAAAGTATCCAAATTAACAAAATTAGAAATGAAAACAGAGATATTTCAACAGAAACCGAGGAAATTGAAAAAATCATCAGATCCTACTACAAAAACCTGTACTCAACACAACAGGAGAATCTGGAGAAAATGGGCATTTTCTTAGATACAAATTACCAAAATTAAACCACGATCATATAGACCATCTAAACAGACCCATAACCCCTAAAGAAATAGTAGGGGTCATAGATAGCATTCCAACCATAAAAAGCACAGGACCAGATGGCTTCAGTGCAGAATTCTATCAGACCTTCAAAGAAGACTTAACACCAATAATCTTCAAACTTTTCCACCAAATAGAAACAGAAAGAACACTACCCAACTCCTTCTTCGAAGCCAATATTACGCTGATACCAAAACCACACAAAGATCCAACTAAGAAAGAGAATTTCAGGCCAATTTCCCTTATGAATATCGATACAAAAATACTAAATAAAATTCTTGCCCACCGAATCCAAGAACACATCAAAACGATCATCCACCATGATCAAGTAGGCTTCATCCCAGGGATGCAGGGATGGTTCAATATAAGGAAATCCATAAATGCTATCCACTACATAAACAAACTCAAAGAAAAAAAACCACATGATCATTTCATTAGATGCTGAAAAAGCATTTGACAAAATTCAGTATCCTTTCATGCTAAAATCTTGGAAAGGACGGCAATCCAAGGCCCATATCTAAACATAGTAAAAGCAATATACAGCAAACCGGTAGCCAACATCAAACTAAATGGAGAGAAACTTGAAGCAATCCCACTAAAATCAGGGGCTAGACAAGGCTGCCTCCTCTCTCCATATCTTTTCAATATAGTTCTTGAAGTCCTAGCTAGAACAATTAGACAACATAAGGAAGTCAAAGGGATACAAATTGGAAAGGAAGAAGTCAAACTATCACTATTTGCAGATGATATGATAGTATACGTAAATGACCCCAAAAACTCTACTAGAGAACTCCTACAGCTGATAAACAACTTCAGCAAAGTGGCTGGCTACAAAATCAACTCAAGCAAATCAGTAGCCTTTATATATACAAAGGATAAGCAGACTGAGAACGAAATTAGGGAAATGACCCCCTTCACTATAGATACAAACAGCCTAAAGTATCTTGGGGTGACTCTAACCAAACAAGTGAAAGACCTATATGACAAGAACTTCAGATCTCTGAAGAAGGAAATGGAAGAATCTCAGAAAATGGAAAAATCTTCCATGCTCATGGATTGGCAGGATTAATATAGTTAAAATGGCCATCTTGCCAAAGGCAATCTACAGATTCAATGCAATCCCCATAAAAATCTCAACCCAGTTCTTCACAGAGCTAGAAAGAGCAATTCTCAAATTCATCTAGAATAACAAAAAACCCAGGATAGCTAAAACTATTCTCAACAGTAAAAGAACTTCAGTGGGATTCAGTATCCCAGACTTTAAACTTTACTACAGAGCAATAATGATAAAAACTGCATTGTATTGGTACAATATCAGGCAAGTGGATCAATGGAATAGGATTGAAGGCCCAGAAATGAACCAACACACCTATGGTCACTTGGTCTTCGACAAAGGAGCTGAAAGCATCCAGTGGAAAAAAGATAGGCTTTTCAACAAATGGTGCTGGTTCAATTGGAGGTCAGCATGCAAAAGAATGTGCATCGATCCATCCTTGCCTCCTTGTACTAAGCTCAAATCCAAATGGATCAAGGACCTCCACATAAAGCCAGACACTCTGAAGCTAATAGAAAAGAAACTGGGGAGGACCCTTGAGGACATCGGTACAGAGAGAAAGTTCATGAACAGAACACCAATAACATATGCTCTAAGATCAAGAATTGACAAATGGGACCTCATAAAATTACAAAGTTTCTGTAAGTCAAAGGACACCATCAAGAAGACAAATCGGCAACCAACAAATTGGGAAAACATCTTCACCAATTCTACATCAGATAGAGGGCTAATATCCAATATATATAAAGAACTCAAGAAGTTAGACTCCAGAAAACCAAACAACCCTTTTAAAAAATGGGGTACAGAGTTAAACAAAGAATTCTCACCTGAAGAACTTCAGATGGCAGAGAAGCATCTTAAAAAATGCTCAACTTCATTAGTCATTAGGGAAATGCAAATCTAAACAACCCTGAGATTTCACCTTACACCAGTCAGAATGGCTAAGATTGAAAATTCAGGAGACAGCAGGTGTTGGAGAAGGTGTAAAGAAAGAGGAACACTCCTCCACTGCTGGTGGGGTTGCAAATTGGTACAACCACTCTGGAAATCAGTCTGGTGGTTCCTCCAAAAACTGGGCACCTCACTTCCAGAAGATCCTGCTATACCACTCCTGGGCATATACCCAGAGGATTCCCCACCATGTAATAAGGATACATGCTCTACTATGTTCATAGCAGCCCTATTTATAATTGCCAGATGCTGGAAAGAACCCAGGTATCCCACAACAGAACAGTGGATGCAAAAAATGTGATATATCTACACAATGGAGTACTATTCAGCCATTAGAAATAATGAATTCATGAAATTCTTAGGCAAATGGATGGAGCTAGAGAACATCATACTAAGTGAGGTAACCCAGACTCAAAAGGTGAATCATGGTATGCACTCACTAATAAGTGGATATTAACCTAAAAAACTGGAATACCCAAAACATAATCCACACATCAAATGAGGTACAAGAAGAAAGGAGGAGTGGCCCCTTGTTCTGGAAAGACTCAGTGAAGCAGTATTCGGCAAAATCAGAACGGGGAAGTGGGAAGGGGTGAGTGGGAGGACAGGGAAAGAGAAAGGGGCTTATGGGACTTTCAGGGAGTGGGGGGCTAGAAAAGGGGAAATCATTTGAAATGCAAATAAAAATTATATCGAATAAAAAAAAAGGAAAAAAAAGTGGGGTACCGAGCTAAACAAAGAATTTTCAGATGAAGAACTTTGGAGAGCTGAGAAACACCTTAAGAAATGTTCAACATCATTAATCATTAGGGAAATGCAAATCAAAACAACCCTGAGATTTCACCTCACACCAGTCAGAATGGCTAAGGTCAAAAACTCAGGAGACAGCAGGTGTTGCCGAGGATGTGAAGAAAGAGGAACTCCTCCACTGCTTGTGGGATTGCAAGATGGTGCAACCACTTTGGAAATCAGTCTGGCGGTTCCTCAGAAAACTGGGCATGTCACTTCCTGAGGACCCTGTAATACCACTCCTGGGCATATATCCAGAGGATTCTTCAGCATGCAATAAGGACACATGCTCCACTATGTTCATAGCAGCCCTATTTGTAGTAGCCAGAAGCTGGAAAGAACCTAGGTGTCCTTCAACGGACAAATGGATACAAAAAATGTGGTATATTTACACAATGGAATACTACTACTATCCAGCCATTAGAAACAATGAATTCATGAAATTCTTAGACAAATGGATGGAGCTTGAGAACATCATACTAAGTGAGGTAACCCAGTCTCAAAAGGTCAATCATGGTATGCACTCACTGATAAGTGGATATTAGCCTAGAAACTTTGAATACCCAGGACATAATTCACAAATTAAATGATGTCCAAAAAGAATGGAGGAGTGTCCCCTGGTTCTGGAAAGACTCAGTGCAAGAGTATAGGGGAATTCCAGAACAGGGAAATGGGAAGGGGTGGATGTAAGAACAGGGGGACGGAAGAGGGCTTATGGGACTTGCGGGGAGTGGGGACCCAGAAAAGGGGAAATCATTTGAAATGTATATAAAAATATATCAATAAAAAATACTAAAAAATATATAAAAATAAATCTCTGATTAAAAATCATAAAAGTTCTTTTACATGATTATAGTAAAATAATCAAAATCACAAAATTGATATTAAGATAGTACTATTATTCATATATTTTGCTAGTATTTCACAAATTTTTGCAAGAGCTTCCTTTGAAGCAGAAAATAAAATAAAATTCATACCCAAAATGCAATGATGGATTGCATATTTCATCATATTATACATTCTCTTTGTCTCTTTAAATGTGTGTA
The DNA here is from genome assembly GCF_947179515.1 of Apodemus sylvaticus. Taxonomy (NCBI): domain Eukaryota; kingdom Metazoa; phylum Chordata; class Mammalia; order Rodentia; family Muridae; genus Apodemus; species Apodemus sylvaticus. Next base: position 141,067,322 of record NC_067473.1, on the reverse strand, counting down.
TTTCCTCAACTTGTCTTGGTCTTTTGCAACCTTGATACTTTAGAAAACTATCAAGTAGTTTTTAATGGTTAGTTTTTCAACTTCCCTGGGCCACAGCCTTCCCAGGCATCTTACTATTATTAACTAATATCCTGGGGATGGCTGGGTATGTCTATGAGAACACTTCTAGAATTGATCGGCATAAAGATGGCAGAACAAAAGCAAAGAGAATCACCTTGAATGTTCCAGAACATCATCTAATCTATTGAGTATATGCACAGAACAACCATGTATAGAAAACTCTGCTTTCCTTCCCGATGCCTGATTGGTTGAGCTGGAACAGATATATCAGCAGCCTTCATCCTAGGACAAGAAGATAAACATTAGCCCTTCTGTTTTTAATTTTTTACAACTACCCTTCTCTGCTCTATAGTTAACACAGGCAAAGCAAAGGAATTCTCATTCCCAATAGTCACAAAAGCCAACTCTTAACATAGACCTTATATATGAATGTGTATATCACCTGTGAGTTTTATTATTCTAGAGAAAACTACATAAAATTCTTTTAAAAATATTTATTAAAATTGATATTAAAATATGATTAGAATATTTCCTCCTCCCATTTCTTTCTCTTCTATTGACCCCTTCTTGCTCTATTTCAAATTCATGACCTCTTTTCTCATTAAATGTTGTCATGTGTGTGTGTGTGTTTGCTTGGTACAAGCTAGAGCTGCCATAGAGGAAGGAGCCTCAGTTTAGAAAAATGTATCCATAACCTTGAATGGGTTATAAGTATTCCTATAGGGCATTTTTTTCATTTGTGATTTATGTGGGAAGGCCAAACTCATTGTGGGTTGCTACACCCCTAACATGGGAAGTGCTAACAGTTATAAGAAAGCAGGCTGGAAATAAATCAAAGATGTTGTGGCTGGTATGGTGCTTAGCTCTCTCTTTTGATAGCCTTTAGAGTACCTTTCCATGTCATAGACACCAGAATACGGGGGTTATGGTTCTATGTAAGCACCAGCTCAACTTCTCCATGTTCAATGAGTTGTGTGGGTAATGCCTTCAGCAAAGCGGGCTTGTTATCTGTTTGTAGAGAGCGATGTATTATCCTGGCAACAGCTGGTTTGTTTTGGTGTTCTCATGGGAATATTTTGGGCAATGACTCAATTTCAGTCCTGGCACTGCAAATTGGTTTGATGACAAGAGACAATTCCACATCCCTTATTATTTGGAGACTTTGCTAGGGTGGTCTTCATTTATTATAGAAAGTTTCCATTGCACTATGCTTCCACATCACCCCTCAAATGAACTTCAATTGTAGCTGTCTATTGTGTCATTCTCTCCCTCAATCCCATCTCCCTACCCCCTTTCCACATAATCCTCCACTTCTTGTCACCCCCACCCTTATCCCACCCACTCCACTCATCTTGCCTGAAAAATATGATAGTGGCACAACCTTGCAGAAATAACCAACCAATGTGTGATTGGACTTAAGCCCACTACATGAGAACTCATCCCTGACTATGCTTGGGTGACCATGAACCAAACTCTAGATATCCCAGAGAACTCGGGTAAAACCAAATACTACTAGTTGAAAGAGAGGGTGAAAAAAAGGAAGAAAGAAGGAAGGAAGAAATGAAAGAAGAAAGACAGAAACAAAACAAAGAAACAAAGAAAGAAACGCATCAATAAAATACCATCTATATTCATAAATTGCTGCTATATCCATCCATCATTAGAGAAGCTTTCTCCTACAACATATAGGAACAGATAGAGACTCTCAGCAAGACATTATATGGGGGGGGGAGAGAAAAAGAGAGAAAGAGAGAGAGGAGAGAGAGAGAAAGAGGCAGGGAAGGAGGGAGAGAGGGAGAGAGAGAGAGAGAGAGAGAGAGAGAGAGAGAGAGAGAGAGATCAGAACACAGCTCTAACTGAGGTGTTACCATTAACTCCTTCCTCTCAGAACTCAGAGAATCTTCAGAAAGGAATGAGAGAGACAGACCAGATAAAACAGAGAACACCAAATACCGGGAGAACAAGTTCCTCTAAAACAACTGAGCAACTCTCATATGAACTCACAGAGACTGAAGTAGTATCCACGGGACCTACATGGGTTTGTACCAGGTTCTCTGCATATATAAGATAGCTTTCAATTGAGTACTTTTATGGGACTCCTGAATGTATAAGTGAATTGGTCTCTGATTCTTGTGTCTTATCTTGGGACTCCTTTATTTTACTATGGGCTTTACATCCAACTTCAATATGATGGTTTTATTTTATGTTATTATATCTTAGTTGGTTATGTTTTGGTTATGCCACTGGAAGGCAGCAGTGGGTGGTCATGTCTGGCTTTGAGAACCATCCTGCCACCTAGAAAAGTGGAGTTAATTACTTATATAAAGTGTTGACTGAAAAACCTAGGGAATCTTCTTTTGATGGGGTTAATACAGTCCTAGTAGGTTGTTCTTGATTGGAGAGGAGTTAAAGAGAAACAGAGAGGCATAGAGAGGGGAGAAATTTATTTAAATTATATTATATGAGAAAAAAAATCTATGTTTAATAAAGGGGATGAAGGAGGAAAAAGGAAGATAAGCAAACGTGAGGAGTATGCTATAGCCTCTACATCAGCTCAAATCTCCAGGTTCCTGCCTGGTTTGAATTCTGGCCCTAACTACCTTTGATGAGGATGGTGATGTCAGGGAAATAAACCCTTTCTCCCCAAGTTGCTTTGGTCACATTGTTTCATCCCAGAAAATCTAAGACTAGAATAAACAACTCTCAAGAACCAATAGGCACATTTAAGTGCCCCCAATAGTATTCTTCAACTTCACCATGCATAACTGCCTTACAGAGTCACAAAGGAAAGTTGGTAAACTGAAGTGATGTCTGCACTCCTTTGTCAATTGCAAACTTATTCGTGGTAGTGAAGATGTGGAAGAGACGATAAAGTATAGGGAAGAGCAAGGATTAGTCTGGCAGATTAAGAAGGCTAGTGAGAACAGAAAAACAAATATTGCATGATCTTTATACATGAATATAAAGTGAAAAAGTAAAGTGCAAAGACTCTATACATAGGAAAAAGCATAATGGTCATTACCAGCTATTATGGAGGTAAGGAGCACAACGTAGGGAAGAGGGGGAGATGTTGATGAAAAAAACAAAAAATAAACAATGTATTAGTGAATTCTGGAGTAGCATGTGGGGCAATGTAATCCTAGGTACAAACAATGTATTTTGTGCTTAAAATATCCTGAAAGCATGTATCTCAAGAGTTCGCACCACCCCTCCCCAGAAGGTCACTGAGGTAAGGAAATCCTCAGATAAAACAGGACCACAAGAATCTGAACCAATAGGCACATTTAAGTGCCCCCAATAGTATTCTTCAACTTCAACATGCATAACTGCCTTACAGAGTCACAAAGGAAAGTTGGTAAACTGAAGTGATGTCTGCACTCCTTTGTCAATTGCAAACTTATTCGTGGTAGTGAAGATGTGGAAGAGCTGATAAAGTATAGGGAAGAGCAAGGATTAGTCTGGCAGATTAAGAAGGCTAGTGAGAACAGAAAAAAATGTTTAAAAAGACAGACAAAAGAAGAAACAAAAGCAGTATTTAAAAGCATAGGGTTTAAGAATTTTTCAAAAGCTAAGAGTTTCTGACATCCGCAGATTTCTTTATAATAAAAAGTTAAGTAATATGAATATAGAAAAATAAAGTGAAATGCATCATAATCGTTGTGTTTACAAAAAGATTAGGGAGAGCCTATATGTTTGGTGGATGTATAGGGGATGTATAGGTGGACTTATAGTATAGGGGAAAGGGAAGAGAATGCCTCAGCATGTTGAGGCAGCCCTTCCCCTGATGGACCAGCCACATGAAGGTATAGAATAGAGTTTATCCAGGGCATGGGGAGAGAGAGAGAGAGAGAGAGAGAGAGAGAGAGAGAGAGAGAGAGAGAGAGACCAGGCATGAGCTTGTAGACAGAGAGAGGGAGGAGGGGAATGGGGAGAGAGGGGGTAAGGGGCAAAAGGACAGAGCAGGGGCAAGAAGGCAAGAGCAAGAGACAGTGGAGGGGGCAAGCATCCCCTTTTATAGTGAGTCATGCACACCATGCCCTTGCCAGGTAACTGTGGGGCAGATCTTAGTCAAAATGCTAACAATAATAAAAGTGTTGGAAGTGGAACTTCTGGGCGGCCAGTGGGAGAAGTCGGTGTGCTCTGGTGAATCCAGCGGGCCCCAGAGGGAGCCTTCAGGTGCCTGCTTTAGGATCTGAACAGCCTGGGACACAGCGCTCGGTCTCCAGGAGGTGCGGGAGACCTGGTGTGCACCCAGAGGCGGTCTGGGAGCTCACAGCACAGCTTGTTCCTGTGGCAGAGAGCTTAGGCTTCAGTCCTGAGGCCTATGGCTGTAGCCCTTGGACCTGTCCGCTTCCGGATCCAGATCAGCCTGAGCAGCGGCACTGCATCTCCTGGTCCTGAGAGAGGCAGGTGGGTCTTCCGGGCAGCCAGCAGGAGAAGTCTGTGTGCTCCGGTGAATCCAGCAGGCCCCAGCGGGCACCGTCAGGCGCCTGCTTTGGGATCTGAACAACCTGGAACACAGCATTCAGTCTCCAGGAAGTGCGGGAGACCTGGTGTGCACCCAGAGGCAGTCTGGGAGCTCACAGCACAGCTCATTCCTGTGGCTCGGAGCTTGGGCTTCAGTCCTGAGGCCTCTGGCGGTGGCCCTCAGGCCTCTCCACTTCCGGATCCAGATCAGCCTGAGCAGCAGCACCACATCTCCAGGTCCTGGGGGAAGCAGGTGGGGCTTCCAGGCAGCCACTGGGGAGAAGTCAGTGTGCTCCAGTGAATCCAGCGGGCCCCAGCAGGAGCCTTCAGGTGTCTGCTTCGAGGTCTGAACAGCCTGGGACACAGAGCTCGGTCTCCAGGAAGTGCGAGAGACCTGGTGTGAACCCAGAGGTGGTCTGGGAGGTCACAGCACAGCTTGTTCCTGTGGCACAGAGCTTAGGCTCCAATCCTGAGGCCTCTGGCTGTAGCCCTCAGACCTCTCCAGATCCAGATCACCCTGAGCTGCAACGCCACATCTCCAGGTCCTGAGGGAGGCAGGTGAGGCTTCCAGCCAGCCAGCAGGGAGGGGTTGGTGTGCTCCACTGAATCCAGCTGGCCCCAGCAGGAGCCTTCAGGTGTCTGCTTCGAGGTCTGAACAGCCTGGACAACAGCACCCTGTCTCCAGGCAGTGCAGGAGGTAAGCTGTGCACCAGAGGCCACCTGGGAAGGGGCAGCTTGCACTGGTGAGTCCAGCATTGACAACACCAACTAACACCAGTGAGAACTAGATGGCAAAAGGCAGACGCAGGAACGTCACTAACAGAAATCAAGGCAACATGGCAACATCTGAACCCAATTCTCCTTTACCAGCATGTCCTGGATACCCCATCACACCAGTAAAACATGATTTGGATTTAAAATCACTGGTCATGATTCTGGTACAGGAACACATGAAGGACATACTTAAAGAAATTCAGGAGAAAATGGATCAAAAGTTAGAAGCCCTTGCAAGGGAAACACAAAAATCATTGAAAGAAATCCAGGAGAATACAAAAGCCAACGATGAGGAAACGTAAAAAACACTTAAAGAAATACAGGAGAACTTTGGTCAACAGGCTGAGGTCATGAAAGAGGAAACACAAAAATCTCTTAAAGAATTACAAGAAAGCACAAACAAGCAAGTGAAGGAGCTAAGCAAAACCATCCAGGATCTAAAATCAGAAGTAGAAACAACTAAGAAAACTCAAAGGGGGACAACTTTGGAGATAGAAAGCCTTGGGAAGAAATCAGGGTACATAGATGCTAATATCAAAACAGAATACAAGAGATAGAAGAAAGAATCTCAGATGCTGAAGATACCATAGAAACCATGGACTCAACAGTTAAAGAAAATGCAAAAAGCAAAAAGCTTGTAACCCAAAGTATCCAGGAAATCCAGGACACAATGAGAAGACCAAACCTAAGGATTATAGGCATAGATGAGAGTGAAGATTTACAACTTAAAGGGCCAGCAAATATCTTCAATAAAATTATGGAAGAAAACTTTCCTAACCTAAAGAGAGAGATGCCCACGAATATACAAGAAGCCTACAGAACTCCAAACAGACTGGACCAGAACAGAAATACATCCCGTCACATAATAATCAAAACACCAAATGTACTAAACAAAGAAAGAATATTAAAGGCAGTAAGAGAAAAAGGCCAAGTAACATATAAAGGAAGACCTATCAGAATTACAGCAGACTTTTCACCCGAGACTATAAAGGCTAGAAGATCCTGGGCTGATCTCAGGCAGACTCTAAGAGAACACAAAAGCCAGCCAAAACTATTATATCCAGCAAAACTCTCAATCACCATAGATGGAGAAACTAAGATATTCCATGACAAAACCAAGTTTACCCAATATCTATCCACAAACCCAGCCCTACAAAGGATAATAGGAGGAAAACACCAATACAAGGAGGGAAACTTCACCCTGGAAAAAGCAAGATAGTAACCTTTCCTCAAACCCAAAAGAAGTTAAGCAATCAAATTTAAAAAATAACGTCAAAAATGACAGGAAGTAACAATCACTATTCCTTAATATCTCTTAACATCAATGGACTCAATGCCCCAATAAAAAGACATAGACTAACTGACTGGATACTTAAACAGGACCCTACATTTTGCTGCTGACAGGAAACACACCTAAGGGTCAAAGACAAACACTACCTTAGAATAAAAGGCTGGAAGACAATTTTACAAAGAAATGGTCTCAGGAAACAAGCAGGAGTAGCCATTTTAATATCAGATAAAATTGACTTTCAACCCAAAGACATCAAAAGAGACTCTGAGGGACACTTCTTGCTGGTCAAAGGAAAAATACAACAAGAAGAACTCTCAATCCTGAACATCTATGCTCTAAATGCAAGGGCACCCTCTTTCATAAAAGAAACGTTATTAAAGCTCAAAGCACACATTGCACCTAACACAATAATTGTGTGTGACTTCAACACTGCACTTTTCTCAAAGGACCAATCAGGAAAACAGAAACTAAACAGGGACATAATGAAACTAATTGAAGCTTTGGACCAATTAGATTTAACAGATATATATAGAACATTCTATCCTAAAGCAAAAGAATATACCTTTTTCTCAGCACCTCATGGTACCTTCTCCAAAATCGACCATATAATTGTTCACAAGACAGACCTCAACAAATATAAGAAGATCGAACTAATCCCATGCTTCCTATCAGATCACTATGGAGTAAAAGTGGTCTTCAATAGCAACAAAAACAACAGAAAACCCACATACACGTGGAAATGGAACAATATTCTACTCAATGATACCTTGGTCAAGGAAGAAATAAAGAAAGAAATTAAAGACTTTTTAGAACACAATGAAAATGAAGACACAACATACCCAAATCTATGGGTCTCAATGAAAGCACTGCTAAGAGGAAAACTCATAGCCCTGAGTGCCTCCAAAAAGAAAATGGAGAGAGGATACACTACCAGCTTAATGACACACCTGAAAGCCCTGGAACAAAAAGAAGCTATATCACCCAGGAGGAGGAGAAGGCAGGAAATCATCAAACTCAGGGCTGAAATCAATCAAGTAGAAACAAAGAGAACCATACAAAGAATCAACAAAACCAGGAGCTGGTTCTTTGAGAAAATCAACAAGATAGATAAACCCTTAGCCAGACTGACAAAAGGACACAGAGAAAGTATCCAAATTAACAAACATAGAACTGAAAAGGGAGATATAACAACAGAAACCGAGGAAATCCAAAAAATCATCAGATCCTACTACAAGAGACTGTACTCAACACAACTGGAGAATCTGGAGGAAATGGACAATTTCCTTGACAGATACCAAATACCAAAATTAAATCAGGACCAAATAGATCATCTAAACAGTCCCATAATGCCTAAAGAAATTGAAGGAGTCATAGAAAGTCTTCCAACCAAAAAAAGCACAGGACCAGATAGATGGTTTCAGTGCAGAATTCTATCAGACCTTCAAAGAAGAGTTAACACCAATACTCTTCAAACTATTCCACAAAATAGAAACAGAAGGAACACTACCCAATTCCTTCTATGAAGCCACAATTACGCTGATACCAAAACCACACAAAGATCCAACAAAGAAAGAGAACTTCAGAACAATTTCCCTTATGAACATCGATGCAAAAATACTCAATAAAATTCTTGCCAACCAAATCCAAGAACACATCAAAATGAACATCCACCATGATCAAGTAGGCTTTATCCCGGTAATGCAGGGTTGGTTCAATATATGGAAATCCATCAATGCAATCCACTACATAAACAAACTCAAAAAAAAAAAAAAAAAACCACATGGTCATTTCATTGGATGCTGAAAAAGCATTTGACAAAATTCAGCATCCCTTCATGCTTAAAGTCTTGGAGAGAACAGGAATTCAAGGCCCATACCTAAACATAGTAAAAGCAATATACAGCAAACCGGTAGCCAGCATCAAACTAAATGGAGAGAAACTTGAAGCAATCCCACTGAAATCAGGGACCAGACAAGGCTGCCCCCTTTCTCCTTATCTTTTCAATATTGTACTTGAGGTACTAGCTCGGGCAATTCGACAACATAAGGAGGTCAAAGGGATACAAATTGGAAAGGAGGAAGTCAAACTATCATTATTTGCAGACGGCATGATAGTCTACCTAAGTGACCCAAAAAACTCCACTAGAGAGCTCCTACAGCTGATAAACAACTTCAGCAAAGTGGCAGGTTATAAAATCAACTCAAGCAAATCAGTGGCCTTCCTATACTCAAAGAATAAGCAGGCTGAGAAAGAAATTAGGGAAATGACCCCCTTCACAATAGCCTCAAACAGTATAAAGTATCTTGGGGTGACTCTTACCAAACATGTGAAAGATCTGTATGACAAGAACTTCAAGACTCTGAAGAAGGAAATGGAAGAAGACCTCAAAAAATGGGAAAACCTCCCATGCTCATGGATCAGTAGAATCAATATAGTTAAAATGGCCATTTTGCCTAAAGCACTATACAGATTCAATGCAATACCCATCAAAATCCCAACTCAATTCTTCACAGAGTTAGATAGAGCAATTATCAAATTCATCTGGAACAACAACAACAAAAAAAAAAAAAAAAACCCAGGATAGCTAAAACTATTCTCAGCAACAAAAGAAAATCTGGGGGAATCAGTATCCCTGACCTCAAGCAATACTACAGAGCAATAGTGTTAAAAACTGCATGGTATTGGTACAGTGACAGGCAGGAGGATCAATGGAACAGGATTGAAGATCCAGAAATGAACCCACACACCTATGGCCACTTGATCCTCGACAAAGAGGCTGAAAACATCCAATGGAAAAAAGATAGCCTTTTCAACAAATGGTGCTGGTTCAACTGGAGGTCAGCATGCAGAAGAATGAGAATTGATCCATCCTTGTCTCCTTGTACTAAGCTCAAATCCAAATGGATCAAGGACCTCCACATAAAGTCAGACACTCTGAAGCTAATAGAAACGAAACTGGGGAAGACCCTTGAGGACATCGGTACAGGGAGAAAGTTTCTGAACAGAACACCAATAGCGTATGCTCTAAGAGCAAGAATTGACAAATGAGACCTCATAAGGTTACAGAGTTTCTGTAAGGCAACCAACAAATTGGGAAAAGATCTTCACCAATCCTACATCAGATAGAGGGCTAATATCCAATATATATAATGAACTCAAGAAGTTAGACTCCAGAAAACCAAACAACCCTATTAAAAAATGGGGTACAGAGTTAAACAAAGAATTCTCACCTGAAGAACTTCGGATGGCGGAGAAGCATCTTAAAAAATGCTCAACTTCATTAGTCAGTAGGGAAATGCAAATCAAAACAACCCTAAGATTTCATCTTACACCAGTCAGAATGGCTAAGATTAAAAATTCAGGAGGCAGTAGGTGTTGGAGAGGGTGTGGAGAAAGAGGAACACTCCTCCACTGCTGGTGGGGTTGCAAATTTGTACAACCACTTTGGAAATCAGTCTGGCGGTTCCTCTGAAAACTGGGCACCTCACTTCCAGAAGATCCTGCTATACCACTCCTGGGCATATACCCAGAGGATTCCCCACCATGTAATAAGGATACATGCTCTACTATGTTCATAGCAGCCCTATTTATAATTGCCAGATGCTGGAAAGAACCTAGGTATCCCTCAACAGAAGAGTGGATGCAAAAAATGTGATATATCTACACAATGGAGTACTATTCAGCCATTAGAAACAATGAATTCATGAAATTCTTAGGCAAATGGATAGAGCTAGAGAACATCATACTAAGTGAGGTAACCCAGACTCAAAAGGTGAATCATGGTATGCACTCACTAATAAGTGGTTATTAACCTAGAAAACTGGAATACCCAAAACATAATCCACACATCAAATGAGATACAAGAAGAAAGGAGGAGTGGTCCCTGGTTCTGGAAAGACTCAGTGAAACAGTATTTGGCAAAACCAGACGGGGAACTGGGAAGGGGTGGGAGGGAGGACAGGGGAAGAGAAGGGGGCTTATGGGACTTTCGGGGAGTGGGGGGGGCTAGAAAAGGGGAAATCATTTGAAATGTAAATAAATTATATCGAATAAAAAAATTTTTAAAAAATGGGGTACAGAGTTAAACAAAGAATTCTCACCTGAAGAACTTCAGATGGCGGAGAAGCATCTTAAAAATTGATCAACTTCATTAGTCATTAGGGAAATGCAAATCAAAACAACCCTGAAATTTCACCTTACACCAGTCAGAATGGCTAAAATTCAGGAGATAGCAGGTGTTGGAGAGGGTGTGGAGAAAGAGGAATACTCCTTCACTGCTGGTGGGGTTGCAAATTGGTACAACCACTCTGGAAATCAGTCTGGCGGTTCCTTCCAAAACTGGGCACCTCACTTCCAGAAGATCCTGCTATACCACTCCTGGGCATATACCCAGAGGATTCCCCACCATGTAATAAGGATACATGCTCTACTATGTTCATAGCAGCCCTATTTATAATTGCCAGATGCTGGAAAGAACCCAGGTATCCCTCAACAGAAGAGTGGATGCAAAAAATGTGGTATATCTACACAATGGAGTACTATTCAGCCATTAGAAACAATGAATTCATGAAATTCTTAGGCAAATGGATGGAGCTAGAGAACATCATACTAAGTGAGGTAACCCAGACTCAAAAGGTGAATCATGGCAAACACTCAGTAATAAGTGGATATTAACCTAGAAACCTGGAATACCCAAAACATAATCTACACATCAAATGAGGTACAAGAAGAAAGGAAGAGTGGCCCCCTTGTTCTGGAAAGACTCAGTGAAGCAGTATTCAGCAAAATGAGAATGGGGAAGTGGGAAGGGGTGGGTGGGAGGACAGGGGGAGAGAAGGGGGCTTACGGGACTTTCTGGGAGTGGGGGGGCTAGGAAAGGGGAAATCATTTGAAATGTAAATAAAAAATATATCGAATAAAAAAAATGAAAAGAAAAGTGTTGGAAATCTAAAACAGAAAATAAAAGTCTTCAAAAACAATTGGCAGTTCTTAGGACTTAAGAGACACTTCTTAATAAGTCCCGCATTTCCTAAGAAGCAAAAAAAAAAAAAAAAAAAAAAAAGGATCTTTGTGTCATCTCTATTCTGTACAGAATTTCAGGGTAAATAATGACACTCTCTATACCTAAGGGGCATAGGGTGACTTTGAACTAGCAATTATATTTCAAAGTCTACATCTAGTACACAGCATGTCTGACTAAGACATGAAACTGAAAAATAACAACCACCTGGAATCCCTAGTGTCCACATGTCACTTGAATTGAATTTTCTCCCTTTCTCTGATACTCCATCCCTGCATCTTTTCCATCTGCTCTGTTTCTTCTGGAGGAAACAGCTTCTGAATGCAGCAGTGGGGCTTTAAGAAGCACCCTGCCATCTAGAAAAGTGGAGTTAATTACTTATATGAAGTGTTGACTGAAAAACCTAGGGAATCTACTTTTGATGGGGATAATATATCCGCTTGATTGTAACAAGGTTTTGTTGGTCCCTTGATGAGAAACAGTATAATACACAAAAAGCAAATTTCATGCTTAAAAATGTCAAAATAGCAGCCCACCAAAGGAGCTGACATCTTAATGAGCTATTTCAGGAAGCTCATTGCTTTGGCGATACCAAGGACTGCATTTTTATTCAATGTTTAGTTCTTCGTGCTCAAAATAGAAGAGATTTGATTCTTTTTGTAGTTTTGGTTGACAGTGTATAATCTTTTTTATTGTTTGGCCTGAAAACAAAACAAGAACTTTGCCATTCTTTATTTGCTTTACCTTTACTTTTACCCCAACTCTTCTCTAAGCAGTGTGAAAACTTCTTATGGAAGTTAACCACCTTATCCTACCATTATCTGGTGGCGAGTATGATCAACAGAGGACTCAAGTCCACTTGTAGCACTTCCTCTTCCTGGTCCCCAACTAGTAAAGTAGCTGTATATAAAAATTGGCCCCTTAAAGTCGAACATAATGTACTTTCTTTGGATTATAAAAGGGGAAAGGAAATAACTCTTATTTAGGAGTTCACAGTAGACAGATAATATCTCTTTCCCTGCATCTTTCTCCTTGGTATGTAAAGGGGACTTATATTAAATGGAAAAGGGGACTTTATGGATATAATCAAGTTATGAGTTCTAAATTACAGAGGTCATTGGTTCCAGAGTAATAACATGGACTGTCACTGTCAGACCATAAGGAAAAAGATGAGTTTTTAAGTAATTGTCCATGTTCCTGTTTTGGCAGAATTGAGACTATGAAAATGGCTATACTACCAAAATCAAACTTGAAATTCAATGCACCTTCATCAAAATTCCAATAGCATTCTTTACATAACTAGTAAAAAGCCATTGTCCTACCTAGTTTTATGTCAGCTTGACATAAGTTAGTGTCATTTTTGAAGAGACTCTTAGTTGAGAAAATTCTCCTACTGGATTGGTCTGTGGGCAAGGCTATAGTCGTCATTCTTGACTGATGGTTGATGTGGAATGGGCCAGATCACAGCAAGTAGTGCTACCCCTGGGAGGGTGGTCCTGCATACTATAAGAAACCAGGCTGAACAAAGCATTTCAAGAAAACAAATAATCAGTATTCCTTTATCCTCTATGGCCTTTTCATCAGCTCCTGGCTCCAGGTTGCTGCCCTGTTTGAGTTTGTGACTTTACTGTATTCGATGATGAACTATGATATAGAAGAATAAGCAAAATCAATCTTTTCTTTCCTAAGTTACTTTTGGTCATGGAATTTCATCACAGAAATTAAAAGCTTAACAACACCAATCCTCAATATCATATGGAAACACAAAGATCCACCAATAACCAAAGTAGTTGCAAGAAACAACAGAGGAATATAGATAAAACTGGAAAACATTTCCATGAGATAACTGAAGCCCAGAAAAACAAATACTGAATAATAATGCTAGGATCCTAGTGTTAAATATGTGTATCCAGACCGAGATAAATATGACTTAAAGCTAGGAATCTAGAAATGCACTCTAGACTTATGAGTGTGTTGGGAGATTTGACAAAGACAATGGGACAGAGTGGAAGGTGGTAGACTGGGGGTAAATGGGTAGAGGACAAAGTACAGCTACCAACCAAAGTGAAGTATATATAAAAATCCCATATGAAAACTTCTTTTAACGAAATCTTAATGTAAAACTTGGGAGCTAGAGAGTTGGCTGCACAGTTAAAAGCACTTGATTCTCTTGTCCAAAATCTAGCACCCACATGGTAGTTAACAACTACACAATTCCAGTTCCAGACAATCTAGCACCATCTTCTAGCCTCTGGAGAAACTGCATGCTCATGGTATATATACTCTTTCATACAAAAGAAACATACTAAAAATAAAAAGCTATCATAGATATAATTAGAGCTTTGCCAAATACTGTGGAAGAAAGTCTCAGAGTTCGGTGAAAGGGCTTGGAGTGAATGGGATGTTTTAGGTTGCTGTGTTGATTCGTTCACAATCTTGACTCTGCCAACCGAGGAGCATGGAAGAGTCCTTCACTGACTTTTCTTTCTTTTTCTTTTCCTCTGAAGGACTTTTGTGATTATACTGGAGCTACCAATATCGTCTAAAATAATCTTACTTTAGCTGGAGAACATCATACTAAGTGAGGTAACCCAGTCTCAAAAGATCAATCATGGTATGCACTCACTAATAAGTGGATATTAGCTTGGAAAACTGGAATATGCAAAACATAATCCACACTTCAAATGAGGTACCTAGTTCTGGGAAGACCCAGTGTAGCAGTATAAGACAAAACCAGACAAGGGAAGTGTGAAGGGATGGGTGGTAGAACAGAGGGAGGGAAGGGGGCTTATGTGACTTTTGGGGAGTGGGGAACCAGAAAAGGGGAAATCATTTGAAATGTAAATAAAAAATATATCGAATAAAATTTAAAAAAAAAGAAAATAAAATTTAAAGAAAAATTCATAACTCTAATTTTACCCATAAAACCCCATTAATATAAACCTATTTTGGGGTTCTTATAAGACTTTAAGGACAATTCTCAAATAATCCGCTCCTTCAAACCTAACCTCAAGAGCTAGAGAAAGGACCCAAGATGTTGAAGGGGTTTGTTGCCCCATAGGAGGAACAACAATATGAACCAGTCAGTACTCCCAGAGCTCCCAAGGACTAAACCACCAACCAAAGAGTACACATGGAAAGACCCATGGCTCCAGCTGCATATGTAGCAGAGGATGGCCTTGTTGGACATCAAAGGCAGGAGAGGCCCATGGTCCTGAGAAAGCTTGATGCCCTAGTATAAGGGAATGCCAGGACAGGGAAGCATGGTGGGTTGGTGACCAGGGGGAGGGGGATTGGTTATGAGGTTTTTGGAGGGGAAACAGGAAAGGGGATAACATTTGAAATGTAAATTTAAAAAATCTAATTAAAAAAAGACAGATGGGCAGGCAAGTTTCCCAATTAAAAAAAAAAAGAAAAAGAAAAAAGAAAGTTAAGATAAATGATTGGTGAGAACAGTATCTCTCCTATATGCAAATATTCTACAGTGAACTCTAGTTTAAGAAAAAAATCAATTGTTGCTATTAGAGTTAAGCAGAGATCCACCTGACAGATTCACCAGCTGCAGAGAATGTACCATGGCCTTGATGTCCTGTTCTAACGCCTACATTCCCACAGACAGCAGCCAGACTACCTGACAGTGATGACTTCCCACCACAACCTCCCAGGTAGCACCATATGTTTACAACTCTGTCTCACCTACCCAGAAACACAATCCTAAAACTTTGCCACCCACTTGCCAAATTGCCTCTTAGATGAGGGCAGAGACTATCCTGACTGCTTCACAACAGATTTCAAAGAAAGGAAATAATCTAAAATGCAGACTATGTCATTCCATACTGAAATGAAGTTTCACCCTCGGTGTCAAAGAGAATTTCAGAATACAGAAACTTTCTAATGTTCCACATACCATATCACATAATGATAGCACTGTGCTTGTTAGTGTGAAATAATAACAATCATGAAAATAACCCCAAATCCATTGAAAACATAATCTGATCTACCTCCTTTGATATACCACTGGATAATTTTAACCTTTAAGGCACTCATCAGCTTGTGAATTAATATTATATTTTTCTGTAGCTCCTGGCATCCTCATTCATGATTTATTGACCATTCATTCATTCATTCATTCAGCAATTATTTCAAGGGTATCCACTAATCCTTAGTGCCAGTCACGAAGGATTTACCCAGGAAAAATATGATATAGTAAGATTATTTTGCATGGTAATCAGTATTCTGAATGCCTAATGTTTTTGTTAGCATGTCTTTCAATTATGTCCCTGGGTCACTATTGAGTTATTTTTACTTCTAACTGAATTATTGTAAAGATCCACACCCTAGGTATCACAGCTGAAGTCCTCCCATTTAATTTTATGCCTAGGAGCCCAATTTTTTCAGTGTTCTAGGATTTTAAAATGTTTTATATGTATATAATGTACTTTATCATAGTTACCCTTAAATATCCTCCCTTTAGCTCCATCTCAATACCAGGACTAATTTTTTTAAACATGAATGACAAAGTAAAAATAAATATTAATGTATATGCTTCAAATCTTCAATAAATCATAATTAAGTCCCAAATCACAAGCAAACATCAACTCAAAGACTTATGTTCTTGCAACAAAACATTGGACAGAGTTCTCTTCTTTAAAAAATAAAAGTCATAATCTATTCAGTAGCAGAGGATAATCATCTTCAAAGTAGAACACAGGAACATGTAGCAAATAATTATAGCCATATAACAACATAGATTATATCTAAAATGGATGTAAGTTAACAGAAGGTTTCCCAGGGAATGTGGCATGCAATCTCATGCTTCATAATGGCCATCATAGTCCTAGACAGGAAGGTCTGTGAAAGGAATCACCTTAAAAGGGAAGACTAGCATGGTAAAAGAAGAGGTAGAAAAAGTTAAGGTCCTATCTTAGTTTTATTTCTATTGTTGTGATAAAATGCCCTGACAAAATCAACTTAAGAAAAAATAAATTTGTTTTAGCTTACTACTCACAATCTATTATTGGAAATTCAAAGTAGCAGAAGTTTAGATCAATGGTCATACTATATCCATAGTCAAAAAACAGAGAGGAATAAGTTAATGTATATATAGTTGCACTCACCTTACTTTCTCCACTTTCATAAAGTTCAGGACCTCCTGCCTAGGGAATGGTATTACCCATAGTGGGTAATACCCATAGGTCTTCCTGCTTTAATTAATGTAATCAAGATAGTACATCACAAATATTCTCAAAAGCCTTTCCCCCATTGTATCAAGTTGACAACTAACAACCACAGGTACATAATGAATAAGTAAATTTTACTGTTGAAAACTGATCCTGAACATCACTATACATTTGTATTTGGCAATTCACATGCTATAAAAATTTGACAAGAAAGTGAAAATGAGGAGAAATAGAGGGTGGCATATAATGGATATAATTAAAATATGTTATACCCATTCAAAAGTAACTGGCCTAAGATATTTGAAAATTAATGTACAAAAAAATCTGAATTTCAGTAAGAAAACTTTAAACCATGCCTCCATTGCAAAGGTATATGCTCCACTCTGACCTTCTCCAAAGCATAGCAAACTTCATCCTCAGCTTGATGGGCTTTGCTTTGTCAGAAGTGTTACTTGAAGTCTTGTGAATGTGACACATTTTCTGTAGGACAAATACATTCATAGGTCTGCCTATTTGCCTGGCCAATGCAGAGCAAACTTTACCCTGAAACTGAAGGGCTTTGCATTACCAACAAGGGCCACTTGCTATTGTGGATGTCATATACAATAGCAAACCTGTTTAATGCTAAGATCAATTCTATATTGCTTACTCCAATGCTGTTTCCTCAATATCTATCAGAATAACTAATATTAATTTGCCAAATATTTTGTTGTGACTACTGAACTTAGTATCTTATCCATGATAATTTGCACAAATACTGTTATAGTTATAAGGACATATTAAATGTATGTGGGAAAAAGAACGAATGTATTAAATAAAAGAACGAGATAATTCTTAATTGCATGAAATTCTGGCTGTATCCCAGCAAAAGGTAAAAATGAACCACCCAAAAAAGGGCTCTTTTATTTATTTTCTTTACTCATAAACAGTCTGGGCTGTTGACATGGCTTAGTAGGTACAGGCATTTTCAAGAGAAACCTGTCAGGCTGCATTCAAATTATAGAAATAAGAAATGTAGAAAAGATAGAGAGGAGGTCCTTTGAACTCCACTTGCATACCTTAGCATGTGAACACAGACACATAGCGCGCGTGCGCGCACACACACACACACACACACATGATTATAATAATAAACAAATAAAAATTCTAAAAGTTTTTTGAGTAACCTTATTTTAAAAAGAAAGAATACACATAAATCAACAAGAGGGCTATTTCTGCTGTAAGACATGGAATTAACAGCCTTCATCTCAAGACATCTCACTTGTCAATCCCATCTACAGCATGAATGCCCAGCCAAACTGTTAACTTATTCTATCTAATTTCAGTGCCAGCTCCCCCCGCGATGCAAATCTATGCTCTGGATCACCCTTGAGTCCCATTTAGGAAGCTATTTTGGCACTTCCTTAAAAGATGAATTGCCCCTGACTTGGTAAATGTCAATAGTTTTAGAAACAGCCATTAAGGCTTGGGTGGGAAAACTTCTCAGTGTAAAGATCTGCCAGTGATAGCCTGTAATAGATGATCTGCAACTAGGACTGGCCATCATTTCAGTAAGAATGCTCACCTGGGACCCATGCTGAAGCAGAGCAGAAGGGCAGAAGAGGAGAAGTGAAGAGAGACAGTCATAGAAAAATGGTCGGGATAAGAACAGCTGAAGAAAGGCTGAAGGCAGACCTTTCGTGCTAATATTTGAAAACAATTTAATAAGATGAACACAAACAGTTGGTCATTTTTGGATCTCTCAACCTTTCTTAATAAACCAATGGGTTGAAAACACTCATTGCTAAAGCTTGATTTACATGCAGAAAATATCAACTTAATATCTTTCATTTGAGTTTCTTTACATACCTTTTCTTAAATTCCCATGTCTTTTATCCCTCTGAGATTCTTTGAATTTAAAACAAGATGCTTCTTTTGTTTGAAAAAAAATCTATTAAATGGGGCCTATGTCAAGAATAAAATGATCTTAATTATATTTATCCAAAGAAGACTGTTTGATTGAAACTAGAGAAATACTGAGGAGACTTTAAATCATAGTTTTCACTCAGAAAATTCTAGACAATTCAGTAATCATTTTCAATACAATGTTCAGAAGGTTGTTTTCCAACCAGACTAATTATATGAGCTTCTAAGAAAATTTCAGACAAGACTAAACCACAAATTCCATTCTTAGAAAGTCTTTTGGATCAATGCATTTGGGTGCAGGTAGAATAACACAATAACAAGGCATATCAAAATAAACAATGAGATTCATAATGGCTTAACAACAATATTCAATAGCTTCTGACTCTGTTGAGTGATGTTTGTTTTCTATTATGACAAGAAGAAAAAGTACCAACCTATGTTCATCAACTTTAATAATAAATATGTTACTGAGGGCTGTAAAAAGCCCAGATGTGGTGCTCCCAGAGGCAGTCTGGGAGCTCACAGCACAGCTAGTTCCCTGTGGCACAGAGCTTAGGCTTCAGTCCTGAGGCCTCTGGCAGTAGCCCTCAGACCTCTCCGCTTCTGGATCCAGATCGGCCTGAGCAGCAGCACCACATCTCCAGGTCCTGAAAGAGGCTGGTGGGGCTTCCAGGTGGCCAGCGGGGAGAAGTCAGTGTGCTCCGGTGAATCCAGCAGGCCCCAGCAGGAGCCTTCAGGTGTCTACTTCTGGGTCTGAACAGCCTGGACAAAAACACACTGTCTCCAGGAAGTGCAAGAGGTAAGCTGTGCACCAGAGGCCACCTGGGAAGGGGCAGCTTGCACTGGTGAGTCCAGCATTGACAACACCAACCAACACCAGTGAGAACTAGATGGCAAAAGGCAGACACAGGAACATCACTAACAGAAATCAAGGCAATATGGCAACATCTGAACCCAATCCTCCTTTACCAGCATGTTCTAGATACCCCAGCACACCAGTAAAACAAGATTTGGATTTAAAATCACTGGTCATGATGCTGGTACAGGAACACATGAAGGACATACTTAAAGGAATTCAGGAGAAAATGGATCAAAAGTTAGAAGCCGTTGCAAGGGAAACACAAAAATCATTGAAAGAAATCCAGGAGAATACAAAAGCCAATATTGAGGAAACACAAAAAACACTTAAAGAAATACAGGAGAACTTTGGTCAACAGGCTGCAGTCATGAAAGAGGAAACACAAAAATCTCTTAAAGAATTACAGGAAAGCACAAACAAGCAAGTGAAGGAGCTAAGCAAAACAATCCAGGATCTAAAATCAGAAGTAGAAACAACTAAGAAAACTCAAAGGGAGACAACTTTGGAGATAGAAAGCCTTGGGAAGAAATCAGGGAACAGAGATGCAAATATCAACAACAGAATACAAGAGATAGAAGAAAGAATCTCAGATGCTGAAGATACCATAGAAACCATGGACTCAACAAGAAAATGCAAAAAGCAAAAAGCTTGTAACCCAAAATATCCAGGAAATCCAGGACACAATGAGAAGACCAAACCTAAGGATTATAGGCATAGATGAGAGTGAAGATTACAGCTTAAAGGGCCAGCAAATATCTTCAATAAAATTATGGAAGAAAACTTCCCTAACCTAAAGACACAGATGCCCATGAATATACAAGAGGCCTACAGAACTCCAAACAGACTGGACCAGAACAGAAATACTTCCTGTCACATAATAATCAAAACACCAAATGTACTAAACAAAGAAAGAATATTAAAGGCAGTAAGAGAAAAAGGCCAAGTAACATATAAAGGAAGACCTATCAGAAACACAGCAGACTTTTCACCTGAGACTATGAAGGCTAGAAGATCCTGGGCTGATCTCATGCAGACTGTAAGAGAACACAAATGCCAGCCAAAACTACTATATCCAGCAAAACTCTCAATCACCATAGATGGAGAAACTAAGATATTCCATGACAAAACCAAGTTTACCCAATATCTATCCACAAACCCAGCCCTACAAAGGATAAAAGGAAGAAAACATCAATACAAGGAGGGAAACTTCACCCTGGAAAAAGCAAGATAGTAACCTTGAATCAAAGCCAACAGAAGGTAACCAATCCAATTTAAAAAATAACATCAAAAAAGACAGGAAGTAACAATCACTATTCCTTATTATCTCTTAACATCAATGGACTCAATGCCCCAATAAAAAGACATAGACTAACTGACTGGATACGCAAACAGGACCCTACATTTTGCTGCTTACAGGAAACACACCTCAGGGTCAAAGACAAACACTACCATAGAGTAAAAGGCTGGAAGACAATTTTACAAGCAAATGGACTCAGGAAACAAGCTGGAGTAGCCATTTTAATATCACATAAAATTGACATTCAACCCAAAGTCATCAAAAGAGACTCTGAGGACCAGATTCTTGCTGGTCAAAGGAAAAATACAACAAGAAGAACTCTCAATCCTGAACATCTATGCTCAAAATGCAAGGGCACCCTCATTCGTAAAAGAAACTTTATTAAAGCTCAAAGCACACATTGAACCTAACACAATAATTGTGGGTGACTTTAACACTGCACTTTCCTCAATGGACCAATCAGGAAAACAAACTAAACAGGGACATAATGAAACTAATTGAAGCTTTGGACCAATTAGATTTAACAGATATATATAGAACATTCTATCCTAAAGCAAAAGAATATACCTTTTTCTCAGCACCTCATGGTACCTTCTCCAAAATCGACCATATGATTGGTCACAAGGCAGACCTCAACAAATATAAGAAGATCGAACTAATCCCATGCCTCCTATCAGACCACTATGGAGTAAAAGTGGTCTTCAATAGCAACAAAAACAACAGAAAACCCACATACATGTGGAAATTGAACAATATTCTACTCAATGATACCTTGGTCAAGGAAGAAATAAAGAAAGAAATTAAAGACTTTTTAGAACACAATGAAAATGAAGACACAACATACCCAAATCTATGGGACACAATGAAAGCAGTGCTAAGAGGAAAACTCATAGCCCTGAGTGCCTCCAAAAAGAAAATGGAGAGAGCATACATTACCAGCTTAATGACACACCTGAAAGCCCTGGAACAAAAAGAAGCTATTTCACCCAGGAGGAGTAGAAGGCAGGAAATCATCAAACTCAGGGCTGAAATCAATCAAGTAGAAACAAAGAGAACCATACAAAGAATCAACAAAACCAGGAGCTGGTTCTTTGAGAAAATCAACAAGATAGATAAACCCTTAGCCAGACTGACCAAAGGGCACAGAGAAAGTATCCAAATTAACAAACTTAGAAATGAAAAGGGAGATATAACAACGGAAACTGAGGAAATCCAAAAAATCATCAGATACTACTACAAGAGACTGTACTCAACACAACTGGAGAATCTGGAGGAAATGGACAATTTCCTTGACAGATACCAAATACCAAAATTAAATCAGGACCAAATAGATCATCTAAACAGTCCCATAATGCCTAAAGAAATTGAAGGAGTCTTAGAAAGTCTTCCAACCAAAAAAAGCATAGGACCAGATGGTTTCAGTGTAGAATTCTATC
Source organism: Apodemus sylvaticus (assembly GCF_947179515.1). Taxonomy (NCBI): domain Eukaryota; kingdom Metazoa; phylum Chordata; class Mammalia; order Rodentia; family Muridae; genus Apodemus; species Apodemus sylvaticus. The sequence continues at coordinate 141,045,033 of NC_067473.1, read as the reverse complement.
AGACCTTCAAAGAAGAGTTAACACCAATACTCTTCAAATTATTCCACAAAATAGAAACAGAAGGAACACTACCCAATTCCTTCTATGAAGCCACAATTACGCAGATACCAAAACCACACAAAGATTCAACAAAGAAAGAGAACTTCAGACCAATTTCCCTTATGAACATCGATGCAAAAATACTCAATAAAATTCTTGCCAACCGAATCCAAGAACACATCAAAACGATCATCCACCATGATCAAGTAGGCTTTATCCCGGGAATGCAGGGTTGGTTCAATATACGGAAATCCATCAATGTAATCCACTACATAAACAAACTCAAAGAAAAAAACCACATGGTCATTTCATTGGATGCTGAAAAAGTATTTGACAAAATTCAGCATCCTTTCATACTTAAAGTCCTGGAAAGAACAGGAATTCAAGGCCCATACCTAAACATAGTAAAAGTAATATACAGCAAACCGATAGCCAGCATCAAACTAAATGGAGAGAAAATTGAAGCAATCCCACTAAAATCAGGGATTAGACAGGGCTGCCCCCTTTCTCCTTATCTTTTAAATATTGTACTTGAGGTACTAGCTCAGGCAATTTGACAACATAAGGACGTCAAAGGGCTACAAATTGGAAAGGAAGAAGTCAAACTATCATTATTTGCAGATGACATGATAGTCTACCTAAGTGACCCAAAAAACTCCACTAGAGAACTCCTACAGCTGATAAACAACTTCAGCAAAGTGGCAGGTTATAAAATCAATTCAAGCAAATCAGTGGCCTTCCTATACTCAAAGGATAAGCAGGCTGAGAAAGAAATTAGGGAAATGACCCCCTTCACAATAGCCACAAATAGTATAAAGTATCTTGGGGTGACTCTTACCAAACATGTGAAAGATCTGTATGACAAGAACTTCAAGACTCTGAAGAAGGAAATGGAAGAAGACCTCAAAAAATGGGAAAACCTCCCATGCTCATGGATCGGTAGAATCAATATAGTTAAAATGGCCATTTTGCCAAAAGTAATATACAGATTCAATGCAAGACCCATCAAAATCCCAACTCAATTCTTCACAGAGTTAGAAAGAGCAATTCTCAAATTCATCTGGAATAACAAAAAAAACCCAGGATAGCTAAAACTATTCTCAGCAACAAAAGAAATTCTGGGGGAATCAGTATCCCTGACCTCAAGCAATACTACAGAGCAATAGTGTTAAAAACTGCATGGTATTGGTACAGTGACAGGCAGGAGGATCAATGGAACAGGATTGAAGATCCAGAAATGAACCCACACACCTATGGCCACTTGATCCTCGACAAAGAGGCTGAAAACATCCAATGGAAAAAAGATAGTCTTTTCAACAAATGGTGTTGATTCAACTGGAGGTCAGCATGCAGAAGAATGCGAATTGATCCATCCTTGTCTCCTTGTTCTAAGCTCAAATCCAAATGGATCAAGGACCTCCACATAAAGCCAGACAATCTGAAGTTAATAGAAAAGAAACTGGGGAAGACCCTTGAGGACATCGGTACAGGGAGAAAGTTTCTGAACAGAACACCAATAGCGTATGCTCTAAGAGCAAGAATTGACAAATGGGACCTCATAAAATTACAAAGTTTCTGTAAGGCAAAGGACACCATCAAGAGGACAAATCGGCAACCAACAAATTGGGAAAAGATCTTCACCAATCCTACATCACATAGAGGGCTAATATCCAATATATATAAAGAACTCAAGAAGTTAGACTCCAGAAAACCAAACAACCCTATTAAAAATGGGGTACAGAGTTAAACAAAGAATTCTCACCTGAAGAACATCGGATGGCAGAGAAGCATCTTAAAAAATGTTCAACTTCATTAGTCATTAAGGGAAATGCAAATCAAAACAACCCTGAGATTTCACCTTACACCAGTCAGAATGGATAAGATTAAAAATTCAGGAGATAGCAGGTGTTGGAGAGGGTGTGGAGAAAGAGGAACACTCCTCCACTGCTGGTGGGGTTGCAAATTGGTACAACCACTCTGGAAATCAGTCTGGCAGTTCCTCCGAAAACTGGGCACCTCACTTCCAGAAGATCCTGCTATACCACTCCTGGGCATATACCCAGAGGATTCCCCTACCATGTAATAAGGATACATGCTCTACTATTTTCATAGCAGCCCTATTTATAATTGCCAGATGCTGGAAAGAACCCAGGTATCCCACAGCAGTAGAGTGGATGCAAAAAATGTGGTATATCTACACAATGGAGTACTATTCAGCCATTAGAAACAATGAATTCATGAAATTCTTAGGCAAATGGATGGACCTAGAGAACATCATACTAAGTGAGGTAACCCGACCCAAAAGATGAATCATGGTATGCACTCACTAATAAGTGGATATTAACCTAGAAAACTGGATTACCCAAAACATAATCTACACATCAAATGAGGTACAAGAAGAAAGGAAGAGTGGCCCCTTGTTCTGGAAAGACTCAATGAAGCAGTATTCCGTAAAACCAGAAAGGGGAAGTGGGAAGGGGTGGGTGGGAGGACAGGGGGAGAGAAGGGGGCTTACGGGACTTTCGGGGAGTGGGGGGGCTAGGAAAGGGGAAATCATTTGAAATGTAAATAAAAAATATATCGAATAAAAAAAAGTTTTTCCATAAAAAAAAAAAGCCCGGATGTATTTCTGTGCACATGCTTGTATATGTGCCTGTGTGTGTCTGTGTGTCTCTGTGTGTGTCTGTGTGTCTTTGAGTCTGTGTGTGTGTGTGTAAGAGAGAGAGAGACAGAGAGACAACTGAGTTTGTGCCTTCACAAAGAGGAGAAAAATACCCAACATGAATAAAAAATGTTTTTTTTTTCACTTGATAATAGCATATGTTTCTTGTTTATGAAAACCAATGTAGGGGCTAGTAAGATGGTTCAGAGGTTAAGAGCACTATTGTTCTTGCAGACATTCCAGGTTTGTTTCCACTCACCCTTCTGATGCTCTCTTCCAGTCTCTTCAAGTTCTGCATGCACATGGGACACAGACATACATGCATTCATAATACCCATCCACACAATATAAAATTAAATAACTCTTTTTGAAAATATGCATGTATCAGCACCCCCATACCATTCAGTTTATACCATGGCAGAGTTGCAATTTGTCCAGTTCTCAAGCAAGATGTGCTGGATGTTGAAGGCAAAAGAACAAAAGGAAAAGTCGTTTTCATTCTGAGAAGTCCCCAAAAGATTCTGCACATTATCTTCCAAAGAATTTTCCTTTGATTCAAACAGCAGAGTCCAAACAGAAGGGAAACTCATCAAGCATGGTGCTTCCTGAGTTAGATAACTTGACTATCTGGTGAGTGAGTTTATCAATACTTCAGAATTTCTTGTTGTCTCTTATATTTTGGAGACACCATAATATAGTAGTTAAAAGTTTGAAATTTCAGAGCAGCCCTAAGTGTAAGTTGAGCCACTCCTGCTAATTGCTTCCATTATTTCAGGAAGTTGCTTCATTACTCACACTCAGTTTACTCATCTAGGAAACAGTCTCTTGTCTTGTTGGGTGCTGCATTTGTTGTCAAATGAACAAAACCAGGCAAATAACTGCGACCCACTGTGGGCATGGTATAGTTTTATTATTATTTTATCAAAAACTTTGGGTTCAACAGAACTGCCAATAAATTAGACAATTTAGTTAAGTCAAAGCAAAAAACATGACTCAAAAAGGAGAAACTAAAGTGCTCACCAGTCTTTCATCTAAAAGGGAAATTCAGTCCCGGACTCTTCACAGTGTCTGATGTTCCGGGCTATGTGGCTAGAACAGAAGATGAATAAATCATGGAATGTGTCCTCAAGAGTTTACACTGTGTGGGGAGGGGAAACATTCACATAGAACATTTAAATCTGCTTCTGTGGCAAAGGGGGCTATTTAAAGGAATTAATAAATAAGTGAAGAAGAAGCTGAGAGACTGCAAGACTTGGTAGGGACCACGATGTTTGGAAAAGGTATGGGGAAGATAGCAAACACGGGATCAATCAGTACAGTGTAGAAAGGGATAGGAGAATAAGGGAGCCAGCTTTCTGGAAAACAGAACAATTGGCTGGCTGGTAGGCTAGGGATGAGAATCAGCTGAAAGATGACAAGGTATTCCACACATGTGCTTCAGTACCACCTACCATTTTCAGGCAACTCTGCCAGACCCCATAATTCTGCACATAGGGACTTTAAAGAAGTACATGAAAAAATGTTCAGAATCTTTAGCCACCATGGAAATGCAAATTAGAACCACAATGAAACTTGAGCAACTGAACAAAACCCTGTCTATAAACAAAATTAAAATAATAAAAGAGTCTGGAGATTGCAGGTCAGTTATAGAGCACTCATGTAGCATTTACAAGCCCTTGGACTTAATCTCAGTATGATAAAAAATGCAAATTAAAAACAAAACCTACATATAGGTTCTATCTCATCCTGATCAAACTGTCTGTAGTCAAAAAGAAAATTGCTGACAATGATATGGAGAAACAGGAGCCCTCATTATAGGTATAATATTGTTATATATGTATTTATATTAGTAGAACCAATGTAGAAAATAATTCAGAAATTCTCTAATGAATTAAATCAATATGTGATCTGGATATACCACCCTAAGTATTTATCTGAAATAAATGAAGACAGTATGCAAATGAGTTAACAGCATATCCATATTTATCGTGTCACTACTCACAACATTCCAAAACATGCAGTCCAGGCTTGGTGTCTATCAATAGGTAAATGGAATAGTATTTAAACATGAAGAAAAATGAAATTATGCCATGTGAAAAACAATGTACAAAACAGGAGACAATCATGTGTTGCCAGACTCATAAGACAAGTATCTTATTTTGTTTCACATATAAAAATTAATGGGGGTGGGAAGATGGCTTGAAAAGTGTGGAAATAGGACTGAGAAGAAGGTGGAAGACTTGAAGGAAGTTCATGATCAAAGTGCATTATTCTCTGCGAGGAAGACAAGAAGCCTTTAGTTTGTAAAGACCTGACTGAGTACATGGATGTTGTAGATAGAAAATGTCCGCCATAGCATTCCTCCCCCAGACATTCACAGCCTGAAGATGGCTTGCCAAGGAACATTGCTTCTATGGAGATTAGCTAAACCTGCTTCTTCATTTATCTATATGTAAGCCTATTGTTCAACTGTAAACAGTAACCTTGTTTATCCGTTCCATGTATATAGTAAACATGCTATTTCTACAGAACATAGTTTCTCTAGAAAAGAGCCCAGACCATGCATTCCAGATTTTTTTAAATTTTTTTATTTGATGTATTCTTTATTTACATTTCAAATGATTTCCCCTTTTCTGGCTCCACACTCCCCGAAAGTCCCATAAGCCCTCTCCCCTCCCCCTGTTCCTCCATCTACTCCTTCCCACTTCCCTGTGCTGGAATTCCCCTATACTGTTACACTGATTCTTTCCAGAACCAGGGGCCACTCCTTCGTTCTTTTTGGAAATCCATCATTTAATATATGGATTATGTCTTGGGTATTCCAAGTTTTTAGGCTAATATCCACTTGTCAGTGAGTGCATACCATGATTGATCTTTTGAGACTGGGTTACCTCACTTAGTATGATGTTCTCCAGCTCCATTCATTTGTCTAAGAATTTCATGAATTCATCGGTTCTAATGACTGAATAGTACTCCATTGTGTAAATATACCACATTTTTTGTATCCATTCCTCCACTGAGGGACACCTGGGTTCTTTCCAGCTTCTGGCTACTACAAATAGGACTGCTACGAACATAGTAGAGCATGTGTCGTTATTGCATGCTGAAGAATCCTCTGGGTATATGCCCAGGAGTGGTATAACAGGGTCCTCAGGAAGTGTCATGCCCAGTTTTCTGAGGAACTGCCAGACTGATTTTCAAAGTGGTTGCACTATCTTGCAATCCCACCAGCAGTGGAGGAGTGTTACTCTTTCTCCACATCCTCACCAACACCTGCTGTCTCCTGAATTTTTGACCTTAGCCATTCTGACTGGTGTGAGGTGAAATCTCAGGGTTGTTTTGATTTGCATTTCTCTAATGACTAATGATGTTGAACATTTCTTAAGGTGTTTCTCAGCTCTCCAAAGTTCTTCATGTGAAAATTCTTTGTTTAGCTCCTTACCCCACTTTTTAATGGGGTTATTTGGTTCTCTGGGTTCTACCTTCCTGAGTTCTTTGTTTATATTAGAATTAGCCCTCTGTCGGATTTAGGGTTGGTAAAGATCCTTTCCCAATCTGTTGGTTGGCGGACGTTTGGTCCTTCTGACAGTGTCCTTTGCCTTACAGAAACTTCATAGTTTTATGAGGTCCTATTTGTCAATTCTTGCTCTTAGAGCATAAGCTATTGGTGTTCTATTCAGGAACTTTTCCCCTGTGCCCATGTCCTCAAGGGTCTTCCCCAGTTTATTTTCTATTAGTTTCAGTGTGTCAGGTTTTATGTGGAGGTCCTTGATCCCTTTGGAGTTGAGCTTAATACAAGGAGATAATAATGGATCGATTTACATTCTTCTGCATGCTGACCTCCAATTGAACCAGCACCATTTGTTGAAAAAACTATCCTTTCTCCACTGGATGCTTTCAGCTCCTTTGTCAAAGATCAAGTGACCATAGGTGTGTGGGTTCATTTCTGGGTCTTTAATCCTATTCCATTGATCTACTTGCCTGACATTGTATCTATACCATGCAGTTTTTATCACTATTGCTCTGTAGTAAAGTTTGAGGTCTGGGATACTCCATTCCCCTGAAGTTCTTTTACTGTTGAGAATAGTTTTAGCTATCCTGGGTTTTTTGTTATTCCAGATGTATTTCAGAATTGTTTTTTCTAGCTCTAGGAAGAACTGAGTTGGGATTTTGATGGGGATTGCATTGAATCTGTAGATTGCCTTTCACAAGATGGCCATTTTAACTATATTTATCCTGCCAATCCACAAGCATGGAAGATTTTTCCATTTTCTGAGATCTTAGATTTCCATCTTCAGAGATCTGAAGTTCTTGTCATATAGGTCTTTCACTTGTTTGGTTAGAGTCACTCCAAGATACTTTATGCTGCTTGTGGCTATTGTGAAGGGGGTCATTTCCCTAATTTCTTTCTCAGTCTGCTTATCCTTTGAGTATATAAAGGCTACTGATTTTCTTGAGTTGATTTTGTAGCCAGCCATTTTACTGAAGTTGTTTATCAGCTGTAGGAGTTCTCTAGTAGAGTTTTTTGGGTCACTTAAGTATACTATCATATCATCTGCAAATAGTGACAGTTTGACTTCTTCCTTTCCAATTTGTATCCCTTTGACCCCCTTATGTTGTCTAATTGCTCTAGCTAGGACTTCAAGAACTATATTGAAAAGATATGCAGAGAGGAGGCAGCCTTGTCTAGTCCTTGATTTTAGTGGGATTGCTTCAACTTTCTCTCCATTGAGTTTGATGTTGGCTACTGGTTTGCTGTATATTGCTTTTACTATGTTTAGATATGGGCTTTGGATTCCTGTCCTTTCCAAGACTTTTAGCATGAAAGGATGCTGAATTTTGTCAAATGCTTTTTCAGCATTTTTTTCCTTTGAGTTTGTTTATGTAATAGATAGCATTTATGGATGTCCTTATATTGAACCATCCCTGCATCCCTGGGATGAAGCCTATTTGATCATGGCAGATGATCGTTTTGATGTGTTCTTGGATTCGGTGGGCAAGAATTTTATTGAGTATTTTTGCATCGATATTCATAAGGGAAATTGGCCTGAAATTCTCTTTCTTAGTTGGATCTTTGTGTGGTTTTGGTATCAGCGTAATTGTGGCTTCGTAGAAAGAGTTGGGTAGTGTTCCGTCTGTTTCTATTTGGTGGAATAGTTTGAAGAGTATTGGTGTTAAGTCTTCTTTGAAGGCCTGATAGAATTCTGCACTGAAACAATCTGGTCCTGTCCTTTGTTTGGTCGGAAGGCTATCTATGACCCCTTCTATTTCTTTAGGGAATATGGGACTGTTTAGATGATCTATTTGATCCTTGTTTAATTTTGGTATTTGATATCTGTCTAAGAAATTGTCCATTTCCTCCAGATTCTCCAGTTGTGTTGAGTACAGGCTTTTGTAGTAGGATCTGATGATTTTATTAATTTCCTCAGTTTCTGTTGTAATATCTCCGTTTTCATTTCTAATTTTGTTAATTTGGATACTTTCTCTCTGCCCTTTCTTTAGTCTGGCTAAGGGTTTGTCTATCTTGTTGATTTTTTCCAAGAACTAGCTTCTGGTTTTGTTGATTCTTTGTATGTTTCTCTTGGTTTCTACTTGATTGATTTCAGCCCTGAGTTTGATGACTTCCTGTCTTCTTCTCCTCCTTGGTGAATCTGCTTCGTTTTGTTCCAGGGCTTTCAGTTGTTCTGTTAATCTTCTAGTGTATGCTGTCTTGAATTTCTTTTTGGAGGCACTCAAAGCTATGAGTTTTCCTCTTAGCACTGCTTTCATTTTGTCTCATAGATTTGTGTATGTTGTTCCTTCATTTTCATTAAATTCTAAACATCTTTGATTTCTTTCTTTATTTCTTCCTTGACCAAGGTATCATTGAGTATAGTATCGTTCAGTTTCCATGTATATGTGGACTTTCTGTTGTTTTTACTGTTATTAAAGACCACTTTTGCTCCATAGTCATCTGATAGAAGGCATGGGATTATTTCAATCTTCTTATATTTGTTGAGGTCTGTCTTGTGACCAACTATATGATTTTGAAGAAGGTACCATGAGGTGCTGAGAAAAAGGTATATTCTTTTGCTTTGGAATGAAAAGTTCTGTATATATCTGTTAAATTCAATTGGTCCAAAGCTTCACTTAGTTTTACTGTTTCCCTGTTTAGTTTCTGTTTTCCTGATTGGTCCATTGAGGAAAGTGCAGTGTTGAAGTCACCCACAATTATTGTGTTAGGTATAATGTGTGCTTTGAGCTTTAGTAAAGTTTCTTTTATGAATGAGGGCACCCTTGTATTTGGAGCATAGATGTACAGGATTGAGAGTTCTTCTTCTTGGATTTTTCCTTTGACCAGCAAGAAGTGACCTTCCATGTCTCTTTTTATGACATTAGGTTGAAAGTCAATTTTATCTGATATTAGAATGGCAACTCTGGCTTGTTTCCTGAGACCATTTGCTAGTAGAATTGTCTTCCAGCCTTTTACTCTAAGGTAGTTTTTGTCTTTGACACTGAGGTATGTTTCCTGTATGCAGCAAAATGTAGGGTCCTGTTTATGTAACCAGCCTGTTAGTCTATGTCTTTTTATTGGGGAATTGAGTCCATTGATATTAAGAGATATTAAGGAGTCGTGGTTATTTCTTCCTATCATTTTTGATGTTAATTTTATACTTGTGTGGTTATCTTCTTTTGGGTTTGATGAAAGAAGCTTAATATCCTGCTTTTTCCAAGGTATAGTTTCCCTCTTTGTAATGGTGTTTTCTTCTTATTATCCTTTGTAGGGCTGGGTTTGTAGAAAGATATTGTGTAAATTTGGTTTTGTCATGGATTATCTTGGTTTCTCCATCTATTGTGATTGAGAGTTTCACTGGTTATAGTAGTCTTGTCTGGCATTTGTGTTTTCTTAGAGTCTGCATGAGCTCTGCCCAGGATCTTCTAGCTTTCATGGTCTCTGGTGAGAAGTCAGGTGTAATTCTGATAGGTCTTCCTTTATATGTTACTTACCCTTTTTCTCTTACTGCCCTAAGTATTCTTTCTTTGTTTAGTACATTTGGGGTTTTGATTATTATGTGACGGGAAGTATTTCTGTTCTGATCCAGTCTGTTTGGAGTTCTGTAGGTTTCTTGTATATTCATGGGCATCTCTCTCTTTAGGCTAGGGAAGGTTTCTTCCATAATTTTGTGGAAGATATTTGCTGAACCTTTACGTTGTAAATCTTTACTCTCATCAATGCCTATAATCCTTAGATTTGTGTTTCTCATTGTGTCTTGGATTTCCTGGATGTTTTGGGTTACAAGTTTTTTTGCATTTTACATTTTCTTTGACTGTTGAGTCAATGGTTTCTATGGTATCTTCGGCATCTGAGATTCTTTCTTCTATCTCTTGTATTCTGTTGTTGATATTTGCGTCTATGGTCCCTGATTTCTCCCCAAGGTTTTCTATCTCCAAAGTTGTCTCCCTTTGTGCTTTCTTAGTTGTTTCTACTTCTGTTTTTAGATCCTGGAAGTTTTTGCTCAGTTCTGTCATTTGCTTATTTGTGTTTTCCTCTAATTCTTTGAGAGATTTTTGTGTTTCCTCTTTCATGACTTCTGCCTGTTGATCAAAGTTCTCCTGAATTTCTTTAAGTGATTTTTACATTTCCTCATTATTAGCTACAAACTTCTGACCCATATTGTCCTGAATTTCTTTAAATGATTTTTTTTATTTCCCTTGTAAGGGTTTCTAGCTTTTGATCATTTTTCTCCCTAATTTCTTTAAGAGGTTTATTTATGTCCTTCATGTGTTCCTCCAACAGCATCCCTACCAGTGCTTTTAAATCCAACTCTTGTTTTTCTGGTGTGTTGTGGTATCCAGGACTTGCTATTGTTGGAGAATTGGGTTCAGATGCTGCCATAATGCCTTGGTTTCTGTTAGTAACATTCCTATGCTTGCCTTTAGCCATCTAGTTCTCACTGGTCTTAGATGGTCTTATTGTAGACCTTTAAGGCTATTTCCAAGACACTGGATGAGTGGGTTTCCTCTGGCACAGATTACTGATATGCTGCCTTCCTCTTTTGTGCCTTTGGAGCCCTGCTCAGTCTTGCCTCAAGACATGTTATACTTGGGTTGTCAAGGTGAACCAGGTATTCTCAGACTGCTCTGTTACGGAGCAAAGATGGTGTGGAGGGAGTCACTCCCTCTGTTGATTCTCACATAGGACACAGGCCCCACAACCGACCAGCTTGCAGATAAACCATCTACGTTCTCAGGTCCTGGGCACAGGCAGACCCCTGGAGATTTGTACACCCAGAGATCTTAAGCTCAGGATAATACAGTACCTAGTGATGTTTTTCTGCCCTGGCAGGCCACGAAGATGGCCACAGGGAGTTGCTCCCTCTGCTGCTCTCCAGGCAGGACACAGGCCCTACAACCTACCAGCTGGGAGATGAACCACCTGTGTGCTCAGGTCCTGGGTGCAGGCAGACCTCTGGTGGTTTGCACCCCCAGACAGCTAAAGCTCGGGGGTGATACATACCTAGTGAAGCTCTTCTGCCCCAGCAGGCAGTGAATATGGCTGTGGGGATTCTCTCCCTCTGCTGCTCTCCAGGCAGGACACAGGTGCCACACCCAGAGGTCTAGCAGATGAACGGCCTATGTGCTCAGTTCCTGAGTGCAGGCAGACCCTGATGGTTTGCATCCCCAGAGATCTAAAGCTCGGGGTGATACAGTACCTAGTGAACCATTCCAGATTTTCTTTGCGACTATTTCTCTGTTCCCTCTTAATTCATTGCCTCCTAAGTTAGGGCAGTACCTGAAGTTACAGAGGACAATGCATTTCACATATATTAAGGCTTCATAATGAGTCCCTGAAGTGGAAACTAAGAGTTCTTTGTAAAGTCCATTGTATGATGTTTTCTGGAGTAAACATGTGAAGGAACATTTCATTAAAGTAGACACAGATGCGAAAGGCTAAGGCAGACTTGTGAAGAAGAATGTTTCACTGAACCAGTCACAGGAGAGAGGATGTTCTGCTAAAGCAAACATGTGAGAAGACAAGTGATGAAAGATTCCTTGCTAACCACACGCATGTATTAGTCCGCCTTGCATTGCATAGTTAAGCTGCATTTGTCAGAAAACCATAGAGAGAAATGCACCGAAGAAATTTCTGATGCTGTACTGCAGCTTGTTGCTGCTTCTGTGGACTCTGGATGAATGTACTGAGGCAAGACACATGAAGGACACGTGGTGTTTGGAAGGTATAAATTGGACTCCACAGAGTGATGGGGACAGAAGTTGGCTTGCTGGTGCAGCTAGCTGGGCAACAATTGTAGGTCTCCCACTTTCACTCATCTTTGACTCCTTGAGAGAGGCACAGCCTCTCCTGCTGCTCCTCCTGGTCCCTCCTGCTGACTCTAGTCAAGGCTGAGGCCTGGCCATCTCTGCTGAGTCCTGTCATCTCTTTTGCTAACCTGATTCTACTGCACTAGACTACTGGCATATCTGTGAAGTGAAGTGTTTGCCAGTGGACAGAGCTGCCACTGCCTGCTAACCTGTGAACTGAACTGCTGATTTCCAGACAACACTGACAAGAATTACTAAAAAAAAAAAAAAACTCTCTAAACAGGTTCACTTTCCACATATCCTTTCTTTTCCATTATCTGTTGGGTGATGAGTTACAAGGAAGGTTAAAGCATTTAAGAATCATCATCACAAATAGGATTTGAAAAACTTAATGTTACAAAGCCCATTACTTTTGAGGATTAATATATATGATAGTAACAATTATGTTGTTATTCATCAGCCTTCCTTTGTTGACCACAGCACATAATGAAAACATTGAAGCTTTTGGTCTGTTGACTTTCCAATAGCTACAAGTAATTGAGATACTCTGTTAAAAAATGCAGATTTCAAGGTTCTTATCAATTCAAAATTACCTGGACATCAGTGCACTTCCAGGATACAGGCTTAATCACCTTCCACCATGCGTATGATTTTCATTAAATGTGGGAACATCTTAAACCACGTTTTGGTTCATTACAAGAAACTAAAAGAATTATTCTGATATTTTAGATAAAAAATAATTCATGAGTAAGAGAACACTGATATTCCTTTAGCAGTAGCATTTAAACATAATTAATCCCTTCACTCAAAAACAAGGTCACTGTCTCTATATCTCAAAGCTGACTCATTAAGGTCCCAAAAGTAGAAATTAAAGAGAGAAAGTCATTCACCCTGAAATATGCAAACATCAAAGGGAACAGGCTGTTCTCTTTTGGAAGAGTCCAAATGAAGGTCATGCTGACCTGAAAAGAAACTGTTAAAACATGATGTAAGTGAAAAATGTGATGCATATTTTGACAGACTTGGAGCTCCGTTGATAGCAAACCAGGCCATCTGACACAAACTCAGGAATGGAGAAAATTTGCTTCCTAGAATAGATTGTAAATTTGAAAGTTTCACCTTGAACAGTGAAGCCAAGAGAAGTGTCTCCATATGACATTTTGGGACTTGTAAGCCTGTGAAAGTCCAGGCTGTAGCTAGCAGAAGGCAAGTCTAGAGGTGGTGGCAAGTAGTGTGGGTCAGAATGTGTTTCTAGTACAGACATCAAGATACAGCCATTGAGCGGAAGTCTGGGGATACAAAAAGACTCTTGAATGGACTGCTGGATGAAAGCAGATTTTCTATCCTGAATTTGTGAAATAGAGGTCAGAATACCAAAGCAAGAACTCTTCTATAAAAGACAAAGAAATGCTACAAATAGAAAACAGTTTAAAAACAAAGCCCAGAAAATGCTGTGGTGCTACTGGAAGTCCAAAGACAAATGCTCCAACTTAAGCAAAAGTGGCTATTTAACCTTTAAATTCTGTCTAGCTTTGAATCAATTAGGTTGTCCACCTACCACCAGGAGCACAATCTGTTTACTGTTCAAATGTTAATCTCAACCCCTCAGACACAAGGGGTGATCTTCTTACTTTGAGATTTAGTCAAGCTGACACTGAAAATTCACCATACCGTGGTGATTATAGGACAACTAAAAGATTCTTTGCCCTCAAACCTCCTTTTCGTTTGTGTTTTTTCAGGATAGCATCTCACTATGTAGGCCAGTAAACTCGTTTGCATGTCCTCCTGTCAGAGCCTCCTACATGTTGGATTATAAAAATTTACTACCTTGCCCAACTGCAAGAATCCCTTTACACATTTATATCACCGGCAGTGCAATGGTTGTTTACAGCAACATCACTACAAAGACATGAGGAACAGGTTCTCCGAAACTGTTATGATGGTTTTGATGTCACCAGATGGGAAGACTTTTCAACTCTTATAACCTTATGGGACGACTGTATTAGTTATCCTGAATGAGAGACAGTGAAACACATTTCTTAGTATGTCTCTGAGGGTATTTGCTGAGGGTATTTGTGAGTGGTATGTGGTAGAACAACAGAGAACAAAATCTACCCTGAATGAAGGAGGTACTGTCCAATAGGTAGGAGCCAAGATGGAACAAATGCAAGATGGGGAAGCCCTCTAGTTCAGACTGACTCTCACACTTTCCACTTCTTAATTGTCATGGGGAAAGCAGACCTCCTTTCGCCATGATGTTTTGCCTTGGCACAGGATCACAGCAATGAAGCCAGCTATTTATAGAAACCTCCAAAGCAATGAACCAAATTAAATCTTTCCTTTTAAAAGTTGTTTTCCTCAAGTAAATTGTCATAGCAAAAAAAAAATGAATAATATAATAACAATCACATACCTATGCTATTTCTTGACTGGCATACTGTCATATCCTTTTTTATTATAGAGGAATTTCAATGGCATGAAGCAAAAATAAATGAAAATACAGGAAGTCAAAAGAGGTCAAGATGAAGCTAAAAATGTAGGAGGTAGAGGACAGAAGTTTCAGAGGAGAGCATTCCAATCAGAGGGTGCATGTTTTGTGACATTATTCTCAGGGAGATGAGAACAAATGACTACTGGGCTGAGATGGGGAACTGACAAAAAAAAACTAGTTAATACAGCATCAAATTTCAAATTCTTAAGATTATTGAGGTTACTTAAGATTATTGAGGGTATAGGTAGGATACTGACAGGAGCAGGAACAACTCAAATGCCCTGAATCACCAAAGACCTATACCAACTTTGATGACAATATACAAAAGCTGAAACTAAGTACATAACTTGCCTCTGGAACGTTTTAGGGATTTCCTGAGACTTCTGATTTGTTTACTTCCTAAATCTTTTTTTTTATTATATATATTCCTTATTTACACTTCAAATGTTGTCTCCTTTCATGGTTCTCCTCCCTGAAAATCCCCTAACCCATCCCCCTCCCCCTGCTCACCAATCCACCCACTCCTGCTTCCCTGTCCTGACATTCCCCTATAGTGGGGCATCTAGCCTTCTCAGGACCAAGGGCCTCTCCTCCCTTTGATGTCCAACAAGGTCATCCTCTGCTGCATATGCATCTGGAACAAATTGAGAAAAGACCTTTACCAACCCTACATCTAACAGAGGGCTAATATCCAATATATACAAAGAACTCAAGAAGTTAGACTCCAGAGAACCAAATAACACTATTAAAAATGGGGTACAGAGCTAAAGAATTTTCAGCTGAGAAATACTGAATGGCTGAGAAGCACCTAAAGAAATGTTCAACATCCTTAGTCATCAGGGAAATGCAAATCAAAATAACCATGAGATTTCACCTCACACCAGTCAGAATGGCTAAGATCAAAAACTCAGGAGAAAACAGGTGCTGGTGAGGATGTGGAGAAAAAGGAACACTCCTCCACTGCTGGTGGGATTGCAAGCTGGTACAACTACTCTGGAAATCAGTTTGGTGGTTCCTCAGAAAATTGGACATTGTACTACCAAAGGGCCCTGTAATACCACTCCTGGGCATATACCCAGAGGATTTTCCAGGATATAATAAGGACACATGCTCCACTATATTCATAGCAGCCTTATTTATAATAGCCAGAAGCTGGAAACAACCCAGATGTACTCAACAGAGGAATGGATACAGAAAATATGGTACATTTACACAATGGAATACTATTCAGCTATTACTTACTGATTCTTAGTGAGCCTCTCTTTACAACCTTCTGAATCTTGAGGAGCTCCAGAGGACATTGCGATACAACAACAATACATGTAGGTCAGAAGAAGAGAAAGTTTAGAGTAACAGAGATCAGGAGATGGGATATCATTAAATAACAATAAAAAATAAAAACAAGTAGGAATGTAATAAAGCTAAATACAGAACTATAGTAAATGCTTAGCAGAAAAATCTGAGATTTTCACTTTTCTTCTGAGAGCAACATTATTATCATAGTTTAATCAGCTTCAAAATACCACATAGATATTTCCAGATGCTCCAGTGAAATATTCATTCCGAAATGAAGGATACCATTTTCAGACCCTCTAATTAAAATAAATTAAAGTTATACTACTAGAGCAATTACATTTTATAATTTGCTTGTGGGAAAATAAATTACAAATAAAATAAATTGCCATTGGTCATTTCCTTTCTATTTCCATGGTCCATTGCCTTGTACAAATTCAGTGCTAGAGGTCAGTCAATTTAATTCTGAACATCCCTGTTTGTAGTAAAGATGTCAATTCAACTGTACCATGCCTCTGTTTTTGAAATACTGTTCTCTATGTACCTGGAAATGAAAGAGACAACTGACAAAGGATCACTTTGTATTACTCTGGTCTTAAAAATCTAACTGAACAGTCATGGGGAGGGGGCTCAGTAGATGTGACAACTCATCGGACAGGCATTTGGACCCAAGTTTGGATCTCCAGGAGCCATGTATGTAGATACCATTACATCTGCACAGGTGAGAGACAATAGGGTTGCTGGGACTTATTGCTGCTACCCTAAAAAACTAAAAATCTTTAAGTTTCACTTTCAGTGAGGGGTTCTTTCTTAAGAGAATAAGGAAAACTGGAGAGTAATAAATGAAGACACCAACGTCCTTCTCCAGATTCTATACATGTATAGGCACACACACCAGCATAATGCACACATATGTATGCATATGCCACACACACACACACACACACACACACACACACACAAATTAAAAATTAAAGACAATTTAAAGCTAGATACAGTGGCTTGCGCTGTCTTTCTAACCACTGTGGAAGCAGTAGCCTGTTAAGTTCAGCCTAGCCTGGACAAGAAAATTAGAGGCCCTCTCAGAAAACAGTGCACAAAGAAGAGGAGCAATTCCCTTCAAATTTTCAATAGACAAAGCACCAACAACCCTAATTATGAACCATTTTCATTCTCATAATTGAGTTTTTTCTAATAAAGAACAGATCTTTTAAAGTAAATATGGCAATCAATCAAATGAATTTCCCCTTCTACTTTGACTAGCATTTTAGTTCTCCCTAAATAAACACTTTAAAAGTTAGGATTGTCAATATGAAGCATGTACTGCTTTCTTCTATATTAATGGGATAGAATTTGTAGTTCTTGCTCATACAGAATATTTAAAGTCTAAGTTGGCCAAAGAGAGAAAATAATTTTATTTTCCATTAAGCTTGTTTGTAGGAAAATAACAAACTGTTGGCCTCAAAACTGCTTTTCATTTTCCCCAACAAACCTTTCCCTTGCCAAATTGTTTTATAATAATTACAGCTTTTCAAATGGTTGTTCAGCAACACTCAGAGATCCATTTTCCTGTGAGTATTCATTCAAATTATAATAGCTAGAAAAACAATGTTACTTTAGATGGGTCTAAATATAAACAAATGCATGTTTTGGAAATAACATTAAATTCTTATATACAGTCTTACAAGCCCACTGCATTGGAACCATAACCTTCTAATAAACATGTCTGTTCCGTTCATCACTAAATAACTGGAATAATTCTCCAAGAAACATTACTCCATACAAACCATACTTTAAGTTGTGGGTCCTGGCCTCCACAAATGGTCATTGTCTGATTGCACATGGCCAAAGTTCCAAGCCTCAGTGCTTTTCTTGACTTTAGAAGGACACCCGTCTTTCACTTAGGCACACAGCAAATCTGGTTATTTCAGATTCTAGGAATGTCTTCAGACCGATGACATATATTTACTGGCTTCATTCTTCACACACCAGCAGTCTCCCATGGCACTTACAACAAGATCATCACTATTGACCTCCCTTGACCTGGATTCTTTCTCACCCCTGTTTCACTTTCTCATCCCTTACCAGTGCTTTCCTGGACTATTTTAATTAAACCACCACTAACTCATGCCACTGATGGAAGTCCTTAGATTCCAGGGAAAGCCATCTGATGTAAATATGTTTTGTATTTCCATCATTAAGTTCAACCCATAACCTTTGCTTAGTACAAACTCACATATATCTACTGTAATATTTTCACAAGTGAGGACTTCTCAAACATTAAATGAAACAAGCTGTTTGGAACACTCATCAGAGTGCTCCAAGAACTAACAATAAAATGGTTAAAGAATTACTCAAGCATCGACTTTACTTAAGCAGATGACAACATAAGAATAAAAACAGATTTATTCTGTATTGGTTTCAAAATAAAAGTGTTCTACATTTCATAATCTAAATTTTTATCTAAAAGTGTCATGTCCTTCCACGATTTCCGATTTCATGCTCACTGCATGGCTTCCTTATTAGTTTTCTAATCATGTAGAAACTAGTAAAAATTCAATTCTGTTCCTATCATGAAATCACAGCCTTTGTACCCATTCCAGTCATTCTTGAAGACAAACATTCTAGTTGTACTTTATATTTGTTATAATAATTCACAGCAGTTGCTAACAACAGTTAGAGAGTCAATTTCAACTTTTCCACAGGAATTTATTCAGCTTGTGCATTATTTGTTATTGTTGTTTTGTTTTCTATATCACCTGGTATATATATATATATATATATATATATATATATATATATATATATATATAGTTTTATTGGATATTTTTGCTATTTACATTTCAAATGTTTTCCCCTTTATAGGTCTCCCCCTTGTGAACCCCCTATCCCATCTCCCTTCCCCTGCCACCATGAGGGTGCTCCCCCACCCTCCCACCAACTCCCAGCTTCCAGCCCTGGCATTCCCCTACATAGGGGCATCAAACACACTCAGGCCCAAGGGCCTCTTCTCCCACTGATGCCAACAAGGGCATCCTATGCCACATATGCAGCCAGGGCCAAGGGTCCCACCATGTGTACTCTTTGGTTGGTGGCCCAGTCCCTGGGAGCTCCATGGGCTCTGGCCAGTTGACACTGTTGCTTCCCCCAGGGGGGCTGCAAACCCCCTCAACTCCTTCAGTCCCTTCTCTAACTCTATGGAGGACCAGCACTCAGTACAATGGCTAGCAAGCATCCACCTCTGTATTTGTCAGACTCTGGCAGAGCCTCTCAGGAGGCAGCAGTAACAGGCATCTGTGGGAAAAAAAGTAGGGTGGGGAGGGGTCGGCGGTGACAAGTCCCACATAGGAGAAACACTGGCAGGCAAAGCCCACATAGGGGGAACACTAACTAGGCCCCTGCACTGCAGTGGGGTAGGGACAGAGGGTGCTGGAGTACTTGCAGAGCAGGAGACTGCCTGGCTAGCAGGGAATTGGGTCCTTGCTCAGAAGGTGGTGCTGTTATGGCCTGGGCCTCCTGGGTACCTGTTGAATGAAAAGCCTGCCTGGCTAGGGGAGAGGTCTTTGCCCAAAAGGCAGGACCATTTGCATGGCCCTGGATACCTGCAGCAGCTTGACTGAAACAAGGCTGGATCCTTTCCTGACTGCTGGAAATGCTGAGGCCTGCTCCATGTTCTTATGCAGCGGGTTTTGATAAGAAGAGACAGTTCATAGTTTCAATTCTTTATTATGCACAGAGAAAGTATGCAAATTAACAAACTTAGAAATGAAAAGGGAGATATAACAAAGGAAACTGAGGAAATCCAAAAAATCATCAGATGCTACTACAAGAGCCTGTACTCAACACAACTGGAGAATCTGGAGGAAATGGACAATATCCTTGACAGATACCAAATACCAAAATTAAATCAGGACCAACTAGACCATCTAAACAGTCCCATAACGCCTAAAGAAATAGAAGGAGTCATAGAAAGTCTTCCAACCAAAAAAAGCACAGGACCAGATGGTTTCAGTGCAGAATTCTATCAGACCTTCAAAGAAGAGTTAACACCAATACTCTTCAAACTATTCCACAAAATAGAAACAGAAGGAACACTACCCAATTCCATCTACGAAGCCACAATTACGCTGATACCAAAGCCACACAAAGATCCAACAAGGAAAGAGAACTTCAGACCAATTTCCCTTATGAACATGGATGCAAAAATACTCAATAAAATTCTTGCCAACCGAATCCAAGAACACATCAAAACGATCATCCACCATGATCAAGTAGGCTTTATCCCGGTAATGCAGGGTTGGTTCAATATATGGAAATCCATCAATGCAATCCACTACATAAACAAACTCAAAAAAAAAAAAAACACATGGTCATTTCATTGGATGCTGAAAAAGCATTTGACAAAATTCAGCATCCTTTCATGCTTAAAGTCTTGGAGAGAACAGGAATTCAAGGCCCATACCTAAACATAGTAAAAGCAATATACAGCAAACCGGTAGTCAGCATCAAACTAAATGGAGAGAAACTTGAAGCAATCCCACTAAAATCAGGGACTAGACAGGGCTGCCCCCTCTCTCCTTATCTTTTCAATATTGTACTTGAGGTACTAGCTCGGGCAATTCGACAACATAAGGAGGTCAAAGGGATACAAATTGGAAAGGAAGAAGTCAAACTATCATTATTTGCAGATGACATGATAGTCTACCTAAGTGACCCAAAAAACTCCACTAGAGAACTCCTACAGCTGATAAACAACTTCAGCAAAGTGGCAGGATATAAAATCAACACAAGCAAATCAGTGGCCTTCCTATACTCAAAGGATAAGCAGGCTGAGAAAGAAATTAGGGAAATGACCCCCTTCACAATAGCCACAAACAGTATAAAGTATCTTGGGGTGACTCTTACCAAACATGTGAAAGATCTTTACGACAAGAACTTCAAGACTCTGAAGAAGGAAATGGAAGAAGACCTCAAAAAATGGGAAAACCTCCCATGCTCATGGATCGGTAGAATCAATATAGTTAAAATGGCCATTTTGCCAAAAGCAATATACAGATTCAATGCAATACCCATCAAAATCCCAACTCAATTCTTCACAGAGTTAGAAAAAGCAATTAACAAATTCATTTGGAATAACAAAAAACCCAGGATAGCTAAAACTATTCTCAGCAACAAAAGAAATTCTGGGGGAATCAGTATCCCTGACCTCAAGCAATACTACAGAGCAATAGTGTTAAAAACTGCATGGTATTGGTACAGTGACAGGAAGGCAGATCAATGGAACAGGATTGAAGATCCAGAAATGAACCCACACACCTATGGCCACTTGATCCTCGACAAAGGGGCTGAAAACATCCAATGGAAAAAAGATAGCCTTTTCAACAAATGGTGCTGGTTCAACTGGAGGTCAGCATGCAGAAGAATGCGAATTGATCCATCTTTGTCTCCTTGTACTAAGCTCAAATCCAAATGGATCAAGGACCTCCACATAAAGCCAGACACTCTGAAGCTAATAGAAAAGAAACTGGGGAAGACCCTTGAGGACATTGGTACAGGGAGAAAATTTCTGAACAGAACACCAATAGCGTATGCTCTAAGATCAAGAATTGACAAATGGGACCTCATAAAATTACAAAGTTTCTGTACGGCAAAGGACACCATCAAAAGGACAAATCGGCAACCAACAAATTGGGAAAAGATCTTCACCAATCCTACATCAGATAGAGGGCTAATATCCAATATATATAAAGAACTCAAGAAGTTAGACTCCAGAAAACCAAACAACCCTATTAAAAATGGGGTACAGAGTTAAACAGGGAATTCTCACTTGAAGAACTTCGGATGGCGGAGAAGCATCTTAAAAAATGCTCAACTTCATTAGTCATTAGGGAAATGCAAATCAAAACAACCCTGAGATTTCACCTTACACCAGTCAGAATGGCTAAGATTAAAAATTCAGGAGACAGCAGGTGTTGGAGAGGATGTGGAGAAAGAGGAATACTCCTCCACTGCTGGTGGGGTTGCAAATTGTTACAACCACTCTGGAAATCAGTCTGGTGGTTCCTCCGAAAACTGGGCACCTCACTTCCAGAAGATCCTGCTATACCACTCCTGGGCATATACCCAGAGGATTCCCCACCATGTAATAAGGATACATGTTCTACTATGTTCATAGCAGCCCTATTTATAATTGCCAGATGCTGGAAAGAACCCAGGTATCCCTCAACAGAAGAGTGGATGCAAAAAATTTGGTATATCTACACAATGGAGTACTATTCAGCCATTAGAAACAATGAATTCATGAAATTCTTAGGCAAATGGATGGAGCTAGAAAACATCATACTAAGTAAGGTAACCCAGACTCAAAAGGTGTCTCATGGTATGCACTCACTAATAAGTGGATATTAACCTAGAAAACTGGAATACCCAAAACATAATCCACACATCAAATGAGGTACAAGAAGAAAGGAGGAGTGGCCCCTTGTTCTGGAAAGACTCAGTGAAGAAGTATAGGGCAAAACCAGAACGGGGAAGTGGGAAGGGGTGGGTGGGAGGACAGGGGGAGAGAAGGGGGCTTATGGGACTTTCGGGGAGTGGGGGGCTATAAAAGGGGAAATCATTTGAAATGTAAATAAAAAATATATCGAATAAAAAAATGCAACAAAAAAAAAAGAAAAAAAAGGTAGAAAGAGAAAAGGAGATAGTGAAGTAAAGAGAAAGAGAAGATAGAGGGATGAGGGATGGATATGACCATGTGGAAAGGGGGAAAGAATGGAGAGAGAGGGAGAACAGAGAGAGAGGGGCAGGAGGGGGCAGAGAGAGATAAGAGAGGGCAGAGAAAGTGAGGAGAAGCAAGAAGCCTTCTTTTATAGTAGACTGGGTTACCTGGTAACAGCCAGGTAACCTTGTGGCTGGGAAAGTCTGGCTGTAGCCACGTGACTATGGGGTTGGAGTTCAGCCATAACATTAGGGGCTTAGGGTGTGGTCATAGGTGACTGATGGCCACAGGATTATGGAGTTGAAGAGTCAGTAGTTTGGGATCACAGCTCACAGGTTCTGTCCCTTGTAGAATGCTCTACTGGGTCTCTGGAGTAAGCCTTGCTCAACCAGGCTACAGACTGTCCTACAAGGTCCCACAGGCTTCTGTCAGCAAGCACTTCCCTGTGTCCACAATAGCATCCGGGTTTGGTGATTGTATACAGGATGGCTGATATCCACTTATCAGTGAGTACATACCATGTACAGTCTTTTGTGACTGATTTACCTCACGCAGGATGATATTTTCAAGTTCCATCCATTTGCTTGCCAATTTCATGAAGTCATTTTTTTTAATAACTGAGTAGTATTACATTGTGAAAATATACCACATTTTCTGTATCCATTCCTCTGTTGAGGGACATCTGGGTTGTTTCCAGCTTCTGGCTATTATAAATAAGGCTGATATGAACATAGTGGAGCATGTGTCCTTATGTGTTGGAGCATCTTCTGGGTATATGTCCAGGAGAGCATAAATGGATCCTCAGGTAGAACTATGTCCAATTTTCCGAGAAACCCGCCAGACTGATTTCCAGAGTGGTTGTACCAGTCGCAATCCCACCAGCAACGGAGAAGTGTTCCTCTTTCCCCACGTTCTTGCCAGTACCTGCTGTCACCTGAGTTTTTGATCTTAGATATTCTGACTGATATGAGGTAGAATCTCAGGGTTGTTTTGATTTGCATTTCCCTCATGACTAAGGATGTTGAACATTTCTTTAGGTGCTTCTCAGCCATTTGAGTTTCCTCAGTTGAGAATTCCCTGTTTAGCTGTGTTCCCCAATATTAATAGGGTTATTTGGTTCTCTGGAGTCTAACTTCTTGAGTTGATTATATATATTGGATATTAGCCCTCTATTGGATGGGGGATTTGTAAAGATCTTTCCCAATTCGTTGGTTGGCATTTTGTCCTTATTGACAGCGTCCTTTGCCTTACAGAAGCTTTGCAATTCTATGAGATTTCATTTGTTAATTCTTGATCTTAGAGCATAAGCCATTGGTGTTCTGTTCAGGAACTTTTCTCCTATGCCCATGTATTCAAGGCTTTTCCCCACTTTCTCTTCTATATCTGGTTTTATGTAAGAGTGGATCTATTTTCATTCTTCTACATGTTGAACACCAGTTGAACCAGCACCTTTTGTTGAAAATGCTGTCTTTTTCCCCTGGATGGTTTTAGGTCCTTTGTCAAGGATCAAGTGACCATAGGTGTGTAAGTTAATTTCTCAGTCATCAATTCTATTCCATTGATCTTCCTGCCTGTCACTGTTCTAATATCATGCAGTTTTTAATCATGATTTTGTTGTAGTACAGCTTGAGGTCAGGGATGGTGATTCCCCCAGAAATTCTTTTACTGTTGAGAATATTTTTTTTTTGCTATCCTGTTTTTTTTTTATTATTATTATTCCAAATGAATTTGAGAATTGCTCTTTCTAACTCTTTGAAGAATTAGTTGGGATTTTGATGAAGATTGCACTGAATCTGTAGATTGCTTTTGGCAAGATGGCCATTTTTACAGCACTAATCCTGCCATTCCATGAGCATGGGAGATCTTTCCATCTTCTGAGGTTTTCTTCGATTTCATCAGTGATTTGAAGTTCTTGTTGTACAGATCTTTCACTTGTTTGATTAGACTCAGACCAAGATATTTTATATCATTTGTGACTATTGTGAAGGGCATTGTTTCCTTAATTTCTTTCTCAACCTGTTTATCTTTTGAGTATAAAAAAGCTACTGATTTGTTTGAGTTAATTTTATATCTGTTCACTTTGTTGAAGTTGTTTGTCAGCTGCAGGAGTTCTCTGATGGAATTTTTGGGGTCACTTAAGTATAATATGTCATCTGCAAATAGTGATGTTTGGACTTCTTCCTTTCCGATCAATATTTTTTGACTTCCTTTTATTATTGAATTGCTCTTGCTACAACTTCAGGTACTATATTGAATATATAGGGAGAGAATGGGCAGCGTTGTCTGCCCCTGATTTTACTAGGATTGCTTCAGGTTTCTCTTCATTTAGTTTGATGTCAGTTACTGATTTGCTGTATATTGCTTTCACGATGTTTAGGTATGGGCCTTGAATTCCTGATCTTTCCAAGACTTTTAACATGAAGGGGTGCTGAATTTTGTCAAATGTTTTTCAGTATCTAATGAAATAATCATGTGTTGGGGTTTTTTTAAGTTTATGTAGTGGAATATGTTTCTATATATTGAACCATCCCTGAATCCTGGAATTAAGCCTATTTAACTGAAAAATATCCATAGATACTGAGAGAAGTATATTGTTAAATAAGATAACATTTGTGTGATGAATCATTTTTCCAAAATATATTTCTCGGTATTTTTCAAATTCAGAGGTTTGGAAGTCATTGATTTCATCCTGGTTTCGTGTGGTTTGATTCTATTATCAGGAATGGACTCATTGTTGTCACTTGTTGGCAGTATTCCAAGCAATACATTAACAAGAGGCAGTTATTATATAAAATAAATCTAGGCTAATGAAATCCTGAAACAATATCCAAATGCAATAAAAACTCAGTGAAGTTATATAATGTGGCACAGTCAATAGAACACCAGTTGTATACAACCTGATTATATTAACAGTTGCTGAAATGTGGAGAAATATATTATGTAAAATACATATGTTTTTTAAATATTAGTCTTGTGCTTGACACAGAACATCTCAGTTCATGTCCTTTACACCTCAAAGTCTCAGGAACCATCTAGATAGAATGGCCACTGTATTACATACTAATGCTCTGAAATCAGGTTGTTTTTCCTCATATTCTTCCTCTTGCCTGCAAGACACCTTGAGGTGGCATGTCACCAAGGAATATTTTTCAGTTCTTCACCCCATTTTGAGTCAAAATCTTATTCTAATTCTCTGTCTTCCTTCTCCTGTGAAATGCTCTCAGTTGGCTGTCATGTTGGCAAAGATTTAAACACCCATTCATGCTCAGATGTTAAAAGTTGCCAAGTTTTAGAACAGGGATTACAAACAAGCTCTATTCAAATGCCAAGTCTGATCTTTTCTTATAGTTACCAATGCTGAGGAAGATTCTGAGCCCACATGTGAACACAATGAAAAGAAATGACATGATTAGTTAGACATGTTCTTCTTCACTGACACACAGGTTGGGGAGAGTATATGACCTACACAAAATTAAACACACTTTATAATTGCACAGTAACTGAAAGAAATTATCCTCCAAAAACTTCCAGCCAAGTGTATCTGGCAATTATTAATCTATGCTTATATTTTAGTGGTCTGTATTTTAACAAATGTTTAGACTGAACGACATACTAAAATACATCATTGTGGTTATATATACAGCTATTTCTCCAAAAGGAAGTTAAGCTGATTTATGACATAAATGAAAGCCAAGTTTTATGGGTGGTAGAGTACTAAATAAAGGCCAGTGATCAAGTTCTTATGCTAGCAAGAATAGTTGCTCTACTGAAACCACTGTAAGCCACTCACTTGGCAGCTTTGTTGCAGAGTTCATACATCTAGCCAGGCTTTAAATTGATTATCACGACAACTTTGTACAACAAGGAAGGGAGGAAAATTGCCTGATGGCCAGATGGGCAATCTGTGGTGTGAAAAAATGACTAGTCCTCTCAATTTTAAGACTCATAAATGCTAGGGACATTCTTTTCCCTAAACACCATTGATACTTTTCTCCTACTCTCATCTAAAATAGCAAACACCAATTGCCAATGAGAAGTTATCCTTTCTACTTTTCTAAGTGTTTGGAGTTAAAAACCTTACCAATAGCCTTTTGTTCTCATGCAGAATTAGGCACTTAATTGGCTATAATCATGGTCATTAAAGCTGTTCTTTTTTCTCCATGTGAAAGAGGCTATTTCTAGGCACCCTCCCCTTTGCTCCCCACATGCTGTCAATAAGTGAATTTTCTATGGCATCCTATTTTTAGATATTTACTTGGGTTATGCCAGAGAAAATCATAGGTGGAAAAAAATATTTTAGGGTTAAGGAAATAGAAACAGTTTCTTCCTACACAGATAACTACAGATCTAGTTCGATGTGACAGAGAAGCCAGGAGAGCCCAGATACCTACAGGGTTCACCAGTCTTTCATCACTAGAATATAGTCTGTTGACCTTTGTTTAACAATGAAACAGATGTATGTTGTCCAGAATGCTTTAGGATTTTACATCATGTTGCATGTATTTCTCATACTCACCTCTGGCTGAACGTTTTAATTCTAAAAAAATTAGCCCATTTAAATAATCATCTCATTGAAGTATTTCTGTGCCAGAACTCTTCATAATGATGATCATTCTCTCTTTCTTTGTCCCCCTGAATTCCACCAGCACTGTGCTATGTGAATAACTGGAAGGATGAAGGCAGCAACTGAAAGGAGGCAAACCATTGGAACTAAATGACAGCTCAGTTGAGAGAAATATAGGATAGAATTTCATGGGGGTGGGGAGTGACACTAAATGCTATCAGATTATAGACAATATAGACTTATATGGAAGAAACCTTTTTTAGTAAATGGATTTTTCTAATGGCTTCTTAGAAATGATAGAGCACTTTCCAGTTTTGGTTTGGTCCTTTGTAGAGATGGAAAAGGCAGAAAAAGGCAACATCATCATGGCTTATTGTGTGCCATACACAACCATGCTGCTGAGAGCACTAGAGCTCATTTAACGCTTAGAATGGCCCCATGGCATAAGCTCTGCTGTTCTCATTTCACAGCCATTTAGGAAAAGTGTCACTTAGAAAGTACAAGAATCCAACCTGACTATAGTGCCTCCTGCCTGCACAGTGAGCACTTCAAAGGCAAATGAAGGAGGACTGTAAGTCTGATATTAGCTTAGGCTATGGAGTAATTTCCAGGGCAGACAAAACAAGAAAAGGGAGCCATGTCTCAGAAATTAAAGCAGAGTGGTACTGGAGAGGGGACCCAGTAGTTTAGAGAACAATTGTTCTTCCGGAGGACTGAGGTTCAAGGCACAGCACCCACATGGTAGCTCACAGCACCTATAACTTGAGTCGTAGGGCTCCTGTGCCCTCTTCTAGCCTCCACAATCATTGAAGGTACATGGTCCACAAACATTCCTGCTGAAGAAACAGCCATATAACTAAAATGTTCAAAATGAAAAGGATGGGTCATGAAAGGGGGAAACAGGTTTGATCCAACAAAGTCTAGTAGCCAAAATGTTTCAGGACTGAGAGAGAGAACTCCTGTCATCAAACCCATGCCCTTCTACCAAGAACTTGTCCTAAAATTTAATTTTTATGATCCTCAAGGCTACAGAACAAATAAGGAATTAAAAATGATCATTATTGAGGTTAACTAGATGTACTGGCTAGTTTCGTGTGTCAACTTGACACAGGCTGAAGTTATCACAGAGAAAGGAGTTTCAGTTGGGGAAGTGCCTCTATGAGATCCAGTTGCGGGGCATTTTCTCAATTAGTGATCAAGTGGGGGGGGGACCCTTGTGGGTGGTACTACCTTTGGGCTGGTGCTCTTGGATTCTATAAGAGAGCAGGCTGAGCAAGCCAGGGGAAGCAAGCCAGTAAGAAACATTCCTCCATGGCCTGTGCATCAGCTCCTGCTTCCTGACCTGCTTGAGTTCCAGTCCTGACTTCCTTGAGTGATGAACTGCAATGTGGGAGTGTAAGCTCAATAAACCCTTTCCTCCCCAACTTGCTTCTTGGTCATGATGTTTGTGCAGGAATAGAAACCCTGACTAAGACACAAGAGGAAATTGATACTGTAAATTATTATGGAAAGCCTCCCTCAAAATAACAAAAATCTGACCAGATTTATATACAAATGTGTGTCTGTGTGGTTCAGTCCTTCTTGCTTCATAGCTCTCTCTCTCTCTCTCTCTCTCTCTCTCTCTCTCTCTCTCTCTCTCTCTCTCTCTCCCTCCCTCCTCTCTCTGTCTCTTCCTTTCTCCACTGCCCTTCATTCTCAAGTCACAGCATAGAGAGATAGAGAGACAGAGAGATAGAGGTAAATATATATGTGTATAAGACATATGTGCACATATAGGAAAAGTGTCTTTGAAATTATCTGTTTAAGAACATTTCTTAAGTCCCTAGTCCTTTAAATTTGCTAAGGGAAACTGAAGAAAATGAGAAAATAGTATGTAACTTCTCCAAAATTTGTTAAAATCTGAAACAAAGAACTTACACAATATTTTTTAGAATTTATAGAAACTTTGAGAGTGTTTGCCTGTTATAAATGTCCCTCCACAGTGCAATTCCTCAGAACTCAGAGTTTCCAAGTGTCAGTCCATAATATGATATAAAGCCCAGAAGAACTGAGATGTCATGTTTACTGTGGCTGGATAACTAAAACCCACAAACTAATATATAGAATCTGAAAAACAATTTCTAGAGCCCTCTGAAATGACACTCGGTGATAAATGTTTAATATGAATGTCATCAATGCTAAAGAAATTGATTATTACTGACTGACCTTTAACCACTAAGTGTCCTATTTTGAATAAATGCCTGAAACATTTCAAAGGGAGCATTATAATATATTTTATTTTATGGCCTTTAATCCTTCTCATAAAAGCCTTTCATTTTGATGAATTGCAAACAAAAACAAACAGAATAATATAGTTTGGAATATTTTAATGGCACCTCTATCTGCATGAACAGTGGACCACAGTTACTAGTATAGTGACCCCAGAGGTTGTTAGTGGCCCAAGAGAGGCCTTTGATTTTTACTAGACTGGAAACAAAAAATAATCATAAAATGAAACAAATTTGGGATATATGGAAGCGATGGCTGGGCAAGACATTATGTTTTCTTCAGCAAATATTCATTTCTGGAAGGAAAATATAATCAAACATCCAGAACACTAAAGGGCGATTACATAGACCTGATCTTCTATCTTGGAGGGTGTATAAAATCATCCGGTTTGAATGTATTTGTCTGTTGGAGGATAAGGAGAAATGGAAGAAGTATGTGCCGTTTAGTTCTTTTAATATTTTAACAAACACAATTTTTCATTTTCAAAAGAATCATATTTACTGCTGTTCCAGGCTCTCTGGTGTTATAAAAAATTACTCTTAAAGATCATGTTATAAAGCCACCAATTTTTTATCATCATAAATTCTGCAGATCAGAAATTCAGACAGGGCACAGCAGGAAGAGTTGTCTTTGCTCCAGATGCCTGGGGCCTCAATGAGAAACTGAAGACTGAGAAGCAGGAGGCACCAAATTGTTCTATAAAGAACCAGAAAATACATATCCCTGGTTTTGGGGCGGCAATAAATTCAGTCTCCATTGTGACCATTCATTTCTGCTGATACAGAGGAGCAGAAAACACAAATACTATATAAATAAGCAGGCATGGTTATCTCCAAATACAACTTTATTCAAAAAAGCAGGAGGAGGCTGGACTTGGCTCTCTCTGAGTACCCACTCACTTATAGATCATGTTAATAAGAGCTGTTAACTCCAGAGTTTCAGTATTTCTAGTTGAAGATTCTTCAATATAGTCATTCCATTTGAGATGATTTGAGATTCTAATTACAAGGACTAAAATCAAAGGATGTGAATCTTGAGAGAAGCAAGGAGAAAAAGAGACACTCAAATAGAATCCACTCCATCTCTCTGGGCCTCAACCCAAAGATCTTCTTAGTTGAAGCCATCAAAGAGTCTAGTAGGTTAGGAATAGTGACATATGCTTAGAATTCCAATAGTCAATAGAATGATGGGTCCAAGTATAATATGAGACATAAGACAAGACTGTATATTCCTCCATATATATGGAAGAATATAAATATAAATGTATACATATATACTAAAACATAGTCTAGTCTAGGTGCATTCAAGCATAAGGAAAAGGTATTTTTCTTTGTATTGAGATATGTAAGACTCTATAAGAGAATGTAGGTATAAATTTAACATCCTTACCATTATTAGAAGATATAATTCTCAATTGACCATATCACAGAGCAGACAAAGGTTGAATAAAGATCACCATAAGGTCAAATTATAGCCTTGTGAAAAAAGTAGATTTGAAAAGATAATACAGTGATATTACAGAACCATAAACCAAACAAAACACAGAAAAGTATAGATAGGTGATAATAACCTAGCTTTCAGATATGTCATTTACACTGGGTGTCAAAATACAGCCATAGACAAGCCTGAATAGCTTTTATTAAGTGAAGCTTTATTGGGATACAGCATGCTTCACTCATTTAAAACACA
The DNA here is from genome assembly GCF_947179515.1 of Apodemus sylvaticus. NCBI lineage: Eukaryota > Metazoa > Chordata > Mammalia > Rodentia > Muridae > Apodemus > Apodemus sylvaticus. Next base: position 141,014,006 of record NC_067473.1, on the reverse strand, counting down.
CACACACACAAATACACACATGCTCACACACATGTACATGCATGCATGCACACACACACATGCACACACGCACATGTATTTTTTTCTATTGCTTGTGTACTACAACAGCAGAAAGAAGTAAATGTAACAACTGTCTTGAAAAGTTAACGTTTCCTATATGACACCTAATAGAAATAGTTTGCCATCCTTTAGATAGAAAGAAATTTACTAAGAATTACAGAGGAAAGGAGCAAATAAAATCTACAAATTAAAAATATGTGAAGATTCAGACCAAATATATATATATATATATATATATATATATATATATATATATATATATATACAGAGAGAGAGAGAGAGAGAGAGAGCACTAGCAGAATCTCTATATCAATCAAGAGCAGTTCTAGTTTTCACTTCTTCTAGAGAAATGTTTAGACATTTCATTCACATCTCTCTATAAAGAAGATTTGTATACTCAGGAATTCCGGCAGAAGTGCTTAATTACACCTGTCAGATATGTAGAGAAAAATAAACAACATTAACATCACTGCTAGATAATTGCCACCTTGGGTGTACATCATATTCTAAGAAAATGATTTGTTAATTTGAGAAAGAAACAAGTCAAATTCCTCCCTATTTACTTAATATATTAATATGTATGTATGTATTATATACATACATTAATATGTATGTATATATACGTACATATATATATATATATATATATATATATATTCTAGAATCAAAAATTAGCAGGGTTAAAACCCAAGTCAACATCACACTATGGAAATTCTCACATGACTGCTTAGATTCTCCGTACCTCATTGCCCTCCTCTACTAATAAGATCATAATACTATCTTCCTTAGGTGTTGTATATTTAAAGAGCTATGCCTGTTGTGCTTATTAGTTTCTATTTTGTTTGTTTGTTTATGTTTGTCAACAAGATCCAGTCACCTGGAAAGAGGAAGTCAATTGAGAAAATGCCTCCATCAGCTTGGCCCATTGGCAAGTCTGTGAGGGTGTTGTCTTGTTAGTGATTGATAAGGCAGAAAGCATCATTCTTCCATGGTCTCTGCTTCTGTTCCTGCCTCCAGGTTTCTAGCTTGAGTATCTGCCCTGTCTTCCTTTGATAATGGAGTATAATAAATTGTAAGGTAAAATTAAGCCTTTTGTCCCCAGTTGCTTTTGGTCAAGGGCATTTATCACAGCAACAACAAATAAACTAAGACACCTAGCTTTAAACAGCCATGAACTAACTACAGGCTCCATCTACCTGGCTGCATTTTCTCCTTTCTTCTCTATTGACTGGTGATAGCTAATATCACTAACTTGATAAAATCTAGGAGTCACGGCTCCATGTGTATCTGTGAGGAATTATTTAAATTTCTCAGCCTCTGGGTATGTTTATGAGAAATTCTCTCCACTGGGCTTTTTGAGGTGGGAAAACTACTCTGAAGGAGAGCATCACACTCTGCAGCTTGGGACCTCAGGAAAAGAAAAACACTAACAAGTGTAAGTGCTCACTGCTCCTGTTTCTTGACTGCAGATGCAATATGATTGGCTGCTTCAGGCTACTGCAAGCCAGATTTCCCCACCGCTGCTTCATTTTTGTCCTTGCAATAAAATATGCTGACAAAAAAAAAGCAATTTAGTGGATAAAGAGACTGTTACATCTCATAATTCTAGTTTACATTTCATAATAGCAGGGAATTCTTGGAAGCAAAACTTAAAACAGCTAGTCACATCACATCACAGTCAAGAGTACAGAGGAAGGAATGCATTTATGTGTGCCACTACTCAGCCCACTGTCTCCATTTTTATTCAATTTGGAAACAAAATCTAGGGAATCATGTCTCCCACAGAGGCTGGTCTCCCCATTCCAATTAATATAACCAAGACAATTAATTCCCTACATCCCAACCTAGTCTAGACATGCCTCATTGAGAGTCTCAGGTAATTTTAAATTTTGTCAAGTTGACAAACCTACCTTGATGGACTGTACCCTCAAATGTAGCCAAAATAAACTCTTTCTCTCTTAAGTTGCTTTTGTAAGTTTTTTTTTTTGTCTTGGCTATCAGGATAAAATAACTTAGCTCTGGACTGCTCAGATTCTAGTACAATGGGGGGGGGTTACTTTCTCATTGGAAAATGATCTATATAATCAGTTACCAACTTGATAATTTCTCTATTTTTTTAACTATAACACAAGTTATCTGTCTACAGAGACTTCACATTTAACAATCTGTGGTGTTCATTTAGGATCTTAATGGTAATCACATGGATAGCCCCTGTAAATGGTAGGCCATCTGTGCATTGCTTATTTTAATTGGTGTTGTCCATCTGTACTGGCCTTTCTCATCTTGGACATCTTTAACTCTTCTATATTCCTCTCTTGGAATTCAGCTGTGGCATCAAGACTCACCATTGAACAATCAATGCCAAGAGCTTTCCTTAAAATAATCTTTTCAGGCCTCTGAGGTTAAACAAGATAGTAGTCCCTTTGCTGTCAGTCACGGAAGTCACACTTTTCTTCATTGTTCTTCACAAAATGGTCAATCACACATTTATACATATATTGAATTAATGCTTGTCTTTTTCACCATACCAGGAATCAGTAAAATTAGGCTATATTCAAATCTAACTTCCAGTCTCCTTTTGTACAATGCCAGACCTAAGAACTGTGTCATGGGAGCCTAGCATAACTGTCATCAGAGAAGACTACAGAGCAACTGATGGAAACAGAGGCAGAGATGCACAGCCAAATATATGGTGGAACTTGGAGAATCCTGTTGAAGAGGGGAAGGAGAGATTGAAGAAGCCAGAGGGGTCAAGGACATCCCAAGGACACCTACAGGATCAACTTACCTGAGCACACAGAGGTTCAGAGACCTGACCCACCAACCAGAGAGGATGCATGCGATAAACCTAGGCCCTCTGTACATATGTAACAGTTGTGAAGCTCAGTCTTCATGTGGCACTCCTAACAGTGGGAAGAGGAGCTGTCTCTGATTCTGTTGTCTGCATTTAGATTTCTTCCCCCTAAGTGGGCCACCTCGGCATTACCCAGCACCATTAGGAGAAAATGAGTCTAGGCTAACTGCCATGCGATATGCCAAGGCTGGTTGATATCCATGAGAGGCTCCCATTTTCTGAGGAGAAAGGGGAAAAGGGTAGATAGGGAGAGGGAAGGGGAGAAGAAATGACTCAAAGGAGAGGAGGGAGGAAAGCTGCAAGTGGAATGTAAAGTAAATAAATAACTTACTAAAAATGAATGGTGTCATTTTAAGTGGTTATGTAAGTATCTATGTAGTATTCTTAACTTTTCTCATTATCCAGTTTGATGTAGTTCCTCTTTGGTCTTTCAAACATGAACTGATCAACCTTCAGTATGTTACATATTTCTCTTTCGATTTTTACTTCTTATATATCTGACAAACAAAAGTATCCTGTCATTGCTGCGATGGCCCAGTGAAATCTGTAGACATGATATTTTACAGACAGAGGCGAAAGAAATGTCTCCTGGGAATAACAGACCTCCCCATATATTCAGAAGCTAAGAATCTCAATTGGCAATTCTGATGGCCGAGACATGGTATTAACCAAGCAAATATAGATATGTTAGAATCTATCTTATAACAAAAAAAAAAAATCTGCTTTGCTTCAACCATTTATGTTACTATGGTAGAAAAGGCATTCCAGAAATTCCAGTCACAGGTTCTAGTCATTGCCTTTCAGGACAGATGGTTTCCAAACAATAGCCCAGAGTAAGGATATTTATATCTAAAAAATCTTAGGAGGTCCCTGCCATAAAGATGAGTATTAGGCAAGATAAAAAGAATTGACATTTGAGTCGGCTCCCTAGCCACCTTCCCCTACAAGTTAATCTAGTTCTGCCTGTTAACTCTTGATTTTGCTTGCAGACAGGCTATCTCAGGCCCACCTAAATAGCAAGGAACATTTGTAAGGAACTGGCTTTTGTTGCAGGCCTCATGCAGAGAGATCTTGATAAAAGCAGCCTTTCTTGGCTTATCCAGGTATGATTCAGGATACAGTTTATACTAATACTCAGGAAGACTCAATTGAGAGGCAGACAGAGAGACAGTAGATACTTTTGATTTACAGAGAAGCAATAGATTCTCTCTACCTGAGAGAGAGAGACACTCGGAGGAGGAATGAGTTAGTTAATTCATCAAGCTGTAACCAGTTAGCTTTACCAGGCTAGAGGATAGAGACTGCTACCAGAGCTAATCATTAGAGCTGATCGTCCAGGGCCCATGATGGCCCTGGGCTCAGGGTCTATGATGGCCACAAGCATGGCACAGAGAAGAATGCAACCGACAGACTAGGCAAAAGGACTCTTCAAAGACAACACTAGCCAGACAGCTTCCCAACCTCTACAATGCCACCATTTTCTCCTCGAGGCTAGGCACGGGAACCATCCTTCTTCAGCTCCCAGGCTGACATGACATCGAGACCAAGATAAAGAAGCAGTTTAGCCACATGGGCCCTGGACTTTGGGTAAACAGCCTATATTGCCCGAGAAAGCCTAGCTAGCCTTTTACAAATGTATGTGATGTTTAATTTGAGATGTCAACTTTGAGAGATACCCGAGAAATACACTCAGATTTCAAACCGCCTCTGTGGTCTTGTCAGTTTGTCATGTTTCCACCAAACCTGTGTCTTCCTGGACCAAGGAACCCTGGTTACTCCCTCAGCAGACCCACACGGCCTGTAACATGTCATGATGAAAAATATGTAAGTAGTAGATAGAACAGTAAACAAAGCATTTTAAACTTTTAAAACTTGTTTTTGAGCAAATTCTGTGTAGGAAATCATATGAAGGAATTTCAATTCTATAATCAGAGAAAAAACGGTTTGAACCAAATCGCCTCGGCAGCTGTCATCTCTAAAGAAGCATGCCTTCAACATTAATTATAACACAAATTGTTTGGTTTGAGGGTAAAGCTCTTTTTGCCTTTTCTTCTGGTTTGTAAGCTGTTGTTCTCTGTCATTATGTCATGTTCCGTCATGTGTCTGAATCCACATCTTCTTCAAGGCCCAGTTCTCAGCTCCTTGATGGCTTGCTGGACTGCTTTGGTTCTCTCTGATCTTGATTTTATGCTAGCATACAATTAAGGGAAATGACCCCTCATGGTTGAAAGCTCATCATCCACTCAATCTTCTGAGGGCATATCTAATCAAACAGGATATAATTAGAGTATATTTAATCCTAGATCCTTTAAGTCCATGGGCTAAAGTTGAGTTGAAAGGCCAGAATTGTAATCACCTGAGATGGTATGCAGAAATGAAAAAGCTTAGTCTAAAACCCAGCCTACTGGTTTAGCAACTGAAGAGAGCAAGACTCACAACATACAACAGCAATCTGTAATGATACCAACTCTGTAGGTGATTCTGCATTAAGGGAGTCGCTGTTAATCCAATGTTATAATCAGCTATATTATTTTATAATCATCTGCAAACCATCTTATTAAAGAATTTCTTTTAAATTTTATGACATTTATTTATTTATTGTGTGGCATGTGTAGATGTAAATGTATGGGAACAGGTGTACCATGGCATGTGTGTAAAAGCATAACACAACTTTCAGGTGTTGCTTCTTTCCTTCTGTCATATGGATCCCGGGGATAGAACTCAGGTCATCTGGTTTGACAACAAGCACTTTAACTTGCTGAGCCATCTCACTGGCCTGAGTCTGGCTAAAAAGAATTGTGTGAGGTGTTCTAGGTTAGGTCATGCTTGCTTGCTTGGATGAGTAGATGAATGGATGAATGTATAAATGGATGAATGGATGAATGGATGAATGAAGCCATTTTTTATACCCATTCATCATCTCCTGGTCACTTGTGAGAAGTCAGAAGTGAGAACTATGCATACATCTTCAGCTTGTCAACTGACCTTTCACTAAAACAGCAGTTCAATGGCTTCCAAAGAGAATAACAATTCAAAATGTTGACAAAAGCATCACATAGTAATAAAATAAAAGGAAAGCAAAAAAGCATACTTCAGACACCAAACACAACAGTCAAAAGACTAAAATGGGCTACTGATTTTTCACTATCCTCTGTACCCTGCAAATAGACATTCACCCAATTCAAATATATCTGAAACTTTATGTGTTCACAATTTACCAAGAAAGAGATAAGAAACAATACTTATCTTAGGTAATTGGTTGCTTCGGGACTTAGGAAAAAAAGTGTCACATTAGTAATATACATCTTCCAGTTTTATGAATACTTTGTCATAGGTGCTTCTCTTGATATCCTAAATGATGGTTTTATCATTATCTTCTTCACTGGGATAAAAATTGTGCTTCTTTAAGTGTGAAACCAGCCATGAAGTTTCATTGGAGATGGGCAATATACTGGCCAGGAAATTATTATTTTAAATAACTTATCATAAGGAGCATACTATAAAGAATTTACATCTGGCAAGTGTTTGAACTTGACAAGTGCCCACTATTTCCTAGAAGAAATCAAAGCAAATAATATTCTTGAGTTGATCTATGATATGATTGGAGGGGCAGAGAGGACAGCATTGAGAATGCTTTCCTGTAAACAATGAGTTAGCTTTGGCTTACACTAAACACCTTAATTAGAGTTTTCTCTGCCAAGTAACATACTCAACATACTGTTTGAGGACTCATCACCCTTTAGACTCATACTTCTGTTTGCAAATGGACTAATAAAGCCCACAGAGTAATTGCAGAAAAGCTGGACTGTTCCCCAAAGGGGAGCAGAATTTTGCCAAGCTACCCAGTGCTGTTCTACCATAACACTTTGCCATCTGACAAGAAACACAGGCTGGCAAAGACATTCCCTAAAAGTAATCAGCTTCCTCAGCTACCTTCGCTCCCACTACATACCCAGCTACTTCCACAATGGTCTATGTCCAAATGATCACATCCAGCTCTGGATTCCATTCAGTTTTTCCTGCTTATACATCATCTTTCATTGTCCTCTCCTGGAGTACATCTTTGGTCAGTTATTTTTCTCAATGTGCATTTTTTCAGCCAGTCTAGAATCAATTATCCATACATTTTTTTTAATTATTATACAGGTAAATCAGTAACTTAGTAAAATCCAATTATTACTACAGAAATACATTATTACAAGACATATAAAAATATATATTCTAGCTGTGCCCAGAACTGATCCTGTGCCATAGCACTCCATACCCAAATACCACTGGGAGAGAGGTGGTTTCCCAGAACTGCCAGCACACCTGTGAACACAGGTAAAAACACTACTTACTCTCAAATTCCTGGCCCAAGAGGGACCTACCCAGAACCATCAAGACATAGGAACCAAGGAACAGCCAGGTACAGGATCCTTCCAGTTTCTGTCTATACCCCGGAGCTGACCCTGTGCCACAACTCTCCTTACCTGAATTCCTCACAGAGAGAACTGATCTCCCAGGAGTACTGACACACAGGATTGTAGGAGGGACAAGCAATAGTCAGAGACAGCAAGACCAGCTAATACCAGAGATAACCAGATGGCAAGAGGCAAGGGCATAAGCAATAAAAAGCAAGGACTCATGGCATCATCAGAACCCAGTTCTCCCATCACAGTGAGCCCTGGATACATCAACACAGCAGAACAGCAAGACTGATTGAAAATCACATCTCTTAATGATCATGGAGAACTTTTAGAAGGACATAAATAACTCCCTTAAAGAAATACAGAACACAGGTAAACAGCTAGAAGCTTTTAAAAAGGAAACACAAAAAAATCCCTGTAAGAATTATAGGAAAAAGCTCAACTCGAAATGGATCAAGGGCCTCCACATAAAGCCAGACACTCTGAAGCTAATAGAAAAGAAACTGGGGAAGACCCTTGAGGACATTGGTACAGGGGGAAAGTTCCTGAACAGAACACCAATAGCTTATGCTCTAAGATCAAGAATTGACAAATGGGACCTCATAAAATTACAAAGTTTCTATAAGGCAAAGGACACCATCAAAAGGACAAATTGGCAACTAACAAATTGGAAAAAGATCTTTACCAGCCCTATATCAGATAGAGGGATAATATCCATTATATACAAGAACTCAAGAAGTTAGATCCCAGAAAACCAAATAACCCTATTAAAAATGGGGTACAGATGTAAACAAAGAATTTTCACCTGAAGAACTTCAGATGGCTGAGAAGCATCTTAAAAAATGCTCAACTTCATTAGTCATTAGAGAAATGCAAATCAAAACAACCCTGAGATTTCACCTTACACCAGTCAGAATGGCTAAGATTAAAAATTCAGGAGACAGCAGGTGTTGGCGAGGATGTGGAGAAAGAGGAACACTCCTCCACTGCTGGTGGGGTTGCAAACTGGTACAACCACTCTGGAATTCAGTCTGGCGGTTACTCAGAAAACTGGGCACATCACGTACAGAGGATCCTGCTATACCACTCCTGGGCATATACCCAGAGGATTCCCCAGCATATAATAAGGATATGTGCTCCACTATGTTCATTGCAGCCCTATTTATAATAGCCAGAAGCTGGAAAGAACCCAGGTATCCCTCAACAGAAGAATGGATGCAAAAAATGTGGTATATACACACAATGGAGTACTATTCAGCCATTAGAAACAATTAATTCATGAAATTCTTAGACAAATGGATGGAGCTGGAGAACATCATACTAAGTGAGGTAACCCAGTCTCAAAAGATCAATCATGGTATGCACTCACTGATAAGTGGATATTAGCCTAGAAATTTGGAATACCCAAAACATAAACCACACATCAAATGAGTGGCCCCTGGTTCTGGAAAGACTCAGTGTAGCAGTATAGGGCAAAACCAGAACAGGGAAGTGGGAAGAGGTGGATGGAAGATCAGGGGGAGGGAAGCGGGCTTATGGGACTTTTGGGGAGTGGGGGCCAGAAAAGGGGAAATCATTTGAAATATAAATAAAAAATATTTTGAATAAAAAAAGAATTATAGGAAAATAAATCTGAACAGGTGAAGGAATTGAACAAAACCATCCAGAATCTTGAAGAAGAAGAAGAAGAAGAAGAAGAAGAAGAAGAAGAAGAAGAAGAAGAAGAAGAAGAAGAAGAAGAAGAAGAAGGATCAATAAATCACAAAAGAAGACTGCTGGGAGCCTTCCACCGGGAGAAAGCAGTGGCAGGGTCATAGCATAGGACTCTGGTGGTAGTTTTAAAGGCTGAGGATCTTAGGCTTTCTAACTCTCTAACTGTACTGAAATGCTGATTACAACTTCTAAAAAGTCCTAAAAAGTTTCTTGTTATTTTTTTATTGCATGTTCTCTGAAGATGCTCCTTCCCCAGCCCTTCTGCAGAAACCCTACAGCCTACATTTCTCTCTCTTTGCTGCTTCCACTGTGATCCCAAAGTCTGAGATGGCTCTTTCTCTGGATTGGATGCCTTCAGATTTCTCACTATGGGGTCTGGAGCAGGATAGCGTATCAGGAGCTCTCCCCTGCAGTGGACCTAGGGGATGATCAAGAGAAAGCTTGATCCCCAGTAGCCAGGCCTATGCAATAAGGCCCAAGACCTTAGACTAGTCCGGTAGAATACAGGGCTATTAGTGGAGGGGCTTGTTGGGGTGGATCAGATTCGCCCAGAAGTGAGTGAGTAAGGGTTAGGTGATGGCTAAGCATATGCGAATGTTTCCAGTCTCTCTTTGTCAACAAAGTCTGGCAAGTGACAGGTCTAGAAAATGTGGTATATTTACACAATGGAATACTACTCAGCAATCAAAAACAATGAATTCACAAAATTTTTAGGCAAATGGTTGGGTCTGGAGAATATCATCCTAAGTGAGGTAACCCAATCACAAAAAAATACACATGGAATGCAATCTCTGATAAGTGGATATTAATTAGCCCAGAAGCTCTGAATACCCAAGGCACAATTAGCATATCAAATAACTCCCATGAAGAAGTAGGAGAGGGTCCTGATCCTGGAAAGGCTTGATCTAGCATTGGAGGGGAGTATCAGGACAGAGAAAAAGGAGAGAGGTGATTGGAGAATGGGTGGAGAGAAAAAGGTTTATGGGACATATGGGGAGGGGGGAACTGGGAAAGGGGAAATCATTTGGAATGTAAACAAAGAATATAGAAAATAAAAATATATAATAAAAATAAAAATAAAAAAATAAAAACAAGAGAAGTACCCTAAAACAGGAATAAGGCTGCATTCACCTGAGATCCATGCCAAATCCTGTCTTTCTTGTTCTTTCTGAGGGTGAAAGACTGCTTGCTGGCTTAGGTGATTAACACCTGCAGCCTAACAGCAGAGGATTAGGCAATGTGGTCATGGTTCTATCTCAGCAGGAACTGCTGGGCTCTAACTTTCAGCCTGCTAGTTAGAAGTTGCAGGGAGAAAAAGGGACACTTAGAAAAGTTATTATAGTATTTATTACTAAGTTGTAAAAAGCTTCCTATAAAAACTATCTAGGGGGGAAAGTAGAAAGATCCTAAGTGGGGAAGGGAAAAATTCTTCTAAGTGGGCAAAGAGAAAAGCATTCTACTCTAAGTGGGGAAAGGTAAAAAAGAGATTCTACTCTAACTCCTTCTCAGTACTTATATATCTTTCAGAATACATGATCACATGTCACAAAGTTCATCACAAGTTCACACAAAAAACTCAACTCATAAATTGAAATAGAAATTAACTACAGAAGATGTTTAAATGCATATCTATTGGGAGTAATTATCTGGCTAAACATCAATCAACTCTCTCAGCTCCACAGGTTTCACTGAAGGTTTACAACCATAACTAAGTTATTAGTGAAGTTTTGTATAGATAAACCCAGTCAATATTTTATCTTTTGTTCTAGCATCTATAATAAATCCTTAGTTCCTTTCTTATGCCCTTTGGTTAATTGTTTTACAACCTCTTGGAATGTGCTCTGAGTAGGAGAAAATCTGGTTACAATCTAAAGGCAATTCATTGATGACACTTGGGAGACTGGAAGAGATCTCATTGCAGTTTTGACTATCAGAAAAGGAATTAATAGTTGTCCCACTATAAGAGTTTAATACTCACGGATATAATTTTAGGAATTCTTATATACCATTAAGACTTAAGTTATCTATTTGTCTATATAGTACATCTTTGTGGATCTGTAGAGATCTGCTACAAAGGGTTGCACTACTACTTAGTCCTTGTTATATATGTATAATAATAACAGGAAATGCATATTAATAATAGGAATCTTTCCTAAAATGAGTCCCTTACAGCCTTGCTTAATAAGGACACACTTATCACAGATTATATAATAATCTGAAGCAGCCCATTTCAGGATGATCACCTGCTAGTTATTAGCTTGTCCCATTATGGCTCCTGACAGGAGACAACCCTAGAGATAGAAAACCTAGGAAAGAGATCAGGAGTCATAGGTGCAAGCATCAACAACAGAATACAAAAGATATAAGAGAGAATCTCAGGTGCAGAAGATTTCATAGAAAGCATTGGCACAACAGTCAAAGAAAATGCAAAATGCAAAAAGCTCCTAACCCAAAACATCCAGGAAATCCAAGACACAATGAGAAGACCAAGCTTAAGAATTATCAGTATAGAAGAGAGTGAAGATTCCCAACTTAAAGGTTCAGTAAATATCTTTAACAAAATTATAGAAGAAAACTTTTCTAACCTAAAGAAAGATATACCTATAAACATACAAGAAGCCTACCGAACTCCAAATAGATGGGACCAGAAAAGAAGTTTCTCCCATCACATAATAGTCAAAACACCAAATGCCCAAAACAAAGAAAGAATATTAAAAACAATTAGGGAAAAAGTCAAGTAATATATAAAGGTACACCTATCAGAATTATACTAGACTTCTCGCCAAAGACTATGAAAGCTAGGAGATCCTGAGAAGATGTCATATAGACCCCCAAGAGAACACAAATGCCAGGCAACTATACCCAGAAAAACTCTCAATTACCATAGATGGACAAACCAAAATAATCCATGACAAAACCAAATTTACACAGTATCTCTCCAAAAACCCAACCCTACATATGATAATAGATGGAAAACTCCAACACTAGGAGGATAACTACATCCTAGAAAAAGTGAGAAAGTAATCTTCTTTCAACAAACCCAAAAGAAGGTATCCACACAAACATAAAAGTAACATCAAAAATAACAAGAAGCAACAATCACTTTTCCTTTATATCTCTTAATACCAATGGAGTCAATTCCCCAATAAAAAGACATAGAATAATTGACTGGCTATGTCTGTGGCTCCAGGTAGAGAGCACAACAGTTAAATGTTATAACAGGTTGGCTGCTATAGGCAGAGAGTTTAACAAGAAAAAACTACCTGCTTCCTATAGACAGATATTAGTGAAAGTTTGAATTATTTGCTTTAAAGATGGTATAAAGATATAATACTCTAGTAAGTCTTACAGAACACTCATATTCTTTCTAATGTGGGCTCCACAGGAATTTTGAGTTAAAATCCTAATTTGACAAGCTCCCTGCTTATAAGCAGGCATAGATGCAAGTGTGAATCAATCATTTTAAAGATGGTATAATAAGGTCTGCAGGAAAACTAACTCATATTCTTTGAATGAGGGCTCCATGAGAATTTTGGGTTGATTATCCTAACATGACAGATTAGGAAAAAGGCCTGAGAATAGATTTTTACAATAAGCAAAAGCTTTTTTAGGATATCAGGGAGATTGTATGAAAACAATTGTTTTAGGGAAGATTTGAAGTCCTACAGGATAACTCATATTCTTCGAACATGGACTCAATGGGAATTTTGGGTTAATTTCCTGGCATGGCAAAATAGAAAAAGCCTAAGAATAGGCACATACAATATTTTAATTTACTTCATTTGCTTTAGATTGCTTTAATTTTCAAAAATGGTGCCATCTTGAGTTTTATGGTTATATTATTCTTCTGGGTGAGAGGTCAAAATAAAGGTTTTTCTAGTTACTGGTCCAAGGAAATGCTGATTTGAAGAAAACTTTTGTCTTTGTGTTTTTAGATAAGGTGATTAGTGTCTATGCACCTTGCAGAGTTATATGGATCAGATATGTTGAAGGGAGACTCCCAGAGGACAATATTCCAGAGAATCAAACAAAAAAGATAACTTGATGATACTAAAATTTTGTTTTGAGATTTGTATGTTACAGAATATTCAGCCTTGGTGAGTTTCATCAGCAGACATGCTGAACTGGTCTGCTTTGAACTCTTGATCTCTTGGACTTGGTGGATCTAGTCAGGACACAGACATCAGAGACTAAAACAATCATTGGTGTGGCCTTCTTAACGCCAACAAACTCCCCTGTTTTTCCTACCCTGCCCCCAAAAGACATCTCAGTGTCCATATTAAGCTTGAAGAAGTCATGAAGAGTCTTTGCCCCAGTTCTCTGCACTTAGGGGTCTAGAAGTGGTTATTCTAGTTGTCTCTCTGGGGAATGTTGAAATGGTCATAATTGGAACAGGGGAAAATAGCTAGAATTGATTGTGTAACCATAATCACATTTGGTAGAAATCTTTACAATAATTACAAGTTGAAGTCATAATTTTGGTACAGAATTTATTTTGAAACAAAATCAAGGTTATCATTGGTATAAATTTCTTCTATTGATACAAAAATTTTAAAAGTGCAAGGCTTAGAACCAGTCCTATAATGTCATTACATCTGATCTGAAATGTTTATTTCTGTAAGTTAAGGGCCAAATAGTAAATTCATAATTCTGAGTTTACTGTTAGGATGTTTTCAGAGATTTTAATTATAAATGGCTGAGAGTAGTTAATGGACAACAGTCCAGCCTACTTTACATACGTAGCTAGTTTTCAAAAAAATGTCAGAAATCCACAGAATATGATATTTAATGTTATTTATTCTTCTTTGTTGAAACATATCTGATCATATCAGCTCCCCCTTTGTGGATTCAAAGAAGAAATTGATGTCTCTGCCTCCAGGCAAGGCAGACCATTGTGACTAGGTGGCCACTGGGCAAAAATTGCCTACCTCTCCTGTAGACCTGTACTGTTCTTGAGAGGACACAATTTACAGGTTAGGACAACTTAGTTCTGCTGAAATAGAATAAACTAGTCCTTAATAATTCCTGTTTTTCAAAGGTCTGACAGATGATCCTGGACCAGAAGGCTGAAGACTAATAATCGAACTTCCTGGCTTACTGGAGCTGTATGGGTAGGCAGCTGTCTCTAAACTTGTCTCAGTTCTGGAAGCTGAGTTAGGCTTCCTATATTTTCAGATAATGTTGCTGGTTCTCATATTTCTGATGGAGTTGAAAGACTACTTATAGTGTCATAGCCAGCCCAGGCTATTTTACATTGAGAAAATATATTTGAAAAGATAGTTCTCAGATAGTATACAAGCTAAACCAGGACATTTCTAAGTCTTTTAAGATAAGATAGATGACAAGGTATTCCTTTTAATTGTCAAAGATGATGGACTGGATATTAGGTGTATGTTATACTTTATAAATTACAACATGGAAAAAAGAAAATCAGTCTGCACAAGACAGTAATTCTATTCCTTCATGACCTCCTCTTTAGAATCTGCCTCCAAGTTCAAGTTTGATTTCCTGTCCTTACTACCATTTGTAATGTACTGTAAGATATAAGATGAAATAAACTTCTTCCTCTCCAAATAATGTCAATTCTGAGTTGTATATTTTAAAATAAATTATATAAGTTTAATAATAAAATAAGAAAAAATATACATTCTAGCTTTTCATTGTGATCAACAGACAAATAGTACTTTCTTTAAATGTTATAAAATCTCCCCCAGCCTTCTTTTCAATTGTTTTTCAGACCAGTATGACACAATTTGTGGGCTAGCAACAGCACATTTTGAGGATTCTTATTAATTCTAGTATCTTCTTCTCCATTGCCTACCAACATTTTGCCACCATCCCATATAGATCTTAACACTAGAATATACCCCATAACCCTAACCATATTGAAACATATTAAAAACAAAGACTAAGAAATTAAACCTTTAGACAAAATACCGATGACCTCTCCAAATGTAGCAATCCAAAGCAGCACCAATTCATTTCACCTTGTCTGGGTTTCACAGTTTTAGAAACAAGCAGATCCCAGTGAAGCAAGAATAGAATGGCACATGCTTTTCAACACAAAGTGAAGTTCTAAGAAACCAGGTCCCACAAAAGGCTCAGCAAAAATAAGAACTGTGGAAATTATGAAGGAGTCCAAACCTTGTAGGGTGGCCTGCATACTGAAATCCCAGGAAAGAGTTGACAACACATTTAAAATCCAAAGAATGCCTATCTGCTATAGGACAGTCTTTTGCTCTAATCAGGGCTTAAACTGATTATATGAAGCCCATCTGTATTACAAAGGAAAATCTTCTTTACTGAAAGCCTACCAACTTAAATGTTAAGCTCACCTGAAAACACATCATGGAAACATTCAGAAAATAAATTGTTTGACCCAATATCTGGCCACTTTACTCAGTGAGGTTGATATATAAAACTAATCATCACAGTATCACTATCAGGGCACGGATCATGCATACATGCATACAGGCATAACAATGAAGCTCCTTATGCCTCCCTTCCATTCTTTTCAGGAAATGAGATTTTTGTTTTGTTAGTAAGCAAACCCAGGAGCCAACACATGCTGTCATTATTCTACCACTGAGCTACACTCACAGCACTTGAATTTCTTCCTTATTTTACTGAAAAAAAAAAATCCATCCAACATATTCCAATCATGATTTTTCCTCCCCCAATTCCTTCCAGATCCTATCTACTTGCCTACCCTCCCAAACCCACACTCCTTCTTTTCATATCTCTCTATATAAAACTGATTATCCCTCTTCCAGAAGCTATCCGTTACCAATAGCTCCTTGTCTACTAGTAAACAATCAGTCCTACCTTTCTCCATGGTGGGATTTGGTTTGGATTGAAGTTCATAGGGATTGTACAAGATATTATAACTATTTCCCTATATGTGCAGCTGCCCTGCTGTGGCCAGAAGACTATTTTCTCCATTTGCTGCTTTTAGTTCTTACAATCTTTCTATTTCCTCTTCAATAATCCCTGAAACTTGGGAGCAATGAGTAAGGTAGCAGTGTTGCTTACTTTGTTTCCAACCCAATTCCCCAGTAAAAGAAATCTCAACTCAATCAGTTAACAAAACAAGCTACACAGAGAGAGTGGCTTCTCTCTCTGCAGCTTCTCTGTTGATCCCCCATGGATCCTCCCCTAAATTCTCAGCTCCTCCCCCTTCCTCCTGCCCAATCATTGGCTCAAGCTTTTATTTGAAAAGTTAAGGCGGGGAGAAGGTTCACAGGGCAACGCCTCACCTGCAGCCCCTCTGAGGAGTTAATTGTACAATCCCTAGGAACTTCAATTTTAATTAGCATCAAAATACAAGCCCAGGGCTATCCACAACATACCAAGAGTTCCAGTTAGATCTGAACACTCCATTGTCTCTAATTCTCAACACTTTGATCAGTTGTTGGTCTATGTTTAATCACCATCTATTCCAAACAGAAGCTTCTCTGATGAAAGTTGAGATATATAATAATCAATGGATATAACAGTAAATCATTAAAAGTCCATTTAGGATAATAATAGTAGTAGATATTTCTGTGAGGCCTATGGCTTTCCTAGACACTGTTTTTGGGACCTGATAAAGGTGCCAGTTATGGGCTTCCTCTTGTGGAACAGGAAATAAATCCACCAGAAAGCAGTGACTTCCACCACGTTGGAACAACTTTTGTACCAGTGGAAATGTCTTTACAGTCCAGTAGTTACTATAGCTCACAGCACGTTTGCTGAAGAGATCATTCACTTATTTCAAAGAGCATGAACATATTAATAATGAATAGATTAATACTGGTATTGACTTAACAGCTTCATTACTCCTGACTGGCTAGTTTTTATAGTACAAGACAGTGCTATGCACACTACCTGAAGAGAAAAGTATTCATCAAAATTACCCAGCTGTGAATGCTGTCAACCAAAATACTCAGGTTTTTTTCTACAACTGTAACCCCAATGCCTCGATCAGCCTTTTGTTCCTAGAAAACCAAATGCCTAAAACAATACATTCTGAACAACTGATACACAGATACATATTCTTCAGAAAAGTAATATTTTATAGACACTTTTCATTCTCATTCAGATGAAAAAGCATGAACAGCAAAAGGAGTTGCTAGAAATAGTAAAATGTATGTATCAAAATTCTTATCAGTAGTATATGATGGTTGATATCAGTTGTCAACAATATCTAGAATCAACTAGAAGACAAACCTGTGTGTGTGTGTGTGTGTTTGTGTGTGTGTGTGTGTGTGTGTGTGTGTATTTTTGAGATTAGGTTAATAGAAGTTGCAATCTAAACTCTGAATGATGGTGTCACCATGTCAAGGACTAGGGCTCTATTCTGCATAGAAAGTAGAAATCTAGCTGAACCCTGATGTTCATTTCCCTCTATTTCAAGGGTGGATCAGTGTGACCAACTGTCTCAGGCTCCAACTGCGATGGCTTTTTAACTATGATATACAGCTCAGTGATATGGCACAGTAAGTAAAAATAAACCCATCTTCCTTTACCTCACATTTTGTCATGTTTTGGTCATAACAATGCAGTAACGGAGGAAACTAGCACAAGCTACTCTCTCATTTCTCAGTAATAGTCTACCACAAAATGACAACAGAGTTCTATCCTACAGGGCGGCTACCATATACCTGACTCTAGTAGAGCTATTTCCTGAAGCAGCTTTCATCTCTTCCTTCTCCCCCTTTCCAACCAGTGTTAGGTAATAAAGTCCTTCAATGTCCCTTCGCTTTGACTTATTTATCTTTTTAATTACGTGGTTGGCATTTTACTAGCATTTTTAAAAATGTGGATGCTAGTTAATTTTTGAGATTAAACATATAAATTGCAATGATAACCACAATAACACACCAACCAAATAAAATCTACAACACAATTTGTAACATCAATGGTTCACTAAAAGCATTAGCTATTGTATATGTATGTCTAATAAAGAAATATAAGATTTGAATTGCCTTACAGTAATAGAAAACAAAAATCAACCAGAAAGAAAGGAAACAAAGGATGTCCACAAGAAGGACCTTTGTGGTAATTTGCAATATTAAGAGTGCAGTAGAGAACACTCTATAGATTTGTAGATCAAATAAAAAATGGTAAGAATATGCATCATTTGTTTGAAAGAGGATATTTGGAAAGTCCATCACAATTACCAAGCTAGTTTTCAAAAAAGAATATCAAAAGAATGAGACAATAGAAGGAATTTACTATAACAGAAAGGAATATGCATTACAGGCATAGAAAACAATTTAAGTGTAGATGGCAAGATTGTGGATCATCTTATCTTATTTTATAAGCCTTAAAACATTTTCACTTTTCAATTTCGAGAGAAGTATAGGAAACAATCAAGAAGCAATTTAAGTACAAAAAATTAATATATCTTTCAGACTATGCAAGTTTCTAAGTCACCAGGACCCCATGTAGCTACACCTCCCTACTCATTTTCATTTCTTCATTTGATTGGCTAACTGCTTCTGAGATTCTGACATTCCCTGGGCATTGTCTTAGGCACTGGCGGTCTCTTCATGTTATCTTCCATCTCAAGAAAATAAGACACAGATATTGGTAAAACAAGACTTTGTAATAAAGTCTGTGTGTCACTGTTCATAAATATCATCAGTCACAATCTCTACTAAGCACACACTGTGCATATTCACCAAGTAAATATTTACATAGTAAATATCAAGGATGTGGGAAGCATCGCACTGGATGTAGTAGTAATGACTAAGATAAGAGTAGCCTTTGTTGAGGAAATCACTCATCATTATTGCTACAGCTGAGATAAATGGCTTCAAAAGGACCAAGTGACAAAGGCTTATTTGACAGTCTATCATTGTTGGGAAATAGTAGATCCTTTAAGAGGTGAAATATAAGATGAAGAAAGGTCATTTGGGAATGTATTCTTAAACAAGTTATTATGACATTGACCAACTACTGGCTCCCCATTTGGCTTTCAGTCGACTTGAAGTAAGAAGTTTCTGTACATAAGACTACCTTGCCTGAACTCAACAGCAATGAAACCAATTGATTATAACCTGAATCTTGTGACACTAAATTAAAATAAACCTTTCCTTCCGGAAAGTTTACTTCTTATGGTATTTTGTTGCAGTAGAAGAAATATCACTAATACAATGGGATACAGAGAAGATGCAGAAATCAATTGTATTTTTCAATCTTGTATCCATTTCTTACATCAATCCCTTCTGCCTTCAAGATATTTCCTGAAGATGATGATTACCTACCTGCACTTGGTTCAGCCTCTGAATACAGTGTATGTCAGGATTCCATTTGCATATGCTCCATAAAAAGTCAACAACTGCACCTAACCCACTAGAGGCTTAGTTTTCTCCTATAAATAGAAGTGAAGAACACTTTGTTCATAATGGCTGATGAAACAACTCCCTGTCAACATCAAGAACTCATATTTACTCTTCCCCTCCATCTAGCCAGGAACTTGTTACTTTTGTTGATAGTATTTTAGAAAGGGGGAGAGCAGATCCAGTAACCTTTTTGATTATCAAAAGTAAGAAAAGTGGGAATACAGTAGTTACCCTCACATTAATCAATAAGACATAAAAGGATCTATGGAAGCTTAACCTCAATAGTACAGATGTATTGAATATCTCCAATAAAACTGATTGAAATTTAGTTCCTGTTGCAAGGCATTAAAAAGGAGGAAAGAGCTGTGTGACCTCTAATAAGAGACTAGGTTATACAGGCTGACTCTCCTGCATTAATATCTTTTCATACTTTCAAAATCTCTACTAGTAAGGGAGTTGCCTAACACAATGCAGCTCCTTCAGCTTTGGAGCTTACAGCCTCCAGCAGAGTATGCAATATATTTTTCTTTATAAATGACTCAAGTTTAGGTATTTAGTTATAGTAACAGAAAACACACTTATTCAGATGTCACCAAAAAAGTAACTTTGCCAGCAACTGAGGAAACTGAGGAATAGAATCACTTGAGTAGAACCTCCAGAAAAATAATAAGTAATTAACTAGCTAATTTTATGTAGTTATATGTCACAGGTTCAGTCAATCAACAAGAAAAGGTTAAGCCTAGCACTACAAAGCTACAGTGATGACTATTTAAATATCTGGATAGTCATTAACAGATAGCATAAAGAAGATAGCATTGTCTATATTCCTGGCATTCTCTCTTATGTCAGTTTTAGCAGTCAAGCTATCAGTGTGAATTGGTGATACATTCAAATGGACTTTGATGAAGTATTGTGCACACAAGCAAAGCCAAATGGACTTAGCCAGTATACACTTATATTATATATAATATAAACATGTGTGCACATACAAGTGAATATTCATGTAATAAGAATAATAAAAACAGAGACCACAAATTTTGAAAGGTTTAGAGAAAGAGCTGGAGGGTAGCGAGGGAGGGATGGGGCTCATGGACATGTGGGGCTCATGTATAAGGTTCTCAAAGAAATAAAATGATTAAACAATAATAAAAATGAATTTCAAAAATGAATAAAAACAGTACGTCAAATTAAATGGCAATCAGCTTTTATTTCCCATTCCTGGACAGAAGGACCAGGGTTAAATGGAACTCTAAGGACTCAGGAAGAGGCAGTTTGGCTGTGAGCAAAACATGATCCTTCTGAAAAACTCACAGCTATTAGTAGTGATCCCACATGGAATGAGGAGGGCACACAGTCCTCTACCAACTCTTACAACTCCTACTGCTACCGCTCATAGCTGAAAGCAAAGGACAAGCAAATAGTCAGTCTCCTGAGCCATACGACAAATCCCACTGTAAGAATAAACAGGTCATCTGTATCCTACAAGGGAGTTGTTTTGTTGCTGCTTGTTTGTTGGTTTGCATTTTGTTCCTGGTTTACAAAGGTAGAAATATAAAAAAAAAAAAAATTTCCAAGAGGCTCACAAATGTCAGCACCCTTGAAGACCACATCTGAAACTACTTCTACATTCATATTCATATCACTCAATTTTACAACATTCCCACTACCCAAGACATACTTCAGTGACCAAACTGAGTAATATGATTGAATTCTGTGACATCTAAGATAGAGATATTGCACACTTTTGGATCCTTAGTCACATAATCCAAATTCTGTGCATTAGAAAATGTCACTTAGAATGTTCTTTCTTTAAATTATTTTTATGCATAATGTGTGTACGTGTGTGTGTGTGTGTGTGTGCGCGCGCGCGCGCGCGCGCGCACGCGTGCGCACGCGTGCGCGCATGCATGAACACACACATGCATGGGCATTCAACTGTATAGCTACATGGAAATCAGAGATCAAATCAGCATCTTTCTCAACTATTGTGCACTTTATCATTTAAGACAAGGTCTTTTGTTTGTTTGTTTGTTTGTATTTGGATTTTTTTTTTTGAGACAGGGTTTCTCTATATAGCCCTGGCTGTCCTGGAACTCACTCTATAGACCAGGCTCGCCTTGAACTCAGAAATCCGCCTACCTCTGCCTCCCAGAGTGCTGGGATTACAGGTGTGTGCCACCACCACCCGGCTTAAGACAAGGTCTTTAACTGGACATGAAGCTCACAGATTTAGCTAAGCTGGGTAGTCAATGAGCTTCAGGAATCCATCTGTCTGTCACCACCGATGCTGTGTTTTCTAGTTATGTGTCAACACACCAACTTTTTATGTAGGTGCAAAGATCTAAACTCACATCTTCATGGTTGCATGGTAAGAACTTTATCAAGTAAGGCATATCTCTAGCTCTTCCTCCACAAATCATTCTTTCACCTAAACTACAGAACATTGATTCTCATTGGGTTCATTGATCAGCAGCAGGAGGAACATAAACAGATGTTACTTTAGATGATATATATCCATCCCCAATCCAAAATCTCACCCAACCCTCCAGATGCTACTAATTATCAAACTCTCCAAGGGATTCTGATGGATGCTAGTGGTTTAGGAACTATAATAAATGGGTTAAATTCCACAAAGAAAAAACTAGTATCAGAAGATTGAGAGTGACTTTGTTCTACTCATTCCTCAATAGTTGATGGTTCTACTGAGTCCTCTTCACACCTGTGCTACATTCACTTAAAGATGAAGATCACAAAAAGATAAATACGAACAAGAGGTGAGATACTCACCCCTAAAGCATTTGCTGTTGGCTCATTTGCCAGTTAATCCAGAAGGAACGTGGCTATTGAGGCAATTGGCTAACATTGCTTAAAAGAGAAGAAAAAAATGGGGGAGGGACAAATCTCTAATCCTCACAACAAGCTTTGTGTGGTTTCTTATGGTTTTACAGACTCCATTCCCAATTCTGAAGAATGGCTGGGATAAGACACTCTCTATACAAGTGTCATCATTCCAGGAGAAGGTTGCCATTTTTAAGTTCCACATTAGTAGTTTCCAGAGTGTAAACTACTTATTAAGTACAGAGTACAGCAGAAACACCTCAGAAGTTTCCTAGCTTGACATCATACCCTTAAGACTAATTTTGTATGCTACCGGGAGGCCTTAAGGATCTGCACTTTTCATAAGTGGTTCTACAACTTCCAAGAGAAGCAGAATATGCGAACAATAGAGAGATACAGAACTGGAGACTCCAGGGTAGTTAGAAATGCCTGATCTGAGTGGCTACCAATGCCACCTAAGGCCATGGTAAGGCCCTGGCCTGTGCTGCCACAAAGGGTTAGGTCTGAGTCCATAGCCCTACAGCAGCAGAGGCCTGTTACCATCAAAGGGCAGGCAGATGTTCCTGGTCTGTGCTACCACCTGGGGAGTCATGTTGATGTCTGAGGGCAATGCAGAGCTGGCCTCACTCCTCCCCTGGACATCCCAGGATAGCTGGCCCTGAAAGGTGTGAGAACAGTACATCAGGCTCCACACTTCAACCAACAAGCACAGTAGAGCTGGCCCTAGTTGTGGGGTTTCCAGTGAGCCAGACCTATGGGTATGAGATCAGAAGAGCTGGTTCTGCCCATCGCCAGATGCAGCATTGAATGGGCCAGCCAGGGAAGTTCTGGAGAGCTCACCCTGATAGTGTGGGTGGGGGAAAACTGTTAGGCAGACCAGTTCTGCTACCACCTAGGACCAGATCCAGGCCTGTGAATTGGCCTACTCCAACATTTTCCTCATCTATGAAATGCTGGAGTGTGTGAAGGGACCAGTACTACAGATCCAAAACTGCAGGATTTCCATGACACAGGGCAGAATAGGACATCCAAGAAGAGTCTTAGCAAGAATCCAGTATTGATAGACTAGTGGAAGCCAAACCAATGATTCATAGCAGTGAACATTTGAAAGCAAAGAAGTATGGATAAAAAGGTATACTGTGGAACACACTCTGACACAGGACAGCATCCACAATGAGGCCTTATTTTTTTTTTCTGGGGAGGTTTTGGAAGAGTGTGTGGGAGGGATGGAGAGAGGAATGGGATTAAGGTGCATGGTGCAAATTCACAAAGAATCAATAAATAGTTAAATAATTAAGAACGGGAAAATACAGAATATTAGCCATTGTTATTTTCTTGATGACAATGGTGATCAATACCATTGTTAAAATACCCTGGCTCTAACACAATATCTCAGCACATGAAAACTCATACTATCAGGTCTAATGATCTGAGTTTGATTCTAGAATCTATACAGTGGAAGTAAAGAAACAACCACCAAATTGTCTGACCTTTATACTTGTACCATGGCAGACACACAGACATGTGTATTCTCTCTCTCTGTCTCTGTCTCTCTCCTTCTCCCTCATGCACACACACACACATATACACACACATACACACAAACAAATATGAAAAAGAAAAAGTTAAATTATACTGATTGAAAAGGAAGGCAGAAAACATCTGACTTCTTTCTTTGGATAGTATCCCCATTGTGAGTCTGGATTTTCACCTAGACTGCCAGTTTGTAACAATTTTTTTACAAAATGGAATTGAATTTAAAACAGTGGTACTATTTATCACTATTATCCAGATAGGGGAGATAATAACATAGATTATTAGGGAATTTGGAGGAAAGGAGACAACCAACAGAAGCCTTGACTCATTGTAAGGCCGGGATGAGAAGAGTAAGAGGTGGAATGGGAACGGGTGCCGTTGCATCCTGCAGTGCTTTCCCAGGGCTGCAGAGGCTGATAAGGGCAGAAAGCATGCTTTAGCAAAGTGTGAAGTCTGAAGTAAATGCAAAAGACTGTCTCATCTGAAAAAGAGTAGAAAATGGGCTTCAACATTTCATTTCATCACCTATCCTCCAAGAGTAAAGTTAAGAAGATAAGAGACTTTTCCACAATTAAAAAAAAAAGAATTCATTAGTTCATTTTGAAAGATTCCTTATGAGCAACATGGAAGAGAAAAAAGAAGAGGAAGAGGAGGAGGAAGAAGAGGGAAACATATGTTCTCATTCCTTAATTTATCTGAAAGTAAAACTCTTCTGGATTAGAGAATCTTTTATCTCTAATCTCTTATAAATATCTGAGAGATTGCCCAACAAATTTAATTTAGAAGAAATTGATCAACTATTCAAACCTTTGAGTCATGTACTTTGGTGGCCGTCACTGATTTTACTGTCACTGGGTCACTACAGGGACAAAGGCAAAAATGAAAGCTTCTATGGCTTCTGTTAAAAATGAAGACTGGAAGGGAAAACATGGTTCATCACAAGCACCTTCATAGAAAACCA
The DNA here is from genome assembly GCF_947179515.1 of Apodemus sylvaticus. Classification (NCBI taxonomy): domain Eukaryota; kingdom Metazoa; phylum Chordata; class Mammalia; order Rodentia; family Muridae; genus Apodemus; species Apodemus sylvaticus. The sequence continues at coordinate 140,989,307 of NC_067473.1, read as the reverse complement.
CTTGTGATGGTTAATCTTGATAACCATGGGATTTAGAATCTACATGAAAAAAAGTCTGGGACTGTAAATGAAACATTATCTAGATGAGGCTAAATGAAGAGATCTGATGTACCCTGAATGCAGCAGATACCACTCAATGATGAATGAGATCATTCAGAAATACCACTCGGGTTTAGGATGAATTAAAAGGAGAAATTAGGTTGAGCTTCAAGATGCCTCGATCTGCCTACCAACCCTTCTGCCTACCAACACAATGCACTGTACCCTGGAACTGTATGACAGAGTGACCTCTTCCTTTCTAAAGTTGTTTCTGTTGGGTATTGTCTTGCAGCAAACAGACACATAAATAATAAACAACCAGCAAAATCACATGCATGGAGGAGGATGTATAACAGATGTGTTTGATTTCTGAAAAACACATCCCATGCAAAGGATCTTTCACTCTCAGATGATTTATCTTCCTCTGTTTTCACTGGCATCTTATCCTTCCTTGCTCCCCACCTGAACTGTAAGAAACACGTATTCTGAAGCATATAAAATATGCTTTTATCTTCAGTTCTCTAGACACTTCCAGATACATAATTCTCATAAATAAAACTGCATGAGATGGTTGATGTTCAATAATTTTTGACCTTTGAAAGTAGCAATGTTATATGTTTCAACAAGATGCCTGCTGTTCCTTTTGCCTGGAAGGCTTTTCTCTGAACTCCTTTGCCAGTCACCTCCTACTTCTGCTTCAGAAGTCAGTTTATTGCATCATTTCTGAACCTAGCCTTCCTTAACAAGCTCATTTACATTTATCATTGACTCATGGGGAGCCAATGCTCCTTACACCTCTAAGTTGCATTATAATTTTCTAATTTTGTGTCTATATATTTTTGTATCTTTTTCTCCTTCATGATGATAAATTCCATGAAAAGAGATTGGTTTTGTTTGCTTGTTTGCCTGTTTTTCTCGCTGACATTTCTCTAGTCCAACCTTTGGCCCTAGAAGATATCAGTAAATTATCCATTGAATGAATAAATTGGTTCAAATAACCAACCTGCTTTTGGCATGACTGGAGTGTTTCCCTACAAAATACAGGAAAATCAGCTTTATAACCTAATTTTCTTTCACATTCAAACAGCTTGTGGTGGAAGACCCATAACGTGGAAGACCCATAACGCTTTAACTAGACACACCATTTGGTACCAATCTACTGACTCAATAGTGAACTATGAGAGTTCACATCCATAGTTATAATAATTCCTTTTATGGTAATAGTTTCTGTCCATATTATAGGAATATGAATGTTCAGATTAATTCTCCTCCTACCAATGATAGTCTTAGCATTATTCTGATTAGCTTCAAATGGCTTTGAATAGTAATGAGTCTGGTTGCTGAGCTCTGATCTATGCATAGTTTTAGAAGTGACCCCCTAAACATTTACTCAAAACTTATCAGATGTTGCGGTCCAGAAGTCTAGATCTTCACACTGTTCTAAACCTAGATCTCTGGTTCTTTCCTTGTCTGTATGAGATGCATTCTTAGATACCTGATTCTAGCCAAATTCTTGCCTATTGCAAACAATGCAGGACACCAAATCATCTTAACAGAACCTCTTTTCTAAATACAAAATGGGATAGCACATGTATTGACTGAATATATTTAGCCCATTAATGAAAAAGACGACAGAAGTTAAATGGTTCTGCAGTTATGAGAGCATACTGTTCTGGACAAGGACCTTAGTTCTGCTCCCAACATCCACATCAGGTTGCCTATAACTGCCTATAAGTCCATAGTCTGTAGATCTGATACCTAATTCTAGTCTCTGTAGACACATACACATGTTGCCACATGACTCGGGCATGCATGTTACTAAAGTAAGGATAAAAATAAATAAATATAGATGTAAAGTTGTAGTTCTTAGAATGAGAAGCTGAGTCCAGAAAGAATGAATTTCTTGGACTGCAGAGGAAGCTCAGTCTGTAAAGTGCTTGCCATACAAACATGAAGATGTGATTTAGATACCCAGAAGCCACATAACCAAGATGGTGTGCACTTGCAATCCCAGTATTGGGTTGAAAGAGACAGATGGATCCCTGGAGCTCCTCTTGCTACCCAGTCTACCCTCTATAGGAGCACCTGAATAAAAATACCCAACACTGATCTGTAGCCTCAACATGTAGGTTCACATCCACACAAAGACACACACACATGCACACATGCACACACACACATGCACACACACACACATGCACACACATACACTCACATGCACACAGTGCTCCATACATATTTCTTCTGCATATGCATGCATGCACATACATACACACATGTACATGTGCAGAGACATACACACACATACATGCTCATGCATGCACAAACACACACAGATTAGCATGTACACAGCAAAAAATAGAATAAGCTTCATAGATTAGCTTGACTATTTTAAATCACAGGTAGTTCTGTAAACTTCCTAAATAATTATATACTTTACATCATTGCACTGTTGGAGAGATTACATTTAAAAAGTCTGTAGTTAATAGTGTAATTCCTAGCAATATAATAAATATAGATTAAATAGTATCTATGGTTATTATTAATCATAAAAGATGGTGCTAGTATAAATTATACTTCCTCTTCCCAACACTAGGCTGAAAAAAGTGCTCTTAGCAAAACATTATTTTAATTTGTTTGCTGGTTTGTTTTGTTTGTTCACTGGGTTCATGACATATAATATAAATGGCTGGAGTTGGTCAGTTATGAAACAAACAGGCATTAAAAAACACTGGTAACTAAAATTCTTACTGTTCACTAAAATCAAATAAGTGGTTTCTAATTGCCTTTCTGTATTCTCCCTGTAATTGCATTTGAATTCCCAGATCTGTGCAAGCCAGGAAATGGGCTTTGGCAAACATCACCACCATTAGTGAGCACATCTCTATTTCCCAGATCTCCCAATCTCGTTTGTTTTGTAGCTCAGGGCCCATTTATGTACTGTCTGCTACTTCTTCCTGAGCAGTCACCAAATCTAATTTGGTATAAAATCTGGTCCATTTCATATGAGAATCACTGACCAACCATTCAGCATCAGCACCATTAACCCTTAAATCATGCAACAGATGCTCTTGCGTTCCCATGCTGATGAATCACAAAGGCCCACTTGCCTTTCATGCTGCAGACAAAGTCTCATTACTATCTTTGTTACCAATGTAATGTACTATTTTTTCCTGTATAACATACCCAGTGCTGCAATTTATAGTGTATAAAACCCATTTGTGACAGGTTTTTACGTTAAAGTTCCCTTTTCATTTTTATGTAACTTTTAATATCTGGGGTTTTTTTTTCTCCTTTGTGTGAATGGAAGAGGTTTCTCCTTTATTTATTATGTTATTTAAAAAGTACCTTGATGGCTTGGTAGTATGCTAATGAGCAAAGCAGTTGCTTGCTGCCAAGACTGACAATCTCAGTTCAATCTCCAGAACCCACATGGCAGAAGGAGGAAATAACTCCCACAAGTCATACTCTGATTCTATAGCATGAGCGGGTTGCCAAACATTCATGTACAAACAAAAAGTACATATACATGCGAGTAGAGAGAAAGAAACAGAGCCAGGCAGTGGTGGCGCACGCCTGTAATCCCAGCACTCTGGGAGGCAGATGCAGGCGGATTTCTGAGTTCGAGGCCAGCCTGGTCTACAGAGTGAGCTCCAGGACAGCCAGGGCTATATAGAGAAACCCTGTCTCGAAAAAACCAAATCAAAAAAAAAAAAAGAAAAAAGAAAAAAGAAAAGAAACAGTAAGTGTAAAAAATAATAAAAGTGTCAAAAAAAGACATCAGTTTGACAAGGTTTAAATATCAAAGCAAAAAACATCATGCCATAAAGGAACTTTCTCAATCCAGAGACTCACTCCTGTGAGCTCTAGCTCACATTGGACAACACAAATATCTAGTGTTCTCTTCTTTATAATACAAATGATTTCTTTATAATATTGTAAATTTATCCACTTAAACATATTTTACTGTTTTCTGTCATTAAAGCATGTTCAGCGTGATACCGCTTCTTTTTAAAAAAATGAATATTTCTCCAGAATATAGATATCTGCCAATATTTAGGAATTTGCCAATATTTAGGAATCCCTTACAAATGAAAACCTGTGTTAAACCTAAATTTCACATATTATAATACTCTGCTATTCTATATGGGTTTTTCCATATTTACTAAAGTATAGCTGCAGGGCAAACTCTTAGTGGCACATTTGCTTAGTCAAAGGGTATACACACTTGTTTTACATTTTGACATAAACTGCAGGCCCTCCATGAGATTCTACCAACAAATACTAACATTTGTGACTTCTTTCTTCTCAGAAACTCACTAACAAAAATCTATGCACTGTTTGGAACCTTGTCATTTTGACAAGTGAACAGAAGACTTCATCACTTTCATTAATATTTATCTATATTCTTCCAGTCTGGCTAGCCTTTCTCAAGTGCCAGGAGTCACTTTTTTGTATTCCATGTATATTGCCTACATATTTATAAATATTATCCACTAGAAGTGTTTCAATTCCTTCTATTTATAAGTTTTGAGCCCTCTTCATATAGTGGTAATATTTACCTTGACCATGGCCGACACTGAAGAGAATTTAAGTGTGTATTCTGTTTTACAGTTATAATTTAGTGAAATGAGGACAAAAAGGGATTTTATTATTTATATACCTATTTCTAAGATTATTTTATTATTCGTTTTTGACTTTTTGTTGTCAAATTTGCATCTGGAAACCTGTCCTCTCTCTCAGCTTTCAAATCATTCTGATGCTTTCATAGGAATCGTGTGGCTTTTGTTTCTGACACTTAAAGTTTGTTGAAATGCTTCTTGGAGTATTAAGCAAAGACTCAAGATTCCTTTCTCCATTGATGTCTGCCTGTGTCCTAGAGTCACTGAACAACCTTTTCTCAAACATTAATCCTATACTTAACCAAGTCTATTTCCAGACTTGTAAGATCACCCTGCTGATATTTCAGTTCATGTATCAGGGTCAAACTCTTTCTTATGAAAATTTATTTCATATTCCAAGGTCTGTCAGTGCCTTTTAATTTCCTAATAGAAGCCTCACATTGACTGCTCAAGCAGCAATGGGAAGGCCTACCTGTTAGCATTGTAATGGACATCATGCCATCTTCATGAAGTCACTGAGAATGGACAAAGAACATTTCACTTTACCTTTCTACTTGAAGACCTTCCAGTTTGGTCACACTTGTAACATAAGGTTCTTGTAGAGTTGTGCTAATCTCATAACTGAACCTAGAAGCATAATTCTTTCAGAAAAAAAAATGTTCTCTCTGACTAGAGAAAACATTTGTCTGAATTTGTCTAAAAAGGTTTGTCTGAATGTGTGGAAATCCTTTGTGTGTGTGTGTGTGTGTGTGTGTATACACATGTGCATGTGTACCCAGTGACTAGTTGAATTATAACTTTCAGCATTAATCCTCTTATACCTTTCAATAATATAATCTTTTCATCTGGAAATAAAGATAGTCTCTCTTCATCTTCACACATTTGTTACTTCTCTAATTCTGCTCTTGACCTAATTGTGTTATCAGGCACCTCTGATGTAGCAAGGAACACAGCAGGGAAAAGATAGAGCCTGATGCTAACTGCTCCTTATAGAGCCATGATAGAGCCTAATGCTAACTGACCACACAGAACAATGGCAACCACTAATGCTGACTGCTCATTCCCAACAATGCTAACTAGCAGTGCTGACAGCTCTCTATAGGGCAACAGTAGCACTGACCTCTGACTATTCCTACCAGAAAATGAATCCCGAATGCTGCCTGCTTCAGACAGAGCAATGTTAAAAGTGTTGAACCCCTAATATTGACTGCTACTCATGCAGAGATCCTAATCTTTAGAGTTGAGGAGTGTACCCAGAGCAATCTTAGCCCCTTAGCATTAACACTCCATACAAACAAATGCCAAGCACTAACACTAACTGGTTCTTACTTCTGCTAGAATGGTTCCTATTCTTACTCTAGAATAGCTTATATTCCATCACCTTGAGGAAGAATTCACATTATTTTGTTGACTGTATTTATTCTGAAAAATAGCTGTTTCCACCAAAAGCCTTTCAAGTGCACATGGAGACGAGTCCTGCCTTTTCCCTAAGTCATCACCATCGTGGTTGCATTTGGAGTCTCCTTTTGGTTTTGTAGCTGTGTTTGTTTTGCATCTTTAAGTTAATATTGGTGTGTGTGTGTGTGTGTGTGTGTGTGTGTGTGTGTGTACAGATCCCTCCTCACCCATTCACTGATCCTCTCCCCACCCCCCCCCAAATTTTCTTTTCTGCTTCTGTGACTTTGTAAATATTTACACCTAGATTCTATACATAAAAGAAGACATATAATATTGTATCTTTTTTCACCCATGCCTTCCCTAACTCCATGCTTCTAAGACAATGTCTCACTAAGTACTTCAGTCTATCCTGAAGGCACTGCATACATCTGTCTGTCCTCCAACTTGAGAAGCTTAGTCCCCTGAGTCCTGAAATTAGAGGCATGTATCCCATTTCTAGCTGGAAACCTTTTAATAATGTGGTATAATTTGTGAATATCAGCCACACAAAAGTAGATACTGAGATTGTGGTAAATGATATGTGGAATCCATTCTTTTTTAATATTTTATCACACGTGAGTGACAGTTTTAAAAACACATTTCTGATTTTTCTGGTCCAAAGCTCTACCTACTTTCCCAGAGGCCAAGATGACAAGATTGATACCTGTAAGACACTAGTCTATGCCCTATGCCATCCAACTTCCCTTAAAGCATACTTATCCCCTGGGCCACAAGTCTGCATGCATTCCCAGAGGCCACAAAGCACCAGGGACTCCAGACCATACTGGCACTAAGAAACCTAGAGGGCACATTAGCACCCATGTATGGACATTGACACAAAATCTTCCAATTAAAAACTTACAAACTGAAAAAAAAGATATGTAAAAAATAATATCCACTATGATCAAGTAGGCTTCATTCCAGAGATTGTACATTGTTGAATTGGTTCAACAAACAAATATTCATCAATGTAATCCAACACACAAATGAACTAAAATAAAAATCACATGATCATCTTATTATATGCTGAAAAAGTCTTGACAAAGAACAACACCATTTCATGATAAAAGTGTTGGAAATATTAGGGATATAGGGCATTCAGGGGATCTAAGCATAATAAAGACAAGATACAGCAGGCCAATAGCCAGCATCAAATTAAATGGAGACAAACAAAGCAATTCCACTAAAATCTGGTACAAGGCTGTCTATGCTCTCCATATTTATTCAATATAGTATTTTAAGTTTTAGCTAGAACAATAAGACAACTAAAGGAGATCAAGGGGATACAAATTAGAAGGGAAGAGTATCACTATTTGCAGATGATATGATAATATATATAAATGGCCCCAAAAATTCTATCAAGGAACTTGTACAGCTGAAAAACACCTTCAGCAAAGTGGCTGGATACAAAATTAATCCTAAAAAGACAGTAGCCATCCTATATACATATGAAAAGCAGGCTGCCAAAGAAATTAGCGAAACAATATTAGTCACAATAGATATTTAAAGTATAGCTTGGAGTAATTCTTAATGAAGCAAATGAAAGACCTGGACAACAGGAATTTCAAGTCTTTAAAGAAAGCAATTGGGCAGATATCAGAAGGTGGGTACATTCCTCATGCTTGGCAATCAATAGATTTCAAATGGTAAAAGTCAGCATCTTACCAAAAGCAATCTACAGGTTCAGTGCAATCCACATTAAATTTCAATATAATTCTTTACAGACCTTGAAAGAACAATTCTCAGCTTCATATGGAAAAACAAACAAACAAACAAACAAACAAAAGCAACAACAAAAACCATGATAGCTAAAGCAATCCTGTATAATAAAAGAACTTCTGGAGGTATCACCATCTCTGATCTATAGAGCAATAGCAATTTTAAAAACCACACGATACTGGAATAAGAACAGACAAAATCCACATACCTATGGACACTTGATTTTTTGACAAAGAAGCCAGAATAATACAGTGGGGGATGGGGGGAGGGAAGGAAGCATCTTTAACAAATGGTGCTGGACTAACTGAATGTCTGCGTGTAGAAGAATGCAACTAGATTCATATCTATTAGCCTGCACAAAGCTCATGTCTAGGGCTTCAAAGACTTCAATATAAAACTATATATGCTAAACCCTATAGAAGAGAAATTAAGGAACCTTTAATGCATTGGCACAAGAGACAGCTTCCTGAACAGAACACCAATAGCTCATTCACAGAAAACAATGATTAATACAAGGGACCAAATGAAGCTGAAAATCTTCTGTAAGACAGAGGACACTTTCAAAAGGGCAAAATAACAGTCTATAAAAAAGATATTCACCAATCCTACATCAAAATATCTAAAGAACTAAAGAAATTAGACACCAAATAACCCAACTTTAAAATGGGGTTCAGATCCGAACAGAATTCTAAATAAAAGAATCTCCAATGGCTGAAAAACACTCATAGAAATATTCTAAGTCCCAAGTCATCAAGAAAATGCAAATCAAAAAGACTCTGAGACTGCATTTTACAGCCATCAAAATGGCTAAGATCAAAACCCTCAAGCTCATACTGGGAAAGACATGGAGCCAAGGGCAACATTCATTCATTGCTGTGGTAGTGCAAACTTGTACAGCCACCTTGAAAATCAATATGGCAGTTTCTCAGATATTGGAAATAGATCTACCTCAAGACCTAGCTACACCACTCATGAACATATGCCAAAATGACTTATCACTAAGGATATTTGTTTAATTAACTGTGTGTTCATAACAGTTTTTTCCTAATATCCAGAACTGGAAACAACCTAGATGTTCCATAATTAAGTATTGTAAAGGAGTATATTATTAATCTATTCAGAAAACTATGACATCATGAAATTTTCAGGCAAATGCATAGAACTAGAATAGATCATCCTGAGTGGGGTAACCTAGATCCAGAAAAACAAACATAGCATGTACTTGATTATAAGTAGATATTAGCCACAAAGTACAAGATAACCATATTACAATCCACAGACTTAAGGAACCTAAGTAAAAAGGAGGACTCAAGGCAGGGTGCAGGGGGTGAGGGCATATGAATCTTACTGTGACAAGTAGACATCTCAGATGGAGGGGAGTATAGTGGGAACAGGGACAGGAAGGATCAGCTGGGGGAGGGGAGAAATAGAGGAAATAGGAGAAATCTCTTGGGAATAAGCTCAAAACCTAAGGCAATAGGAACTCAGGAATAATCCACAAGAGTGATCCTATATGACTCCTAACAATGGGGGATATGGAGCCTTAATTGGCCATTTCCTATAACTAAGCAAAACTTTTAATGGAAGCGTTGGGACAACAACCCAGTCATATAACTTTTAACCTACAATTTCACACTGCCTACAAGATGTATTGGGGTAAAGATGGCACAGAAATTATGGGAATGGCCAACCAGTGACTAGTCCAGCTTGAGACCTATGCAATGAATGGCAGCCCTGGGTGTAGGGGCAAAAATCAGAGACTGGATAGCACAAAGATCTAGAATAGAACAAACACAACTGGCAAAGAAGTCAATGAAATGATTCCTAATAGTCTGTGATACTTGTTGATTGGTGTCTAGCCCAATTGTAGTCAGAGAGACTTCACCCAGCAACTGATAAAATCAGATGCAGGTACACCCAGTCAAACATTAGGCGGAGCTTGGGGACTCCTGAGCAAAAAGTGAAAGAAGACTTGTAAGAGCTACAGGAGTCAAGGACACTACAATAAAACCTACAGAATCAACTAACCTGGGCACCTGAAGGCTCAGGGAGATTGAACCAACAACCAGGGATTCAACCTGGGATTGACCTAGGCCTTCTGCTCATGTTTCAGTTGTGTAGATTGGTCTTCTTGTGGGACTCCTAACAGTAGGAGCAGGGGCTGTCTCTGACTCTGTTGCCTGATTTTGGGACCCTTTCCTCATACTGGTTTGCTAGTCTAGCCTTAACAGAAGAAGAGATGCCCAGTCTTACTGCAACTTGATATATCATGACAGGTTAATAACCATGGGTGACCTGCCCTTTTCTGAAAAGAAAAGGAGAAGAGCGGTGGAGAGGAAATGGGAGGAGATAAGGGAGGAGAAAATGCAGACAGGATAAAATAAATAAATGAATAACATATTTTTAAGAGAAAGTAAAAAAATCTCACCACTCATCTTTACCTGAACCCTGCTAGAGACAGAGAGCAGGGTTCCTAGCACCCTGTCTGTATGCTGCATTTTACTACTCATTACTCACTCTGAAGATGCATATTTTGTCCGCAGGCCTAGAAGGACATGTTTGCAATCCCAGCAATTATATGGCTGAGGCAGAGTTCCAGACACAGTGAAACACTGTTCCCTCCCCCAAGAAAAAGCTAAGAAAAATTAATATACTTGTCAGAGAGTTCCTAGGCTCTAGGAAGCTGAATTCTCATTTAGTTCAATAACAAGTCTTCTGCATGAAGTTCATCGTTCATGAAAGTCTTTAGTAATATTTTGTATCTCTTAACAAATTTAACGCTTCCTGCCTCCATTGGCACCAGAGATCTGGGAGACTCCACAGCCTCCTGTGCACAGACTGCCAGGAGTATACAGGGCCTAATATCAGTGGAACAGCTGGGATTGAAGTCTTCCTGCCACCATTGGCACCAGGGAGCCAGGAGACTCCACAGCCTTCTGTGCACATCCTGCCAGGAGAAAGTGATCTCCCAGCAGTGCTTTCACTTCTGAGCATAGAGGTGAGATCTCTACCTTCTTTCTGGAGGGAAACAGCTAGGAGCACACAGGGCCTAAGATCAGTGGAGCAGCTGGGACTGAAGTCTTCCTGCAAACTGCATTTGCACCAGGGAGCCAGGAAACTCCACAGCCTTCTGTGCATAGCCTGCCAGGAGAGAGAGATCTACCAGCAGTGATTTCACTTTTGAGCTCAAAGGAGTAAGAACACACAGGCTTACAGGCTCACAGGAGGAACAAACTCTAGCCAGAGACAACAATACAAACTATCACCAGAGATAACCAGATGGCAAAAGGCAAGCACAAGAACCCTACCAAAAGAAACCAAGGCCTCAAGGCAACATCAGAACCTAGTTCTCCCACCACAGCAAGTCCCGGATACCCCAACACACCAGAAAAGCAAGAGTTGGATTTAAAATTGTATCTCATGATGCTGATACAGGGCTTCAAGAATAAATAGCTCCTTTAAAGAAATACAGGAGAACATCAGTCAACAAGTAAAAAACCCTTAAAGAGGAAACACAAAAATCCCTTAAAGAAATACAGGACATCATGGGTCAACAGGCAGAAGCCCTTAAAGAAGAAACACAAAAATCCCTTAAATAATTATAGGAAAGCACAATCAAGTTAAGGAACTGAACAAAATCATCCAGGATCTAAAAGTGGAAGTAGAAACAATGAAGAAATCACAAAGTGAGACATCTCTGGAGATAGAAAACCTTGGAAAGAATTCAGGAGTCATAGATACAAGCATCAACAACAGAATATAAGAGAAGAAAGAACCTCAGATGCTGAAGATACCATAGAAAACATTGATTCAATAGTCAAAGAAAATGCAGAATGCATAAAGCTGATAACCCAAAACATCCAGGAACTCCAGGACACAAAGAGAAGACCAAACCTAAGGATTATAGGTATAGATGAGAGTAAAGATTTCCAACTTAAAGGGCCAATGAATATCTTCAACAAAATTATAGAAGAAAACTTCCCTAACCTAGAGGAAGAGACATACAAGATGCCTTCAGAACTCCAAACAGACTGGACCAGAACAGAAACTCCTCCCAGAACATAATAATCAAAACACCAAATTCACTAAACAAGAAAGAATATTAAAAGCAGTAAGGGAAAAACGGCAAGTAACTTATAAAGGCAGACCTATCAGAATTACACCAGATTTCTCTCCAGAGACAATGCTAGAAGATCCTGGGCAGACCTCGGACAGACCCTAAGAGACCACAAATGCCATCCCAGGCTTATATATCCAGCAAAACTCTCAATCATCATAGATGGAGAAACCAAGATATTCCATGATAAAGCCAAATTTATACAATATCTGTCCACAAATCCAGCCCTACAAAGGATAATAGATGGAAAATGCCAACAAAAGGAGGGAAACTACACCCTAGAAAAACCAAGAAAGTAATCTTTGAACAAACCCAAAAGAAGGTACCCACACAAATATATAAATGACATCAAAAATAACAGGAAGCAACAATCACTATTCCTTAATATCTCTTAACAACAATAGACTCTACTCCCCAATAAAAAGACATAGACTAACAGAAATATTTCTCATGAAAATATTCGATTTTTATCAGAAAATGTTTGTAATTCCCCTTTTAATTAATTTAATAGATCAATGGCCATGGCAGCGGTGGGGGCAGCGGAAACAGCAGCTTGTCCAACAGAAGGGCCACCATCAGTGGAACCAAGGCGACAGGGTCCTGGCAGGACCTGCGCCTGCTACCACTGACCATCACTGGCCAGCCAGGCTGCAAGCGGCAAAGTTACAGCACTTTTCACCACACTGAAGCCACATCAGAACTCTGCCTCCCGCCAGTCAGTTACTAGAGGCTCTCCACCATCTTGGCTCTCTGACACCAGAAAGAACCGACAGCCCAAGGTACACAGACTTAGCCTGAGGCCAACATCACAGGGGGGGGGTCTAAATCCAACAGGCATTGGCCTGCACTCAGGCCCTGAGCTGTTTGGGGGCGCCATCTGTGTGACAACCTGGCCAGGAGGTTGTTTGCCCTGCAGTCTGTCCTGGCACTTACAGGAAGCTCTCCCTGCCATTTTGACTACAGGACACCAGAGAGTTCTAGCAGGCAGAGCCAGCTAAAAGTCACAGCCTGAGGCTAACGTCGCAGGGGAATAAGCCCAACAGGCATTGGACTGCACCCAGGCCCTGGGCTGTCCGGCGGGCCATCTGTGTGCCAACTCGGCCAGGAGGTTGTCAGTCCAGCAGATGGTCCCAGGACTTGCAAAGGGCACGCAAAGCACCATATTAGCTACCTGACAGAACCAATTAGCAGTCATAGCCCAAGGTGAACATTGCTCAGGCCTAAGACTCAGAGCCTGAGCAGCTAGGCTAGCCTTGTATGCATCAACCCAGTTGGGGGATTGGCTGCCTGGCAGAGTGATCAGCTCTCAGAAAAGATCCCCATAGCATACACCATTAGCACTCCCTGAAGGAACAAACTGGCATCACCTGGTTCACAGAGACCTGGGGCAAGGCACACTAGGGCTCAAAGAAAGAGCACCCAAGAGGAAGGCAGCAAATCAGCAATCTGTGACAGGGGAAACCCAGCCATCCAGTGTTGCAAAAATAGCCCTACAGTCTCACAGGAGGCTCCAACACCAGCCAGAGTCAAGGCCAACTAACACGAGAGATAACAAGATGACAAAAGGCAAACATAGGAATGCTACCAACAGAAATCTAGGCAATATGGCAGCATCTGAACCAAACTCTCCTACAACAGCAAGTCCTGGATATGCCAACACACCAGAAAAACAAGATTTGGATTTAAAATCACTGGTCATGCTGCTGCTAAAGGAACACAAAAAGAACATAAATGAATCTATTAAAGAAATACAGGAGAACATGAATAAGCTAGAAACCTGTATAATGGAAACACAAAAATCACTTAAAGAAATTCAGGAGAATAAGGCTCAAGATATAGAAGCCAATAAAGAAGAAACACACACACACACACACACACACACACACACACACAAATTAACGAAATGCAGGAGAACTTGAGTCAACAGGGAGAAGTCATGAAAGAGGAAACACAAAAATATCTTAAAGAATTACAGGAAAACACAAACAAAAAAAAAAAATGAAGGAACTGAGAAAAACCATCCTGATCTAAAAGCAGAAGTAGAAACAACTAAGAAATCACAAAAGGAGACAACTTTGGAGATAGAAAACCTTGAGAAGAAATCAGGGGCCATAGATACAAATATAAACAACAGAATACAAGAGATGGAAGAAAGAATTTCAGATGCTGAAGTTACCATAGAAACCATTGACTCAACAGTCAAAGAAAATGCAAAATGCAAAAAGCTTGTATCCCAGAACATCCAGGAAATCCAGGACACAATGGGAAGACCAAACCTAAAGATTATAGGTATGGATGAGAGTGAAGATTTACAACTGAAATGACCAGCAAATATCTTCAACAAAATTATGGAAGAAAACTTCCCTAACCTAAAAAGAGAGATGCCTATGAATATACAAGAAGCCTACAGAACTTCAAACAGACTGGACCTGAGCAGAAATACTTCCCGTCACATAATAATTAAAACCCCAAATGTACTAAACAAAGAAAGAATATTAAAGGCAGTAAGAGTAAAAGGTCAAGTAACATATAAAGGAAGACCTATCAGAATCACACCAGGCTTCTCACCAGAGACCATGAAAGCTAGAAGATCCTGGGCAGAGCTCATGCAGATTCTAAGAGAACACAAATGTCAGCCAAGATTACTATACCCAGCAAAACTCTCAATCACAATAGATGGAGAAACCAAGATATTCCATGACAAAACCAAATTTACACAATATCTTTCCACAAACCCAGCCTTACAAAGAATAATAGGAGGAAAACACCAATACAAGGAGGGAAACTACACCCTGGAAAAAGCAAGAGAGTAACCTTCTTTCATCGAACCCAAAAGTAGATAACCACTCAAATATAAAAATAACATCAAAAATAACAGGAAGTAATAATCACTATTCCTTAATGTCTCTTAACATCAATGGACTCAATTCCCCAATAAAACGACATAGACTAACAAACTGGATGAGGAAACAGGACCCTACATTTTGCTGCATACAGGAAACACACCTCAGTGTCAAAGACAAAAACTACCTTAGAGTAAAAGGCTGGAAGACAATTTTACAAGCCAATGGTCTTAGGAAACGAGCTGGAGTAGCCATTCTAATATCAGATAGAATTGATAGATTTCCACCTAAAGTCATCAAAAGAGTCACAGAAGGACACTTCTGGCTGGTCAAAGGAAAAATCCAACAAGAAGAACTCTCAATTCTGAACATCTACATGCCAAATGCAAGGGCACCCTCATTTGTAAAAGAAACTTTGCTAAAGCTCAAAGCACACATTGTACCTAACACAATAATTGTGGATGACTTCAGCACTCCACTATCCTCAATAAAGCGATCAGGAAAACAGAAACTAAACAGGGACACAGTGAAACTAACTGAATCTTTGGACCAATTGGATTTGAGCTATATTTATAGAACATTATACCCTAAAGCAAAAGAATATACCATTTTCTCAGCACCTCATGGTACCTTCTCCAAAATTGACCATATAATTGGTCACAAGACAGACCTCAACAAATATTAGAAGATTGAACTAATCCCATGCCTCCTATCAGATCACTATGGAGTAAGAGTAGTCTTCAATAGCAAAAAAAACAACAGAAAGTCCACATACACATGGAGGCTGAACAATACTCTACTCAGTGACACCTTGCCAAAGAAGAAATAAAGAAAGAAATCAGAGACTTTTTAGAATTTAATGAAAATGAAGGCACAACATACCCAAATCATTGGAACACAATGAAAGCAGTGCTAAGAGGAAAACTGATAGCCCTGAGTGCCTCCAAAAAGAAAACCAGAGAGCATATATTAGCAGCTTAATGGCACACGTGAAAGCTGTGGAACAAAAAGAAGCTAATTCAACCAGAAGAAGTAGAAGACAGGAAGTCATCAAACTCATGGCTGAAATCAATCAAGTGGAAACAAAGAGAACCACACAACGTGTCAACAAATCCAGGAGCTGGTTCTTTGAGAAAATCAACAACATAGCTAAGCCCTTAGCCAGGCTGACCAAAAGGCACAGAGGAAGTATCCAAATTAACAAAATTAGAAATGAAAAGGGGGATATAACAACAGAAACTGAGGAAATTCAAAAAATCATCAAATCCTACTACAAAAGCCTATACTCAACACAACTGGAGAATCTGGAGGAAATGGACATTTTCCTAGACAGATACCAAATCGCAAAATTAAATCAGGACCAAATAGATCATCTAAAGAGTCCCATAGGAGAAACCCTGAGGCCATATTCGCTGCCTGCCAAGACAGAAAGGGGCACTAGGTACTGTATCACCCTAAGCTTTAGATCTCTGGTGGTGCAAACCACCAGGGGTCTGCCTGCACTCAGGAACTGAGCACATAGGCGATTTGTCTGCCAGCCCACCGGGCATGGAGCCTGTGTCCTGCCCAGAGAGCAGCAGAGGAAGAGACCCCTGTGGCCATATTTGCTCCCAGGCAGGACAGAAAAGCTTCACTAGGTACTGGATCACCCTGAGCTTTAGATCTCTAGGGGTGCAAATCTCCAGGGATCTACCTGCACTCAGGAACTGAGCACATAGGTGGTTCATCTGCAAGCCAGTCCATTGCAGGACCTGTGTCCTAGGTGAGAATCAACAGAGGAAGTGACCCCCACCGCACCATCTTCGCTCCATAATAGAGCAGACAGAGAACACCTGGTTGACCTTGACAACCTAAGTATAACATTGCTTGAGGCAAGACAGAGCAGGGCTCCAAAGGCACAAAAGAGGAAGGCAGCATATCAGTAATCTGTGCCAGAGGAAACCCAGTCATCCAGTGTTGCAGAAATAACCTTAAAGATCCACAGTAGCTTGAAGCACCAGCCAGTGACAATAAGACCATCTAACACCTGGGAGAATTAGATAGCTAAAGGCAAACATAAGAATGTTACTAACAGAAACCAAGGCATTATGGCAGCATCTGAACCTAATTCTCCAACAATAGCAAGTCAGGGATACCACAACACACCAGAAAAACAAGATTTGAAATTAAAATTACTGGTCATGATGCTGGTACAGGAACATATGAAGGACATATTTAAAGAAATTCAGGAGAAAATGGATCAAAAATTAGAAGCCCTTACAAGGGAAACACAAAAATCATTGAAAAAAATTCTGGAGAATACAAAAGCCAATAAGGAGGGAACACAAAAATCACTTAAAGAAATACAGGAGAACTTTGATCAACAGGCAGAAGTCATGAAAGAGGAAACACAAAAATCTCTTAAAGAATTAGAGGAAAACACAAACAAGCAAATGACAGAACTGAGCAAAAACTTCCAGGATCTAAAAACAGAAGTAGAAACAACTAAGCACAAAGGGAGACAACTTTGGAGATAGAAAACCTTGGGAAGAAATCAGGGACCATAGACCCAAATATCAACAACAGAATACAAGAGATAGAAGAAAGAATCTCAGATACTGAAGATACCATAGAAAACATGGACTCAACACTTAAAGAAAATGCAAAATGCTTGTAACCCAAAACATCCAGGAAATCCAGGACACAATGAGAAAGCCAAATCTAAGGATGATAGGCACTGATGAGAGTGAAGACTTACAACTTAAAGGGCCAGCAAATATCTTCAACAAAATTATGGAAGAAAACTTCCCTAACCTAAAGAGAGAGATGCCCATGAATATACAAGAAAACTACAGAACTCCAAACAGACTGGACCAGAACAGAAATAAGTCCCATCACATAATAATCAAAACCCCGAGTGTACTAAACAAAGAAAGAATACTTAGGGCAATAAGAGAAAAAGGGCAAGTAACATATAAAGGAAGACCTATCAGAATTACACCAGATTTCTCACCAGAGACCATGAAAGCTAAAAGATCCTGGGCAGAGCTCATGCAGATCTTTCCACAAACCCAGCCCTACAAAGGATAATAGGGGGAATACACCATTACAACGACGGAAACTGTACCCTGGAAAAATCAGGATATTAAGCTTCTTTCATCAAACCCAAAGAAGATAACCACACATGTATAAAACTAAAATCAAAAATGATAGGAAGCAATAACCACTACTCCTTAATATCTCTAAACATCAATGGACTCAATTCCCCAATAAAAAGACATAGACTAACAGACTGGTTACATAAACAGGACCCTACATTTTGCTGCATACAGGAAACACACCTCAGTGTCAAAGACAAAAACTATCTTAGAGTAAAAGGCTGGAAGACAATTCTACAAGCAAATGGTCCCATGAAACAAGCCAGAGTTGCCATTCTAATATCAGATAAAATTGACTTTCAACCTAATGTCATCAAAAGAGACATGGAAGGTCACTTCTTGATGGTCAAAGGAAAAATCCAACAAGAACTCTCAATCCTGAACATCTATGCCCCAAATACAAAGGCGCCCTCATTCATAAAAGAAACTTTAACAAAGCTCAAAGCACACATTGCACCTAACAAAATAATTGTGGGTAACATCAACACTCCACTCTCACCAATGGAGCGATCAGGAAAACAGAAACTAAACAGGAAGACAGTGAAACTAATTGAAGCTTTGGACCAATTGGAGTTAACAGATATATATAGAACCTTTCATCCCAAAGCAAAAGAATATACCTTTTTCTCAACAACTCATGGTACCTTCTCCAAAATAGATCATATAGATATAAGAAGACTGAAATAATCCCATGCATCCTATCAGATCAGTATGGAATAAAAGTGGTCTTTAATAGCAATAAAAACAACAGAAAGTCCACATACACATGGAAACTGAACAATACTATACTCAATGATACCTTGGTCAAAGAAGAAATAAAGAAAGAAATCAAAGATTTCTTAGAATTTAATGAAAATGAAGGCACAACATACACAAATCTATGGGACACAATGAAAGCAGTGCTAAGAGGAAAATTCATAGCTTTGAGTGCCTCCAAAAAGAAATTCAAGAGAGCATACACTAGAAGATTAACAGAACAACTGAAAGGCCTGGAACAAAACGAAGCTAATTCACCCAGGAGGAGAAGAAGATAGGAAATCATCAAACTCAGGGCTGAAATCAATCAAGTAGAAACGAAGAGAACCATACAAAGAATCAACAAAACCAAAAGCTGGTTCTTTGAAAAAAATCAACAAGATAGATCAACCCTTAGACAGACTAACCAGAGGGCACAGAGAAAGTATCCAAATTAACAAAATTAGAAATGAAAACAGAGATATTACAACAGAAACCGAAAAAATTCAAAAAATCATCAGATCCTACTACAAAAACCTGTAGTCAACACAACTGGAGAATCTGGAGGAAATAGACATTTTCTTAGACAGATACCAATTACCAAAATTAAACCAGGATCAAATAGACCATCTAAACAGACCCATAACCCCTAAAGAAATAGAAGGGGTCATAGATAGGCTTCCGGCCAAAAAAAGCACAGGACCAGATGGTTTCAGTGCAGAATTCTATCAGATCTTCAAAGAAGACTTAACACCAATAATCTTCAAACTTTTCCACCAAATAGAAACAGAAGGAACACTACCCAACTCCTTCTTCGAAGCCACTATTACACTGATACCAAAACCACACAAAGATCCAACTAAGAAAGAGAATGTCAAGCCAATTTCCCTTATGAATATCAATGCAAAAATACTAAATAAAATTCTTGCCCACCAAATCCAAGAACACATCAAAACGATCATCCACAATGATCAAGTAGGCTTCATCCCAGGGATGCAGGGATGGTTCAATATAAGGAAATCCATAAATGCTATCCACTACATAAACAAACTCAAAGAAAAAAAAACACATGATCATTTCATTAGATGCTGAAAAAGCATTTGACAAAATTCAGTATCCTGTCATGCTAAAAGTCTTGGAAAGGACAGGAATCCAAGGCCCATATCTAAACATAGTAAAAGCAATATGCAGCAAACCAGTAGCCAACATCAAACTAAATGGAGAGAAACTTGAAGCAATCCCACTAAAATCAGGAAATAGACTAGGCTACCGCCTCTCTCCATATCTTTTCAATATAGTTCTTGAAGTCCTATCTAGAGCAATTAGACAACATAAGTAAGTCAAAGGGATACAAATTGGAAAGGAAGAAGTCAAACTATCACTATTTGCAGATGATATGATCGTATACTTAAGTGACCCAAAAAACTCTACTAGAGAAGTACTACAGCTGATAAACAACTTCGGCAAAGTGGCTGGCTACAAAATCAACTCAAGCAAATCAGTAGCCTTTATATATTCAAAGGATAAGCAGACTGAGAAAGAAATTAGGGAAATAACTCCCTTCACAATAGCTACAAACAGCATAAAGTATCTTGGAGTGACTCTAATCAAACAAGTGAAAGACCTATATGACAAGAACTTCAGATCTCTGAAGACGAAAATCAAAGAAGATCTCAGAAAATGGAAAAATCTTCCATGCTCATGGATTGGCAGGATTAATATAGTTAAAATGGCCATCTTACCAAAGGCAATCTACAGATTCAATGCTCTCCCCATAAAAATCCCAACCCAGTTCTTCATAGAGCTAGAAAGAGCAATTCTCAAATTCATCTGGAATAACAAAAAACACAGGATAGCAAAAAGTATTCTCTACAGTAAAAGATCTTCAGGGGGATTCACTATATCAAACTTTAAACTTTACTACAGAGCAATAGTGATAAAAACTGCATGGTATTGGTACAATGCCAGGCAAACAGATCAATGGAATAGGATTGAAGACCCAGAAATGAACCAGCACACCTATGGTCACTTGATCTTTGACAAAGGAGCTGAAAGCATCCAGTGGAAAAAAGATAGTCTTTTCAACAAATGGTGCTGGTTCGATTGGAGGTCAGCATGCAGAAGAATGCAAATCGATCCATTATTATCTCCTTGTACTCAACTCCAAATGGATCAAGGACCTCCACATAAAACCTGACACACTGAAACTAATAGAAAAGAAACTGGGGAAGACCCTTGAGGACATGGGCACAGGGTAAAATTTCCTGAATAGAACACCAATAGCTTATGCTCTAAGAGCAAGAATTGAAAAATGGGACCTCATAAAACTATAAAGTTTCTGTAAGGCAAAGGATACTGTCAAAAGGACAAAACGTCAAGCAACAGATTGGGAAAGGTTCTTCACCAACCCTAAATCTGACACAGGGCTAATATCTAATATATGCAAAGAACTCAAGAAGGTAGAACCCAGAGAACCAAATAACCCCATTAAAAGTGGGGTACAGAGCTAAAAAAAGAATTTTCACATGAAGGACTTCAGAGGGCTGAGAAACACGTTAAGAAATGTTCAACATCATTAATCATTAGGTAAATGCAAATCAAAATAACCTTGAGATTTCACCTCACACCTGTCAGAATGGCTAAGGTCAAAAACTCAGGAGACAGCAGGTGTTGGCGAGGATGTGGAGAAAGAGGAACACTCCTCCAATGCTGGTGGGATTGCAAGATGGTGCAACCAGTTTGGAAATCAGTCTGGCGGTTCCTCAGAAAACTGGGCATGACACTTCCTGAGGACCCTGTTATACCACTCCTGGGCATATACCCAGAGGATTCTTCAGCATGCAATAAGGACACATGCTCCACTATGTTCATAGCAGCCCTATTTGTAGTAGCCAGAAGCTGGAAAGAACCCAGGTGTCCTTCAATGGAGGAGTGGATACAAAAACTGTGGTATATTTACACAATGAAGTACTATTTAGCCATTAGAAACAATGAATTCATGAAATTCTTAGGCAAATGGATGGAGCTGGAGAACATCATACTAAGTGAGGTAACCCAGTCTCAAAAGATCAATCATGGTATGCACTCACTGATAAGTAGATATTAGCCTAGAAACTTTGAATACCCAAGACATAATCCACATATTAAATGATGTCCACAAAGAAGGGAGGAGTGGCCCCTAGTTCTGGAAAGACTCCGTGCAAGAGTACAGGGGAATTCCAGAACAGGGAAGCGGGAAGGGGTAGATGGAGGAACAGGGGGAGGGAAGAGGGCTTATGGGACTTGCAGGGAGTGGGGACCCAGAAAAGGGGAAATCATTTGAAATGTAAATAAAAAAAATCAATAAATTAAAAAAATTTAAAAAAGAGTGAAAGAAAAGAAATAATATGAAATGAATTTAAAAAAAAAAAAACAGTCCCATAACCCCTAAAGAAATAGAAGGGGTCATAGAAAGTCTTCCAACCAATAAAAGCACAGGACCAGATTGTTTCAGTGCAGAATTCTATCAGACCTTCAAAGAAGACTTAACACCAATACTCTTCAAACTATTCCACAAAAATGAAATAGAAGGAACACTACCCAACTCCTTCTATGAAGCCACAATTATACTGATACCAAAACCACACAAAGATCCAACAAAAAAGAGAACTTCAGACCAATTTCCCTTATGAATATTGATGCAAAAATACTCAATAAAATTCTTGCCAACCGAATCCAAGAACACATAAAAATGATCATCCACCATGATCATGTAGCCTTTATCCCAGGGATGAAGGGATAGTTCAATATATGGAAATCCATCAATACAATCCCCTACATAAACAAACTCAAAGAAAAAAACCACAGGGTCATTTCATTGGATACTGAAAAAGCATTTGATAAATTCAGCATCTTTTCATGTTTAAGGTCTTGGAAAGAACAGGAATTCAAGTCCCATACCTAAACATAGTAAAAGCATTATACAGCAAACCAGTAGCCAACATCAAACTAAATGGAAAGAAACTTGAAGCAATCCCACTAAAATCAGAGACTAGACAAGGCTGCCCCCTCTCTCCTTATCTTTTCAATATTGTACTTGAGGTACTAGCTCGGGCAATTAGACAACATAAGGATATCAAAGGGATACAAACTGGAAAAGAAGAAGTCAAACTATCACTATTTGCAGATGATATGATAGTCTACCTAAGTGACCCAAAAAACTGCACTAGAGAACTCCTACAACTGATAAACAACTTCAGCAAAGTGGCAGGTTATAAAATCAACTCAAGCAAATCAGTAGCCTTTGTATACTCAAAGGATAAGCAAACTGAGAAAGAAATTAGGGAAATGACACCCTTCACAATAGCCACAAACAGTATAAAGTACCTTGGGGTGACTCTGATCAAATAAATGAAAGATCTGTATGACAAGAACTTCAAGACTCTGAAGAAGGAAATGGAAGAAGACCTCAGAAAATGGAAAAATCTCCCATGCTCATGGATTGGCAGGATTAATATAGTAAAAACGGCCATTTTCAAAGGACACCATCAAGAGGACAAATCGGCAACCAACAAATTGGGAAAAGATCTTCACCAATCCTACATCAGATAGAGGGCTAATATCCAATATATATAAAGAACTCAAGAAGATAGACTCCAGAAAACCAAACAACCCTATTAAAAAATGGGGTACAGAGTTAAACAAAGAATTCTCACCTGAAGAACATCGGATGGTGGAGAAGCATCTTAAAAAATGCTCAACTTCATTAGTCATTAGGGAAATGCAAATCAAAACAACCCTAAGATTTCATCTTACACCAGTCAGAATGGCTAAGATTAAAAATTCAGGAGACAGCAGGTGTTGGAGAGGGTGTGGAGAAAGAGGAACACTCCTCCACTGCTGGTGGGGTTGCAAATTGGTACAACCACTCTGGAAATCAGTCTGGCGGTTCCTCCGAAAACTGGGCACCTCACTTCCAGAAGATCCTGCTATACCACTCCTGGGCATATACCCAGAAAACTCCCCACCATGTAATAAGGATACATGTTCTACTATGTTCATAGCAGCCCTATTTATAATTGCCAGATGCTGGAAAGAACCCAGGTATCCCTCAACAGAAGAGTGGATGCAAAAAATGTGGTATATCTACACAATGGAGTACTATTCAGCCATTAGAAACAATGAATTCATGAAATTCTTAGGCAAATGGATGGAGCTAGAGAATATCATACTAAGTGAGGTAACCCAGACTCAAAAGGTGAATCATGGTATGCACTCACTAATAAGTGGATATTAACCTAGAAAACTGGAATACCCAAAACATAATCCACACATCAAATGAGGTACAAGAAGAAAGGAGGAGTGGCCCCTGGTTCTGGAAAGACTCAGTGAAACAGTATTCGGCAAAACCAGAACAGGGAAATGGGAAGGGGTGGGTGGGAGGACAGGGGAAGAGAAGGGGGCTTACGGGACTTTCGGGGAGTGGGGGGGGGGCTAGAAAAGGGAAATCATTTGAAATGTAAATAAATTATATCGAATAAAAAAAAAAAAAACGGCCATTTTGCCAAAAGCAGTATACACATTCAACGCAATCCCCATCAAAATCCCAACTCACTTCTTCATAGAGTTAGAAAGAGCAATTCTCAAATTCATCTGGAATAACAAAATACCCAAGATAGCTAAAACTATTCTCAACTACAAGGAAATTCTGGGGGAATCAGTATCCCTGACCTCAAGTAATACTACAGAGCAATAGTGTTAAAAACTGCATGGTATTGGTACAGTGACAGGCAGGCAGATCAATGGAATAGGATTGAAGATCTAGAAATGAACCCACACACCTATGGCCACTTGATCCTCAACAAAGGAGCTGAAAACATCCAGTGGAAAAAAAGATAGCCTTTTCAACAAATGGCGCTGGTTCAACTGGAGGTCAGCATGCAGAAGAATTCGAATTGATCCATCCTTATCTCCTTATACTAAGTTCAACTCCAAATGGATTAAGGGCCTCCACATAAAGCCAGACACTCTGAAGCTAATAGAAAAGAAATTGGCAAAGACCCTTGAGGACTTCGGTACAGGGGGAAAGTTCCTGAACAGAACACCAGTAGTGTATGCTCTAACATCAAGAATAGACAAATGAGACCTCATGAAATTACAAAGTTTCTGTAAGGCAAAAGACACCATCAAAAGGACAAATCAGCAACCAACAAATTGGGAAAAGCTCTTCACCAACCCTCCATCAGATAGAGGGCTAATATCCAATATATACAAAGAACTCAAGAAGTTAAACCCCAGAAAACCAAATAACCCTATTAAAAAATGGGGCACAGAGCTAAACAAAGAATTTTCACCGGAAGAACTTCAATGGCTGAGAAGCATCTTAAAAAATGCTCAACCTCATTAGTCATTAGGGAAATGCAAATCAAAACAACCCTGAGATTTCACCTTACACCAGTCAGAATGGCTAAGATTAAAAACCCAGGAGACAGCAGGTGTTGGCGAGGATGTGGAGAAAGAGGAACACTCCTCCACTTCTGATGGGGTTGCAAGCTGGTACAACCACTCTGGAAATCAGTCTGGTTCCTCAGAAAACTGGGAATGATACTTCTGGAGGACCCTGCTATACCATTCCTGGGCATATGCCCAGAAGATTCTCCAGCAGGTAATAAGGATATGTGCTCCACTATGTTCATAGCAGCCCTACTTATAATAGCCAGAAGCTGGAAAGAACCCAGGTATCCCTCAACAGAGGAATGGATACAAACAAAATGTGGTATATATACACAATGGAGTACTATTCAGCCATTAGAAACAATGAATTCATGAAATTCTTAGACAAATAGATGGAGCTGGAGAGCATCATACTAAGTGAGGTAACCCAGTCTCAAAAGATTAATCATGGTATGCACTTACTAATAAGTGGATATTAGCCTAGAAAATTGGAATACCCAAAACATAATCCACACATCAAGTGATGTACAAGAAGAACAGAGGAATGGCCTGGTTCTGGAAAGACTCTGTGTAGCAGTATATGGCAAAACCAGAACAGGGAAGTGGGAAGGGGTGGATGGCAGAACAGGGGGATGGAAGAAAGCTTATGGGACTTTTGGGGAGTTGGGAGACAGAAAAGGGGAAATCATTTGAAATGTAAATAAAAATATATCAAATAAAAATTAATTTAATAATGTTTTTATGTCTACCATTTTGTCTGATTATTTTCCATAATAATCTTCAATTTTAATGTCTTTCTATATATTTCCTCCATTTTATCAGAAATGTTTTCAATGTAAATCTTTTTATTACAAATGTTTCTAATTCCACCTTCAATTAATTTACAAAGAGTTGTTATATCTCCCATTGTATATGTAAAATTTTCCATGAAATAGTCAATTTCCTATGTGTTTGTCTATATATTTCTTGAATTTTACCAGAAATATTTTCCATGTAAATCTTCAATTTTATCTGAAAATGTTTATAATTCTACTTTCAATCAACTTAGAATTATCTTTATGGCTATCAGTTTATCTGTTTAATTTCCATGATAATCTTTAATTTTAACATGTTTTTCTATTTATTTCTTCAATTTTACCAGAAATATTTTCCATGTAAATCTTCAAGTTTATCAGAAGAGAAATGTTTATAATTCCACTTTCAATCACATTAGGAATACTTTTATGCCTACCATTATTACATCTATATAAAATTTTCCATGAAAATCTTCAATTCTAACATGTTTAAAAATTTTAACACGGAAAATTTTTCTACAATTTTATCAGAACTATTTTCCATGTAAATCATCAATTCTATCATAAAATGTTTTTATTTCATATTTCAATTAATTTAGCAATGTTTTACATGTCTACCACTTTTCTCTTAAATGTTCCATGAAAATTGTTAATTTTAATGTGTTTTTCTATGTATCTCTTCTATTTTATCTGAAATATCTTCATGTAAATCTTTAATTTTATCATAAAGTGTTTTTACTTCCCCTTTCAAAAAAAAACCAAATTTGACAAACTACAGCTTGTATCATTTAGAGATTTTTTTCCTTGTCACTTTTTGTATGCTAAAAAGGAGTGTTAGGTTAAGAACAAAGGTTGATGCTTTTCTGTACTTATGTAAAATGTAAAACACTTATGAAAGGGGCTTAATCTATGTATATAAACACCATCTTGAAATAGACAGACTGCATCCAATGTCTCTCAACTTTCCAAGTCCTGGATCTCTGTATTTATTCAGAACAGCTGTTGCTGCTCTAATGTGAACATCTAAGGCACAAGCAGACGGAAGCATAATTCTTACTTCCTGATGATAAGGAAATTAGAGGCTATGTGATTGAACACAGCCCTCACCTTTTAATAATTGTGTTAACCTTTTCACTCACTGTTCATATCCTCTCTCCATCTCCACAGAAAGAAAATTGTTGGTTCCCTGACACTCATCTGCCTCCTAGACCAGAAAAGTAATTAATTAGTCCAGGACACCACTCCCTAGGCATTTAGTTCAAACACCAGGAATTCTAAAATTGAATCTCAGGCCAATGGATGTGGGCTCTGCTTTATAAAGGATATGAGAGGATTTTACAGAAGTCAGGGAAGAGAAAGCCGTCTACATGTTATAAACAGTTAAGAAGACATAAATGTTTCTTAGTCCTTAAAAGTGTAGTGGCAGGAACAAACATATTAATAGGCATATCCCAAAGATCTATCACTCTCTCCTATGAATTTCTACATTGAGTAATCTAACTGATAAATATACATCAGATTGTATGGTTCTTTCCTTTGTACTGTGGAGACAGAGGAAGGCCCAATGCTTCTGAAGAACTCAAGAGACATAAAAATATCCCAGTGCTTACCAACAATATTTAAAGAAAACAAATGGAGGTATCTTTGCTGCAGCAACATGAGTTGGGGTGGGAGGAATATGGTCTTGGAGCTGGATTCCACTGGGTTGTAGAAAATGGCAGACAAGCAGGCCATGGGGAAAATTGCCAGTTTCCATAAGGTCAAGTTCAAACCTGAAACTCAGAACATCCTGTTGACCAGAGACTATTGAACAGGAAAAGCAAAATGAAATTTCCTAAAAGCCTAGACTGAAGGATTTGCTCATCCCATCCCACTCTGAGACACACCCACCCACCCACCACCCCAGAAATGCAGAGTAAGAGCTGCCTGCAAAATGGATGCAAGTCAATGCTGTACTGTAAACCCAGGTGCTCAGCACATAGCTATTGCCACCTGGGTCTCTGAGTGGGGACCTCTGCTAACCAGATCCACAAATTTCACTGCTTCACTGCTTTGCTCTGGGATATTACAGAGAACTGCTTGTATGACTGATGAAAATAAAATACAGAGTGTGTGTGTGTGTGTGTGTGTGTGTGTGAGAGAGAGAGAGAGAGAGAGAGAGAGAGAGAGAGAGAGAGAAGCTAGTTCTTCCACAAGTCACTAAGTTTTGCTGCTTGCAAGAGACATTCAATTCACTTTTCAGATGTCTAACATCAACTAGGGTAAGCATCTGGCAGGCAGAAATAGACCTAGAGATTGATATTTGTTATTGCTGTTTTTTTTTTAACCCAACAAATAAGAAAAATCAAGAAACAAATAGAGGTTAACAATCATATTAAATCTTAGAACGATTCTTTTTTCTTTTAAGATGATTCCATGCTGAGATTTTTCTAAAGAGCCTACCTTTATAACATGTTGATTTATTTTTCTAAAGAATCTAAAAGAACCTGTTTTTCTCAACTTCCCTCTTATCTACATGTAGAAATTTAATTATGGTATCAGTGACAAACATCCGAGGAAACTACTTTATATACTGGGACCCCATTTGACTTTGAGAGTATTTGAGAATTCTCTTAATTACTTGAATCTTCAATCTTTACTATGGGAAGAGTTTTCCTCCAGCTCCTAAGTACACTAAAAGCTGTAGTATTCCCAAGGTCTGAGGCTAAAGACAAGAGTCATCTACATGTGTTTCATCAATGTGTCAGTAAATTCTGATGGTGACTCTATCCTGTTACCAAACTACCCCTGGTAAACCATGGGCCATTTCATTAGCATTCTTTTTCCTATAAACTTTTTGGTGCTGTCTTGTCACTTTAACTCACTTTCAACAAGGTATTTAGTTCTAGATAATAAACACTTCTCAGTAGCCATGCCCATTACTGGGTGCTATAGCTTGTCCTCTAAAAGTTCATGACACAGAGGATTGCTTTTGCATAAGGTGGTGCTATTGGAAGGTGGAGGCACATGTAAGAGGCAGGACCCAGTGGTATATAAATTAATTGGAATATCCCTTTGAAGAGGTCAGCGGACCTCAGGGCCTTTCTCTCCAGCAGTTTGGCCTCCTTGTCATGAAGCAATTTTGCCATCATAATGTTCTCCTCTTCTACCGACCCAAAGGCACCGAGGGACAATCAGTCCTTTCCTCTAAAACTTCATTTTAACATAAGCCCAAAGTCTTACAAATGATTTTATCTTTGTTATTTAACATTGCAACTCAAAACTGACTCATTAGTGCAGAGAACTTTACCAAAAGTATACAAAAAGTTATTTCACTATGAACTTTGTAAATGTTTTTTATGTGTCTGTGCATAGTATGATTATAAGAAACCATAGGAAGTAGAAGACAACACAATTCATAAATTATTTTCTATGTACAAATATTAAAACAGGATATATGTGTCTTTAATATGTATGTATTTGTATATAAGTATCATACAGATAGATACATATGCACATATATATGTATATACATATACCAAGCGCAATTAAAATAACCCACATATTAAGTCTCTCAATTGTGACAAAATAAAGGACAAATTGCTTAGCTTTCTGTCACTTCACAAGAGACATTTGAATTTACAGCTACCTATTTTGCAAGACATTTTGTTTCATGTAGCCTATGGATGAGAGTTTCATCTCCTCCTGCTTACTTTAGATGACTGAACTTGTGTTTGTGTTGTCTATTGAGTGATAAAATGGTTACAGCAGATGCAAAGCTGACACAAGAATAGGTAAATGACTTGCCAAGCAGTAGCTGCCAAGAATCTAGTTTCCTGTTTTTCAGCTGAGGACTGTCTTTCCCCAGTAGGGGGCTACCTTGAAGTTTTGTGAATCCCATGAAAATCAATCACAACACCTGTAATGCTTTGTGGATAGAGAGAGGAATAAAGAATGTCAATCTGAAATCTATGAACCCCCTGGCTCTGTTACAACCTTGGGCTGCACTTCAGAGAGAAATAAACTGTGCAGCCCTGAGAATCCATCAAAAGATAAATTTGTCTTGATTGAGGATAACACTGCGGACTAGCACCATGATGTTTTGGGTTGTTTCCGGCTTCTATTATTAAGACAGCTCTATTTACCTTTCTCCTCTTGTCTATGATGGCATCCGAAGAGTTAGGATGTGTATTCTGTAAGGCCTTGCCATGGATCATTTATAGCACACAAGAAACGTTAACACTTCTGAGTATGAGACAATTGTCAACAAAAAGGAAAGACTTCAAATACAAGTAGATGGAGCGGATGGGCTGATTCAGTTACTGATACGGATATGATGCAAGGCAAATGTTATTAAATACAGCAGATCTAATTGTTCTGAGAATGTGAGAAAGTTATCTTTTAAGGATTCATTGTTAAATGGAAACGAAAGAATTCTGACAAATGAAAAATTATATAATTGCCTAATCTAGGCACTGAATTCTATATTTCCAGTAATTCTGAGATAGGAAGGAGAGTAATGCACATAAGTTAGAAGTCTGAATCAATTGGGCTCCAGAATTGAATACAGTAAAGGAAATAATTTGTCCTTTGCCAATAAATGTAATGGGTTGGGACTTAAAAATCTCCTGTGGGGAATAACTTAGTTTTATTGTTTATCTGCAGTGTGAAGATTCCCTTGGAAGACTTTATACAATACGTCATTCAAGCAGATGAAAAACACACTCTGCTAAGGTACTACCTGCATATTGTGCTGTAAAGAATAGCCTTTGGCAAGAGAAAATTCTACATGTGTTGTACCATTGACTGAAGCACTAGCTGTATAAACACATTCATCAACTAAACATGAAACACCCTAACACAAGTGAAAACACAAGTATCACAGAAGAAATGCTGCTGACACATATAAAACTAGTGAGATGTTTGCCTTATTTAAATAGACTCAGTAACATTAGAATCCAAATAAGACATAGAAGCCTAGCATGGTTTTGGAAAGGGTGCCCTTGTTTGATGTTCTAGAAAGTAAAGTATTTTGGGACCTATCTGACGTAGAGGAAACCCCAATATAAGTAACACTTGGTTTAACGTTTGGTTTAGACAATTGCATTGAGACTCTGAGAGTGCTTTTTAAGAATCAGGGTAACGTTTATGTTCATGTTTATGTATATGTACTTTTGTGCATGTATACACACATATACATTTATGTATCCACATGTAAATTAGCCCTTCAAATACCTGACATTATTCTGAAACATAATTTATAAACACATGAATCCAAAAACTCCATGAAAGCTATATTATTTCCCAACCAGCCTATCTGCACTAGAAAAGGCAGTCTGCAATAATCAAAGGCTATCTGACTATCTTATCTGTCAAATAAGGACCACATCCTCCTCCCTCACTGTGTCTGATAACTCTGACAGGACAAAGTGGGAGAAACAGGGAATGCAGAAAGATCTGCTTAACTATTATAAATGTACTTTGAGTCCTAATTTGCCACAGTTAATTTACAAAATCTTTAGACTAGATATATTTCAAAATCTTAAAATTAACCATGAATAGGTATGCAGGAAATCTAGCATCACAAGTATTCAACCATCAGCAGTACATAAATTATCACTCATTTATATACTTGGACCAATATCTACTGAACACTTCTATATATATTTAACACTTGGAGAGTAATGGAGAATATAAGTGGCCTTACCTAACAGAACTTGCATCTTAGATAAATAGGAGTTACTACTGGCTTATTATGAGACTTGAAATAACAAAATGTCTATGTTAGGAATTTCATTTTGTAAAAGTAATCAATATATATTTGCTGAAAATTTCATCATCCCAAAGTTTTACCTAAGCATATCACAACAATTTGAAAGTAGCTACTCATAACTAGTGCCTTTATTACTCTGACCAGAAGTCACCTATATATTAACATTATAACCAACAGGTAGGCAGAAACCTCAAAGCAAATATAATAGTGAAATCTCTTTATTGTCTTGAAATCTTTATATTTTAGGCAAATAGGTATTTTTCTTTAAAGTTATAATAAAAGATCTCAGCATTAGCTTGCCAATCTTCCACTAGAAAAAAAAAAAGGAATGGGGAGAAAGAGAGAGTTAAACTCATACACAAAGGGAAGAGGAATAGAAGTAAGGGAGAAAGATCCTGCTGGGGTAGTGCACAGCTAACATTCGAGCAATCAGGAGGTGGAGGCAGGAGGACCAGGACTTTAAAGTTATGCTTAGCTACATAAATGAGTTCAAAGCCTTCCTGGGCTAAATAACACACACACACACACACACACACACATACATACACACACACACACACACACACACATACATACACACACACACACACACACACACACACACACAAAGAGAGGGGGAGAAAGGGAGAGAGATGGAGAGTGAGAGACTGAGAAACAGAGAGACAAGGAGAGAGAGAGAGAGAGAGAGAGAGAGAGACAGCAGAAATAAACCAGCGTCATCCCACTCATAACTAAGAAGAAAGTTGTAGCATCCTGTTGTAATGCTGAACACTGGGAGGATTTGCTGAAGGAAACTGAGGCAATTCTATGAATTGGAGGCCAGCCTGGGCTACACATTCATTAGGCAAGGTGATCCATGCCCTTAATCCCAGCACTTAAGAGACACAACCACTTTGGAAATCAGTCTGGCGGTTCCTCAGAAAACTGGGCACCTCACTTACAGAAGATCCTGCTATACCACTCCTGGGCATATACCCAGAAGATTCCCCAGCATGTAATAAGGATACATGTTCCACTATGTTCATAGCAGCCCTATTTATAATTGCCAGAAGCTGGAAAGAACCCAGGTATCCCTCAACAGAAGATGCAAAAAAATGTGGTATATTTACACAATGGAGTACTATTCAGCCATTAGAAACAATGAATTCATGAAATTCTTAGGCAAATGGATGGAGCTAGAGAACATCATACTAAGTGAGGTAACCTAGACTCAAAAGGTGAATCATGGTATGCACTCACTAATAAGTGGGTATTAACCTAGAAAACTGGAATACCCAAAACATAATCCACACACCAAATGAGGTACAAGAAGAACGGAGGAGTGGCCCCTTGTTCTGGAAAGACTCAGTGAAGCAGTATAGGGCAAAACCAGAACAGGGAAGTGGGAAGGGTTGGGTGGGAAAACAGGGGAAGGGAAGGGGGCTGATGGGACTTTCGGGGAGTGAGGGTCTAGAAAAGGGGAAATCATTTGAAATGTAAATAAAAAATATATCAATTTAAAATAAAGAAGAAGAAGAAGAAGCAAATAATGGCTTTCCAGCCAATAAAAATACTTTTTAAAAGTTGGGGGAAAAAAAAGAGAGAGAGAGACAGAGGCAAGTGGATCTCTGTTGTTTGGAGACAAGCCTGATCTACAATTCAAGTTCTAGGACAGCCAGGGCGATGAAGAGAAATGCTTTCTCCAAAAACTAAATCAAAACAAATAAACAAAAAAGAAAAACAAAACAAAACACTAATGATAAAATGACATTAGGACTCTTAAGCTTCAAATTAAAAGGTAGCATTCCCATGCAACAATTAAGCCAAAATTGAGAAAGTGATTTTCAGGTAGTAAAAATTCTAGAAATGTTAGCTTAGCCACAAGGGTTTTGAATTAGGAATTGTAAAAAGTAGACATTTTTAAATCAGTTTAGACTTCTAGACACTTAGCTTCATTCATAGAGCTATCAAGGCCCCTACTGAGGCTCTTTCTTATACCCACTGAAGGCTTCATATCTAAACCCAGTCATCAGTCTTTGTTTTTTTCCTTTATTGATATATTTTTTTTATTTACATTTCAAATGATTCCCCCTTTTCTGGGTCCCCACTCCCCGCAAGTCCCATAAGCCCTCTTCCCTCCCCCTGTTCCTCCATCTACCCCTTCCCACTTCCCTGTTCTGGTATTCCCCTATACTGTTGCACTGAGTCTTTCCAGAACCAGAGGCCACTCCTCCATTCTTTTTGGACCTCATTTAATATGTGGATTATGTCTTGGGTATTCAAAGTTTCTAGGCTAATATCCACTTATCAGTGAGTGCATACCATGATTGATCTTTTGAGACTGGGTTACCTCACTTAGTATGATGTTCTCAAGCTCCACCCATTTGTCTAAGAATTTCATGAATTCATTGTTTCTAATGGCTGAATAGTACTCCATTGTGTAAATATACCACATTTTTTGTATCCATTCCTCCATTGAGAGTCACCTGGGTTCTTTCTAGCTTCAGGCTATTACAAATACTGCTGCTATGAACATAGTGGAGCACGTGTCCTTATTGCATGCTGAAGAATCCTCTGGGTATATGCCCAGGAGTGGTATAGCAGGGTCCTCAGGAAGTGACATGCCCAGATTTCTGAGGAACCGCCAGACTGATTTCCAAAGTGGTTGCAACATCTTGCAATCCCACCAGCAGTGGAGGAGTGTTCCTCTTTCTCCACATCCTCGCCAACACCTGCTGTCTCCTGAGTTTTTGACCTTAGCCATTCTGACAGGTGTGAGGTGAAATCTCAGGGTTGTTTTGATTTGCATTTCCCTAATGATTAATGATGTTGAACATTTCTTAAGGTGTTTCTCAGCCCTCCGAAGTTCTTCATGTGAAAATTCTTTGTTTAGCTCCATACCCCACTATTTAATGGAGTTATTTGGTTCTCTGGGTTCTACCTTCTTGAGTTCTTTGCATATATTAGATATTAGCCCTCTCTCAGCAGTGAGAGTCTTCTGTCCAAGATTTCTAGAGACATTTCTTGTTATAACTTCTCAACTCTGATGGGGCCTCAGTACCTGGTAGTTATGTATACTTAGGTATTCCTACCTCTGCTTTAGTCATATCCAAAATTAAAACATCCCTCAATCAAACAAAGTAAAGGCCCTTTGTTCTGAGGGTTCTCTCCATAATCAGACCCTGGAACACATCTACCATATTTAAGCATCTCCATTGACCAGGCAACTTAGATGCCTCTACATTCCAAATGTTAACATTACAAACATGTACCACCATGCTGGTTTTTCTTTAGACCAATTCTTATTAGAACAACCTTTTTGTTACCTCTAAAAATCTGAAGAACACCCACCAAAGAAGTTAAAGCAAGTTTCACTTTTTCAAGTGTACGTGTTTAAATCATAACAAAACAGGATGCTTATCAATGAAGATCAAAATGAGCAACCATATTCTTTGTGGATCATGAATGATGATGTCAGCAATAGCAAGCATGTCTGAACATACCATAGGCTTATATGCCAAGTACTAACTACCCTGTGCTTCTCATTTGTATAACTTTAGACTGAGAAGAAATGGTACCCCAAGTGGAAGCTTCAAGAATCCTTTACTATCCCTTATGTTTCAGACCTTCAAGGTTCCCTTCTGCCTTGTGACCTTTGTGTAGATTGGCTCCTTTAGCTATAATGTTTTTCTGAACTCTACTGGAAGATTTAAAATTGTGAGTTACCTTAAAACAATATTTCAACATGACCTAAAATAACACCTTCTTCGTAAACCCTCATGTGACATCTTTTCTTTTCATTATACAATCTTTGCCATGTAAATATATGGCTAAGTTGTACATCTGCCTAAAATAATAAATATTACTCTTATTCATGTATATAGCATACAGACAATAGCCCATCTAGTTTGGTAATGCTATCTTCCTTTTAAAAGCCTCACAACAAAAAAAATGAGTAATTTTTGTATCTAACATGAAGAGTATCATTTTTATAACCAGATTTGCAATTTGGTGAAAACTGTAAAAATATATTTGGTCTGTTAAGAAAGAGTGAAAATTCAGAAAGTCTGCCAATGATGCCCTATAAATTTACTAAAATTGTCACTATTTACTTTTAATGATTGACTGCTTGGGTTTAACTCACAGAATCCACCCACACCTCTTTCTTTAGCAGACATAAAAATCTAATTGAAATTTGGAAAGCTGATCTAAGAATACTATTGGCTTACATAAAAATACCCTACCATATCTAGACCAGGACTATATTCCAGAAAGAGCCCTGCTGTGCTGGGAAGGAAAGTACAGTATGGTCTGCAAACATTTAGTTATAGAATGCATAAAAGACCATAAAAGGTCTCATGGGTCCCCACAGGAGTGTCCATGGGCTTTTATATAAGACTCCCATATTAATAATACGACACTATGTTACAGATCAAAAACTCTGGCAGTTCTTAAAGCTGCTGGTGGCATATTCCCACCAGTAAAAACACTTAGAATATGGAGCCCATTTTCCCCATTGACTATTTCCAGCATCAGGAATAAGCTCTAACCTGGACAGAGAGGTGATATATAAAATCTCCATTACAATGCATCCATGATTCTTAGTGTCCACAACAACAACAACAAAGACCATTCTCAGGAACTGATGCCAAAGGTCTGAAACCACCAAAGGTCTTCTTTAAAAAGATGGCAGATATCTGAGGCTTATAAGCTATGTGTTCTCTATCACAATCCTATTTAAGTCTGACATTCTGATGTGAAAATAACCACAAAGAACATATAAATGAATGTTGTGTTTCAATAAATATTCATGTAAAAATCCTCTTTGTCCTATAGAATTAATATTTGCTGCCTCACTGATGTAGTAAATTTACAACTAGGAGAAAGTTAGAATTTTATCTCATTCTGCTTAAATTTCCATCATGGTTAAATTTTCATCTGGATTCATTCTATCAACTTTGTAAATGTCCAATGAAAATATAGATAAAACTTGAGTAGGTAGATATCACGGATAAGAGTCTCACATTTGCATGAAAGAAGTAACCATTTCTATTTTACAGTTAGCTCTCCCTGTCAAGCAAGACAATGTAGAAAATGTTTTCAGAAAAGAAAAAAGTAACTCAGAGTTTTGTCCTTCACTGTAAATGAAATATAAAATGTTCATAGCTGAACTTCTTTCCTTGTTAACTACACTGAAGTACAAAGAAATGAAGTGAATTACTATTAATTCAGCCAAGTCAAACTATTAATTCACTAAAGATATATTAACAGTCTAAGTCTTTTCATTTACTGTTCTGTAAAAATTCCATTTTATGGATAATTAAGGAAACCAAGAGGTCATTTTTAATTATGTGTAACTTCCAGAAGATTTTTCTTCTCAGGAGTAATTTTAAGAGGTTGAGAGAAATAGTCAAAAATAACGCGGCTTATCTACAGAAACCATAACCTATTGGTCTTTCTGATTATTAAGTGATGGTGTTAGCTGCTTAGAGAGGCTTTAGATTGACAAAGTGATGACCTGTCTTATTGTCAATACATTGTCAACATTTCTAAAGAATTACCATTTTATT
Source organism: Apodemus sylvaticus (assembly GCF_947179515.1). Taxonomy (NCBI): domain Eukaryota; kingdom Metazoa; phylum Chordata; class Mammalia; order Rodentia; family Muridae; genus Apodemus; species Apodemus sylvaticus. The sequence goes on along the minus strand of NC_067473.1, from coordinate 140,952,131 downwards.
CATTAGAGACAATCCCTGTGCCTGCCTTTTCAAACCAGTGTAAGCCATCTTTCAAACATTAAAAAAAAAAAAAAACACATATTTTACACTGTCAGCCACCGCCACCAAGAAGTCACAGAAATCCAGCTCAGTGCAGGTCAGCAGAGGCAGCTGAAGCTATAAAATAAGAAAAAGCCATAAATTTAGAACAAATTATTAGGGTTAGTTTGAGGACAAACAGAACAAATCAGTGAGAAGCCCAGGGGAGCCAGATTGAATCAGTTACCTTGGACAGGAGTTTGAGTCAGACAGCTGAGTTGAACCAGACAGAAAGAGTTCAGAAAGAAATAAAAAAGGTGAGCTTATCCAGCAGTAAGCCTCCAAGGTGACAATTTCATATGGAATAAAAGTTACTTTTACAGGATTTTCTATGCTTATCTAAAAGCTGAAGTGATTAAATGGACTAATAATTGTGAGTCTTCACTTCTTAAAATAAATGGGATTTCCTTAATATGTACATCTATAACTTATACCTTTGGCTATTTCTTCCAATTATAGACATTAGTATGAACCAGGTATTGTAGCACATTACATTGTGATCTCAGCATGTCAGAGGCTGAGGCAAGACTCCAAGTTTGGGGTCAGTCTGGGTGACACACGAACCTCAGAAGCTTAGTAACATAATGTAACTAAACAAACGAATCTAGATCTATATACATGATGGTTAGATTCCCAAGATACCCTACAATCACCATGATATGATGAAAGTAAATGAAGATTTGTAGTCAGAACATTAGATAGCTGAGTATTGAAAAATAATTGGCTGAGAGGGTAATGCAGAGGAGGAACTGAGGGAAGGATAACTAACATTAAGGATGTTTGAAAAGTCATATTGAAACCTACTATTTTAAAAACCTTAAAATATGAATTTAATTGGATTACCTTAAACAATGGGCATATTTCTCAATTATGCCATAGGCTGTCAAATAAAAACCTAGTGTCAAAATCTGGGAAATGACCCATCAAGATGCTGGCCAAGGATGGCCAAGAGACCCCTACAAAAAGACAGAATATTGCCATTGCTCTTCATCATCCACCAACATATTTCTGTAAGTGCCTATTGCTAGAGATACCACATACATGAGTCATAGAACATGGATAAATCAAGATGACACTGACAGAGAAGCTTCATCCTTGCAGGCTAGCTCTCATACTACTGGAAGGTGCTATCTAGGCAGCTTAATGAAAAATATATTAATCATTCTACACAGCTGTGAATCTTATGAATTACAAAACAACCTCCACAGCAATATATACTCCTGGATGCAATAGTGGCACATCTGTTATGGAAGATAAACAACAACAATCCAATCAGATGCAAAGTCCACACAACAACCTAAAATCATGCCTAATACTGAAAATCTGGTCAAGATTCCATGAATGGGAAGCCCACAGTCCAGAGCTGTGAACTTTCTCTTATGACATTGCTCAATGCACATAACATCAATTTGTCCTCTAAACTTTCATCTCCATACAGAGATTATAGTAACTTTCGCATCTCATCAAAGAAGTTTCTTTGTGTAGTGGACAATGGTAAAGGAAGAAACTCATAAACAGACAAATTGTCAGTCCTGTATTCAGTACTAGAAGGGCACCTATAACACAATCCCCTTCTCAAGACTCTAGGACCATTCCCAAGGAGGAAGTAGAAAGATTATAAGAGCCAGAGGTAGAGGAAGATCCTAACAAAACAGTATCTTCTGAACCTGACAGGACCAGACTTGGCACTCAAGTATTCAAGTAGCCATGTTTACCTATATAATACCTGTACAAGATCAAGCCAATCAACTTTCAATCATGAAGAGTGAGGGGACTTTATAAACCCCTCCTACCACTCTAATTAAGGATCTACTGGCAGTTGATGGCTTCTGGAGGAGAGGCAGTCAGTTTCCTTTAAGAGTATTGATCCTATAGGTCAACCATGCTCAAACAGATGGTCCCACACTCATGAGTATATGGACACTACAAATGAATTCAGTGAGTTATTTCAAATAGATAATAAAGAGGACATGAACAGTGCTGTGTAAATTGGGCAGATCTCGGACGAATTAAGGGAGGAGTGGGGCATGGATATAATCAAAATATATAGTATGCTGGTATGAAGGTCTCAAATAATTAAATGAAGGCTCTTCTGAAAATAGTCTGATCCATTCTAGACCCTATATCAGATTTTGCTATGTCTAGCTTTCGTTCATAACATAAGCACACCAACTTTTTCACAGGTTCAGAACTTTATAAGGACTATGATGCAGTTTGTGCTATATGCCAGGCATAGTGGGAACTATTTAATGAAACTGTGTGAGGAAGAAATTGCTACTTCCATTTTACATGTGAAAAACCAAAAACAGTAAAAAGTTATGACGTGAACAAGACCAACATAGACAGGGCCCAAAACCAGTCATACCAAGTCTGTCCAACTGTAGATCTTGTGATCTCAATACTGTTTTCCTCTACATTTTGGCTCATTTTAGTCATATCAAGAATACTAAATATAAGCTCTACCCCCTTCAAAAATAATGTGTTATGGCTGGGAAGTCAATAAAGTGCTTGTATAAGGACACATGCTCAATCTCCTACACCATATTTGAAAAAGAAAGAGATTGGAGAAATGGCTTAGTAATTATGACTACTTGCTAGTCAAACATGAGGACTAAAGTCATGTGACCCATAAATACTTTCAATTCCAACTCCAAGAAATCAAATGTTCTATTCTGGCACATACAAAATAAATAAGACTAAGCAAAGCAACAGAAAAAGAGGCAGACAATGTCTGAAGAGTAATGCCAGAGTCTGCATTATGGCCTCTGGCCTCCATATTCACAAGCAAACATACGGACATGTACCTGAATACACATTTTCACCTGCACACACACACACACACACACACACACACACACAAGGTTGAAGTGCATGCTACAGTACACCAATAAGCACAATGTTGTACAGGAGATCACCAGAACTTGTTGTGATTGCATATTGCATCTTCTACCAGCTGAAGAACAAAGGCTTGTTTCTCCTTCACCCTAGTACTGGTGGCCACAACTGTATCATCAGCTTCTATCTTTTAATCACAGCTTCTAATTTAATCCTGGAAAGTCATCTCTAAGTCACCAGTCCCTGACATCAGCACCCCTCAGACACCCCTACCATTTTACCATCTTTTTTGAGCCAGACTCTTTCTGATTTTCCATCTGGCTCTCCAGACTGCTCTTCCTTCTCCTTTACAGAGTCAGAATAAGCCACATCTCTACATTGAGAATCCCCAAGTGGGTCAATTACCAGCTCTGTAGCCTTGGACAATTATTTCACCTGTCTGAACTCTTGTTTCTGGCAGTATAAAGTTGGGACAGATTTACGCAATTATACCCTCCACAAAGTAAACTCCAAAACAGTTTTATTGTGAAAATACAGGCTTATCAGGAAGTATTCCTGGAGAAACAGGACAGGGAATGCAGAACGGAAGCATTGATGAGAAGGGAATGTGAGATGCTAAGGAGAACACACAGAAGGAAATAGTAAACTCAGAGCAGTTTAGCAGGCAGCACAGATCATATATCAAAGCTCTCATAATCAGAGTTAGTGTTAGAGTATTGATAAAGTGCTCATAGAGCAGCTGGAGAGATGGCACAGTGGTTCAGAGTGCTCACTTCTCTGTCAGAGGATTGAGAAGTCAGTTTCCAGTATCCATGATAAGTGTTTGCAAATGCTAGTAACTCCAGTTCTAGGGTATCCAACATTTCCTTCTGCTCTCCTCAGTATGAGCATATGCACATACACAAAGGTATACAAGTATGCCTAATTAAAAATAAAAAAGTGAACCAGGTGTAGTAGCCAAGGCCTTTAATTTCAGAACTCAGGAGGCAGAGACCCGTGAGTTTGAGGCTAGCCTGGTCAATATAGTGAGTTCCAAGACAGTCAGAGCAACATAAAGAAACTCTGTCCCAAAATAAGCATTAAATATTTTCATAGTGCTTATGAGAGTGTCTAGTTCATAGGGGGCATTCTTTATGTTACATAAAAGGGGTAAAATACGATGATATAAACACTCCCCAAAATAATGAGAAAAGTGAAAGAAAACCGCTTCTTTTAGTCTTTTATAAATGTAACTATGTGAAGATCTCAGGTGTACCTGGAAGGTGGAGCACTCCTGACAGATGGAGGTCAGAGCACAGTAACAGGAATCCAGAGAGAATTGTTAATCACTCACTAAATCGTTTGCCTATAAAAAAGAGAGAGAAACAAGGGAAAAAGATCAACTTTCAAGGATTACCAAAGTTGAGGCTAGACTTTCTTGGGAAGTTATGGCCACCACAGTAGAAGTGAGTAGCTCAAGTCAACTGGAGAGCCCTGCTTCCAACTGATTTTTCTTTTCTTTTTTGTTATTGTCTTTGGTATGTGAGATGGTATGATGGTAGTGATGTGTGTGTGTGTATGTGGGTGGGTGGGTGTGTTTGTGTGTGTGTGTGTGTGTCTGTCTGTCTGCCTGTCTTTCTATCTGTTTGCATAAATGAGTATCCTCCTCCATAGCTTTCCATTTATCTACTGAAACAGTGCTTCTCACTTGACCTAGAGCAGGGTGATCTAGCTAGTTTGCTCTAGAAAACCTTCATCTCTGCTTCCCAAGACTTAGGATTACAAATGCCCACAGCTGCTCTGGCTTTTGTCTGGCTTCTGGAGATTTACAAATCTACCCCCTCTTGCAAAGGAAGGCTTTCATCCATGGAGCCACATCTCTGGATCCCTAACTGATCTTTCTTCCACCCTTCCCACTTTCTTCCTTTATCTACTGCTCACAAACAAATCAGTCCTTTGGCAACACTTCCCCAAAGACCCAAAGCTCAGAAGACATTCTTCTTACTCCTTGGACTGGCCACTGTGCATAGAGAGGGAAGCAGGAAAGATGTAGAACTTTATTTATTTGCATTTATAAATCAGTGAAGGAAATGATTTTATCTTCCAGGAAACTTCCTACAGAAGAATGTTGAAAGCAAAACCTAATTTAAAGGTACATAACTGTCCCTATTACCTATGGCGTATTGATCTCAGATCTTATTCAAACCTCACAAGTGGCTGCCCACTGCCTCTCCGGTGTGACTTAAATGAGAAGGCATCCCTTTTTCTCCTCTTAATAATAATAAGCTCTCATTATTCCTTAAGAAACAAGGCACTGAAAAAAATCCCAGGATGTGATTTGAAATTCCCTGTGATCCTCAAGTGAAGTTGAGCCTAACTGGTAGTCTCTGGCAATGTACAACACAACACAATGCTCATTCCAGAATTAGATACTTTATCTAATATGAGTGACTAGGACCTAAAAACTGAGATTCATGCTGTACCACCATGGGAGTGGTTAAATGAACTTTTATATTCCAGAACAAAAAGCAGTCAATGCCCTTATCAAAAGTATTGATGAGGTTATCATAGAAGTAGGTTGTAAAAAACTGAAAACTCTCTACTGCAGGCTGTATATGCTGTCTGAGAGCATTCTTGGCTTTTCATCTGGTCAAGGCAGAGGCTAAGCTTAGCCGTATATGACAAGGCATCTATAGCTCTATCAGAAAGTCACTGGGTACTAGACAAAACATAGAGGTGGATTAAAATGGATATTAAGACCCTAGAGAAATGGCTCACCAGTTAAGAACTATTATTCTTCCACAGAACTCAATTTTGGTGACTGGCACTAAATTTTAGGCAGTTTAGAGCCCTGAGTAACTCCAACTTCATGGTATCCAATGCCTATTTCTCACCTCTGCAGACATAAGTACATGTGCTCATATATATATACACAGACACATACATACATACATGTAAATAAAATAAATATACAAAGCAAAGATATTAATGGAACAAGAGATAGACTAGAAGGATTTTGGCTCTCTTCTCTGTAACAAACTCTCCACAGTTAATCAGCTTCCTAAAATCTTTCTACATTGGCATGGCTTCTTCAGGAAGCCATATTTATTTTTTCTGATTTCATTTTAATCTAGGAAAAGTCTAACCCAGGATTTTCCCCTTTGAATAGTCCTTTATCTTGGTGCATGTTAGAATGTATATACAAATATGTGGCATTGTTAATCTACAATTAATTTTCAAACACATGGTGCTCACACTGTTATGATAGAGATAATTAGGAATCATTAGGTAGTGAATACTATAGATAGGCATATATAGCAAGATCTATTATGGATGCATGGCGATAACTCAAAAGGGAAAAGCAATGATAGAGTTAAACTAGGATGAACTGTTAGTAAAAAGACCTACACCCAAATGCTATGAAAAGAAGAAGCTGTGTTTCAGAATTAATCACTTACTGGAATTTCAGATTTCTCTTCAGCAAAATAAAGATTTGCTATAAGACATTCTGAATGCCTGGTAAATGGAAATGCCTGTCTTGGTCTGAGGCACAGGTTCCCCCAGTATCCTTTGTGTGTTAAGTGGGATACATCAGATTTGCTCCAGTACAGATGGGTCAAGGGAAGTCCTAGGGAAGCCAGATTAGTTCAGATATGAGAATCTCAAAACATGACAATTTCAGAGCCCTTGAGGGGAGTATAAAGGAATCATATAATCTAAAATAAGATCAATGTCTCAGGAAGAGATAAAGATAAAATCAGGAAAGAGTCAAGACTCTCTCACCTGATTTTTAGTCTGAGTAAAAGCCACGAGGACTATAGGTTAGTCTGTATTTCTCTTGGTAGCAAGTGAGATCCCCTATCCAGGCAACCTGAATCTTAAAGAAAGATACAGAGTGCTATTTGTGTGTGTGTGTGTGTGTGTGTGTGTGTGTGTGTGTGTGTGTGTGTGTGTGTGTGTGTAAGAATAGAAATTTCCCTGGGAATATAAGCTTGTCTGTCTGAAAATGCATTATGGTTGACCTCTATTAATAGCTTCAGAAGACTGGGACATAGCTTTTCATGTTCCCATATGTAAAGCTTACTTCTCACAGTATACACTCTACTCACATCTATCCCTCTGGGTCTCAGTTCCATGACTGGTGGATTAAAACCAACTTTGGCTCTTTCCGAGGAAGAGAAGCTCAAGTTTTCACTATAAAATAGCGGGAGTTTACACTGTCTTTCTAGAGGCTATTCCGCCCTCCTGGCCTATAATAGAACACACCCTGTACTTAAGAATCACATTGTCATGATTCTGATATAGCCATCAAATGAAATAAATGGGATCAGGAAAAGATAAAAATCTCATCTAGCCTTCACAACAATCAACCAAAAGCCAAGGAAGACTTGAAAATGCACATGAAATCTTACCCTTGGCTGGATAATTAGATTTCTTTGGTATGTGACAAGGACCTAGAGTTTATTTATACTACAACAAGATTCAGCCTGCTAATTTCAAAGTAATCTCTTGATCCACATCATTCAGCAAATGTTTGAGAAATGCTGTGGAAATATTGTGAAAGATGCTTAAAATGCAATTACCATGGCTCATGACTGAAGACAGCCATTCAGTTCACTCCTAACATGTAGATTTCATCAGACAAAATGATGTCTACTTCAGATCATGAGGGAGACAATCCCTATGATTTCCCCAAAGAGAGGAGCAGGTGTTAATCTTTGTGCAAATGTCATGATGGAGGTGGAGAAGTCTTGTGAGTTCTTGGATTTATAGTGTCTCTCTAAATTCTCAAAACCTGAAAAAGGAAAATTAGGTTAGCCAAACAGCAGGGGGAGGTGCTCCTCAAGAGACCCACTCCCACTTTCCCACAGTAGCAGCTCTCATACAGATAAATGTGATTAGCCATGTATACAACTAATCGCAGCAATTAAACCCACACTGAATACATTATTACTGCAGGTGAAAGGCAAGAACACTCTGTCTTAAACATCTCCATACCATCCTTACTATTGAAAGATGAGGAATTTGCCATAGGCCTGATGCTTCTCAGATCTATGAGACAAACAGTTCTTAGGCACATTGAATGCCAATGGGTAACATGCACATTTTAGTACTTTAAATACGTATGTTGATAGCATAGGCAGATTTGAGCTGGTCTTTTGTGTTCCTATAAAGACACATATATTTTAAGTAATGAAGGAAAAACAAAGTGATTCTTCATACTATAAAAATAACAGAAAAGTGAAAAATTAAAAAAGAAGTAGATAGTAAAAATACTGTTTTCTAAAAGCAGAATGGACTAACCCTTTCAGGGTTCTTTAAATCCTTACATTTAATGGTTTTTATTTTCCTTTAGCATGGTGTGGGTGCCTTGTGGCTTAGGATACCACAGAGGGCATCAGATCTCCCGGAACTGGAGTTAAAGCTGGTTGTCAGTTGCAATGTGGATTCTGAGAACTGAACCTGGGCCCTAGGTAAGAGTACTTTTAACCACTGAGCCATGACATAGGTCTCTATAACAAGGTTCTTTTCTCAAACATTTTGTTGTTATTGTTGAAAATTCCAAGATCCAACTATCTATCCCCAATCTCTATCACACCCACTCCTGATTCCCAGTCCTGGCATTCCCCTACACTGGGTGTCAAGCCTTCACCACCGGATGAAGGGCCTCTCCTCTCATTGTCCAACAAGGCCATCCTCTGCTACAATTGCAGCTGGAGTCATGGGTCCACCCATGTGTACTCTTTGGTTGGTGGTTTAGTCCCTGGGAACTGTGGGAGTACTAGTTGGTTCATATCGTTGTTCCTCCTAAGGGACTGCAAACCTCTTCAGCACTATGGGTCTTTTCTCTAGCTTCTCCACTGGGGACCCTGAGTTCAGTACAATGAATGGCTGTGAGCATCCACTTCTGTATTTGTCAGGCACTGGGAGAGCTCTCATAAGACAGCTATATCAGGCTCCTGTCAGCAAGCATTTGTTGGCATCTACAATAGTATCTGGGTTTGGTAACTGCATGTGGGATGGATCCTCAGGTAGAGCAGTCTCTGTATGGCCTTTCCTTCAGTCTCTGCTCCACACTTTGTCACTGTATCTCCTCCCGTGGGTATTTTGATCCCCCTTCTAAGAAGGACCGAAGTAGTCACACTTTGGTCTTCCTTCTTCTTGAGCTTTATGTGGTCTATGAATTGTATCTTGGGCAATCCAAGCTTCTGGACTAATAGCCACTCATCAGTGAGTTCATACAGTGTGGGTTCTTTTGTGAATGGGTTACCTCACACAGGTTGATCATTTTTTTTGTCTAAGAATTTCATGAATTCATTATTTTGAATAGCTGAGTAGTATTACATTGTGAAAATGTACCACATTTTCTGTATTCATTCTTCTGTTGAGGGACATCTGGGTTATTTCCAGCTTCTGGCTATTATAAATAAGACTGCTATGAACATAGTGGAACATGTGTCTTTATTACATGTTGGAGCATTTTCTGGGTATGTGCTCATGAGTGGTATAGCTAGGTCCTCAGGTAGTACTATGTCCAATTTTCTGAGGAACCACCAAACTGATTTCCAGAGTGGTTTTATGAGCTTGCAATACCACCAGCAATGGCAGAGTGTTCCTCTTTCTCCACATCCTTACCAGCATCTGCTGTCACCTGAGTTTTTGATCTTAGCCCTTCTGACTGATGTGAGGTAGAATCACAAGGTTGTTTTGATGTGCATTTCCCTGATGACTAAAGATGTCAAACATTTCTTTAGGTGCTTCTCAGTAATTTGAGTTTCCTCAGTTGAGAATTCAGTTTAGTTCTGTTCCCCACTTTTAATAGGGTTATTTGGTTCTTTGAAGTCTAACTTCTTGAGTTCTTTGTATATGTTGGTTATTAGCCCTCTATCAAGATGTAGTATTGGTAAAAAAATCTTTTCCCAATCTGTTGGTTGTCATTTTGTCTGACCGTGTCCTTTGCCGTAAAGAGCTTTGCTCTTTATGAGGTCCCTTTTGTAAATTCTTGACCTTAGAGCATAAGCCATTGGAGTTCTGTTAAGGAGATTTTCCCCTGTGCTAATGTGTTAGAGGCTTTTCCCCACTTTCTTTTCTATAAGTTTCAATGTATCTGGTTTTATGTGGAGATTCTTGATCCACTTGGACTTGAGCTTTGTATAAGCAGATAAGAATGGATATATTTGCATTCTTCTACATGCTAACAGCCAGTTGAACAAGAAGCATTTGTTTAAAAATGCTATCTTTTTTCCCACTGGATGGTTTTAGCTCCTTTGCCAAAGAACAAGTAACCATAGGTGTGTGGGTTCATTTCTGTGTCTTCAATTCTATTCCATTGTTCTACCAGCCTGTCACTGAATGAATAGCATGCAACTTTTATGAAGATTGCGCTTTAGTAAAGATTGAGGTCAAGAATGCTGATTCCCCCAGAAGTTCTTTTATTTTAAGAATAGTTTTTGCTATCCTGGAGTTTTTGTTATTCCAGTTAAATTTGGAAATTGCTCTTTCTAACTCTGTGAAGAATTGAGTTGGATTTCGATGGGGATTACATTGAATCTATAAATTGCTTTCAGCAAGATGGCCATTTGTATTATCTCAATCCTACCAATCCATGAGCATGGGAGAATTTTCCATCTTCTGAGATCTTCTTTGATTTCTTTCTTCAGAGATTTGAAGTTCTTGTCATGCAGGTCTTTCACTTGCTTAGTTAGAGTCACACCAAGTTATTTTGTCTTGTTTGTGACTATTGTGAAAGGTGCTGTTTCCCTAATTTCTTTCTCAGCCTGTTTATCCTTTGAGTAGAAAAAGGCTGTTGATTTAAGTTAATTTTATACCTGACCACTTTGCTGAAGTTGTTTATCAGTTTGTTTAGAAGTTCTGTGCTGGAATTTTTTGGGTCACTTAAGTATATTATCATATCATCTGCAAATAGTGATATTTTGACTTCTTCCTTTCCAATTTGTATCCCTTTGACAGTGGCCTCCTTTGGTTGTCTAATTACTCTGACTAGGGCTTTTAGTACTATATTGAATAGGTAGGGA